>NC_068305.1:19749250-20102375 GCF_025860055.1 Xyrauchen texanus
GATCAATGTGTCACCCAGGATTCATCCACAAACGTCTTCCTTCCTGCCGGAAATAGCATTTAACCTGACAGCGGTATGTGTAAGGCAGTGGGGTAAATGAAAAGAATCCGAGTCACTGTAAAGTAGTGGGTGGCCTTCAAGAATATGATATTGTTTTGCATGTACCAGGCCAACATCATAAAATCCACTATGCAGGGCTGTGAAAGTGAACAGCATGACATTCACTTTGGTGCCAAATAGAACAAGTTTATATCAAAGCCATTCAAAATGTTGTTTTTTTCTAACTTTACACATTGGCAGCAATAATACATTGTAAAATAAAAATATATAAAAGTCTCTTCAAAAGTAGACAGTGGCATTGGGGGCCCAGAGACAGCCAAAGTAGTGGGGTCTGAGGTATCTTTTCTACCAAAATTTGAATACTGTATATTTCAGAGTTCCTCGGTCGAGGGGACTTGGATTTTGAATAATAAAAGAAAAGATCTACAATTAATTTTTAAAGCTGAGTGACAGCAGTCCAGTTTTTGTTTGAATATTTTTACATTCAGAATACTCAGATACCCATGTATGGGACAAATGGGGGCCTTTCGTATGAGAAAAGATTCTTTATGGGGGTTCAGGGGTGTCCCCTGAGAGAACATTTTGAAAATGTAAAAGTCTGAGTGGGACATTTTTATATTTTCATTAAATTGAGAATCCACTAACAACAAACAAAGAATTCACATAACTGTGCAGCTTAAAAATACTGTTTGCATAAGTTTAGTATAAACGGGCTGACTATGAAATAATGGGAATATTCTCATCATAAGCAGAGAACTATGCTAGGCTAACTAATCATTTCAAAGTTTGAATTCTTTCCATGCCATCCATGCCAGAGATGATGACATCCCTAATTCATTTAAAAAAAAGTTAATGGCTTGCAACATGCTCATTAATCAAGCAAAATTTTGATGGGAAATTCTTTTTATAGTCTTAACACATTAACTTGTCCTGTCACATGCCTGGCATTAGCTGATCCGTCATATATCAGATAGATGAAGCTTTGCTTCATTCTTGTTCTCTGCAGTATATTTTAGCGAAAGATACCAGTATCTACTGTATCTATATTGCTGCTCACAGTGTCTCTGCTGCAGTTGTTAAAATAACTGTTACTTTGTACAGTAAATCAGTCTTTAAGCGGCACCTCGTGTCTATATCGTGAGAGAAAGGCAATGCGTGCAGAACGGGAATGAAGCATGTTCGGTGCTAGAGAAAAACAAATTGAGGATATAGCGTAGAAAGATCAGCACTGTCTACACCCCTGAGTGCTTGTAGTGGTCACAGATCCGTTGTGATGTGCTGTTCACTTAAACTATTAAAACTTAAGATGGGGCATCTGTTGTCATTACGGGTGTTTGATTTTGAGTTTTTTGGAGTCGACTCTGATTCCCGACTCCAGCTATAACCAGCAAACCAACTTAGTTTGGTTAACTGTCACTATGAGAGTTTTATTTCATTTTTAGAGCCTATTTTGATTTGTATGTTTAAGTCAACACTTGATATATATCCCAACCTGCTCATTTCATAGAGGAAGCGGTCAGCCTTTGCCATGCGGTCCAGTTCATGTTTGTGCTCCTCTAACAGGTCCACATCACTCTTCTCCGGGACAAACTTCAGCATCTGGAGTAGTAAAAACACACAATCACTGACACCAGTATTAATAATAGTCCTTAGAATAGTTCTCAGTCCATCTAATGTGACATTATAGGCATCAGCCTGATATATTGCCATAGTTTTAGATTTAGTTAATAGTTTCATTAGTATGATTTTCTTTACACACAAGGAGAAATGTCGAAGAATGTTTTGACCCAAGTTTTCTGGCCAGGGGAACATTGCAAGGAAACAACCACTTCAATTTGGGTCTGTTTCTCACACAAAGCAATAATATGTCTTCAGAAGCCTTGGAATGTTATGCAAGTTGTAAGGACTCATTTTAATGTTGCTATATTGTCATCTTGGCGTTCAACAGCCCAGATCCCAGCTCACTTTCATTAAATGGAAAAGAGTGGTCACTTTTCAAAACACTTTTCAACATTTCTTCTTTTTTATTGTCTTTTTTTGCCACTGACAAATATAAGTTGTCAAATTAATTAATGTGAAAAATTCAGAATATAGCAATTTGTGAAAAAAGATGCGTTTTCATTTAGTGTGTTCAAGAGAACAAACTCACACCCAGGGTAATTGGTGCAAAATTGGAGAAGCAGCCACAGGCTCTTTTATTAAATATATCAAATTACTTGTGGTATAGAACATGCAGACAAAACGCTCTGACTATGTATTTCTACAGCGACAGCATGTCAGACAATTTTGGTAAGTAATAGTTGCCAATCATTTTCATGACAGCCTTTGCCTCCAGTATTTTAGGATGATCAGAACAACATTTGAGATCATGCTGTGCAATCATATTGTTCCACTGGTTAGTACAGTAATGACTTTTTTCATACGTGTCTAGGAATATATTTAGTCGATGTGTTTCCATCATAGTTTATGTGCTATGTCTATGTGAGTGTATACATATTTGTATGCACATTTTGGACATTTTATTTGCATCTTGGTGAGATTTTTTTGTGAATTTTTTTTTATTTTTATTCTATATATATATATATATATATACACTGTATAGAATATATATACTGATGAGCCAAAACATTATGACCACATGTCTAATATGATGTTGGAAAAAAGAAAACAGACTCATCAGACCAGGCGACCTTCTTACCACAGGGTCATTAAGGGCATTAACTGACCTAATACAGGAAATGTTTTCTACAGTTAAATGTCATAAATTGTGAAAAACAAGTTTAAATGTATTTGGTTAAGGTTTATGTAAACTTCTGACCAGTTTTATATATATTGAGACGAGGGCCGTCTGGCATCAACAATCATCCATGCGATTATCTAATCAGCCAATCATGTGGCAGCAGTGAAGTGGATAAATTCATGCATATATGGGTCAGGAGCTTCAGTTAATGTTCACATCAACCATCAGAATGGGGAAAAAAAGTGATCTCCAGTGAGCAGCAGTTCTGTGGACAGAAATGCCTCGTTGATGAGAGAGGTCAACAGAGATTTGCCAGACTGGTTTGAACTGATAAAGTCTATTGTAACTCAGATAACCACTCTGTACAAAAGCATTCTGAGATGTGGGTTGCCACTGTTTTGGTGGCACGAGGGGGAACTACACAATATTAGGCAGGTGGTTTTAATGTTATGGCTGATCAGTGTGTGTGTGTGTGTGTGTGTGTGTGTGTGTGTGTGTGTGTATGTGTGTGTATATATATATATATATATATATATATATATATATATATATATAATATATTCCATTTGGAAATGGAATATATATATATTCCATTTCCAAAATTTGCATGCAGCTAGTCATAAGGGTTTGCTATATCAGGGTGAGCAAATGATGACAGAACACTGTGTGAACTAACCCTTTAAATCTTATGTGAATGGGTGTCAATGATCATAATATTTATAAAATAAAGCGGTAGCTTAGACTATTTTTCCTTCTTTCCCTCACATTCCATTCTGTTCCATTATGACCCTCACCTGCTCCAGCATGTCCTTAGGCAGATCTTCCTGTTCATCCATTGTCAGAATGGCTCTCTTTATTTCCTCATTGGAAAGTTTTAAACTGAAACACAAGCACAGGATGTACACATTAGGCAGACAGAAACAAATAAATCCATCTGAAAAATGAAATTGGAGTGGGACTGATAGAGCCAAATCAGCGAAGAACCAGAGAAATCTAATTAATCACCTTAAGGAAAGGAAATCTGTTTTTTCAAAACTTACATAAATTTTCCTTTGGCATAGAGTAAAAATAAACTAAAGAGTGTTATTTAGAAGGGGTATTAATCTGGAGGCCCTATGTCGAACCTAAATGTTTGTTCCAGTTACCAGGAATTTCCTGGCTATCACTATATATAATTACTGGAATGAAGAAGTGATATTATCGCATGACACATATAATTTAACACAGCATTTGCCTGCTTTAAATAATCTGTGAACTGTAACATTACATCTGTGGTCAGCTTGTCCCATATAGGTTGTTGCCATTTCCAGCGATATGTTTGAGCTATATATGTAAAGCAGTGGTTCTAACTGGTTAGTCGCAACCCCAAAATTGGTTGCAGATTTTTTCTGATAGGGTCACAGACAGCAGCGAAAAACGATGCTAACTGGCAATAATCAAAGGCACGTAAGCATAAATAGGCTTATCAATATTTAAACAGGAGCAAAAGTTTCCCATTTGTTTTTGTTGTTGACATCAAAGGCTATGCGCCCAAACAATCTCTACTCTGTTGCGGTACAAATTTAGTTGTCACTTGGTAAAAGCTAACCAATTTAGCATACTGTACGATTTTTATGGGCCTTTACAATTATTGATTGTCAGATTGTTCGATGTGATCCCAGTGCAATCTTGAGAAAAATCCATGGCACACTGTGCAACATTATGTCTGGAGATACACACTGCAGCCAATACTTTGGTGCCAATCGTCCCAAATTACAGCACCAGACCGGGTGTTATATCTCATCTGGCCTTTATTGGAGCAGTCATGGTAAAACTGAAACGCACATTTCTGACAAAGCCAGAACTTTGTGGAGGCTAAGATTAATGGCAAAGGTAATTAGTTGGCCGATGGACAGGTTGCGATGGACAGGATTAAAATGTCCTCATCCAAGTTAATCATGATATCCAATGTCAAATCTGGGTCCTGTAGTAAAACCAGTTGAGAACCCCTGATGTATAGTATGTTGTTTACACAAGCTGAAATCTAAAGAAGATAAAATGCTTCCTCCTCTAAATTAAGGTGTGATCAATGTTGGCAGTTATTCTTAGTAGACATCCCTGATAGCCTTCTGATAGAGGCAGTCAAAATAGCCCACAGGAAAATCCCCTAGTGCAGCCCACCCTCCTAGATTACACATTAATGATAGGGAGAAGTATGTGATCCAGGGATAGCTTGGTGTGGACTTTAGGCCAAAAAGAACAGGTGTCTGACAGGCCTGTGATCAGTGCTGGAGAGATCTCTTCATTTTCCTGCCAGAATCCAGAGAGGCTGAAAAGCGCAGCAAGGATGTGAAACACGGCCAGAGAACTTTCCATGTTAGAGTTTAGGTGTTTCTGCCAAACAGTGCATCCAATTTCCAAAATCTCTGTTATTGAGTTACTTCTAACAAAGTTCACAGTCTGGAGTGAGTGAAATTGAACTGAGGAAGGAAAATAATTAAATAATGGCAGCCTTAGTTCATTTAGAGGCAAGCCAACGTCATTACTAGGACATGATTAGTGTAACCTCAAGTCTCCCTCGTTTATTGTTTAATCAGAAAATAATAATGTGGAGACACTGTGGGGGGATATTTTGCAGAATATCAGAGGAATTTCCATTTCATGTGGTCACAGACACTTTACCAGCATTGTTAAATGCAATGAATCAACTTTAATGATGGAGAATGTTGTTATTCATAGCCCTTTTTAACCCATTGCTGTGCAACTGGCCAAGTATGTTCCATTTCCTCCTCTGATTGAGACCTGACAGCACTGCATTGAATAAAAGGATAGTTCACCTAAAATGAAAATTCTGACATTTATGTTATTCTAAACCTGTATGAATTTCTTTTTTATGCAAAACACAAAAGGAGATGTTTTCCTGGTCTGTCTTTTTAATACAATGGCAGTGGATACCCATATCTCACTTTAAAGCTTATAAAAGGCATACAATTTTGGTTAGAACCCGAAATTTAAGTCATTTTTTATGGAAAATCAACATACGTTGCACAGTGGCTCAAGTATTCATGTGAGAACTTGAAATAGCACTAAAAACTATATGTTGAGTGAACAAGCATGCTACTTTGAATAAGTTTGCTACTGTGAATAAGCTTAATAATGCAACATACATCAATATTTTCTATAAAAATTGATTCTCACCAAAACCTCTCATACTGTATGCCTTCAAAAGACTAATATGATACACAAATCACATGGACTATTTATGATATGATACTTCTGGACAGTTTTTTGGCCACTATGCCACTTTTGTTAGTCACTATCAACTGCCATTGTATTGAAAAGCTGCACTGAGATATTCATTAAAACATCACCATGTTCCGCAAAAAAGATTTGGTTTAATATTAGGGTTAGAGTAAATTATGACAGAATCATTTTTGGGATAACTATACCTTTTATACACAACTGAGCTCTAATTATCAAGAGTTGGACATACTATCTTTCCACTATCCACAAGACCACTATCTTTCACCCGTTGTTGCCTTGTAGCTCAACACCACATTCGCCATTCCTAAACCAACACTAATGAGCCTACTGGCCCTCCCTTGAGAGGCAAAGCTATTGAAATCCCTATGAATTTCAGCTTGGGTGGTCCACTGGGTGGCTGTACAATGGATTATACCCCGCTCTCTGCTTGTACAGACTCCTAAGAGAGCATTTAAAGAAGATGAGAATGTAATAGAACCACAGGCCATGATCTACAGATGGTGCTGAAGCCAGCTGTTAATGTGCATTACTTGGGGTTAAAGAGGACCTTAATGTCAGTCAGTCAGTCAGTCAGTCAGTCAGTCAGTCACACTACCATAGTCAAAGCACTATTTACTGCCAAAACATTGCAATAAAAGATCATTGATCATAAATACTGTCTATCTAAAATCTAAAATAATCTAAAAGACGTAACAAACAGTGCATTCATAAAGTATTCAAGGGCAAGGGCATGGTCAAGCATTCATCTGGGGAGAGAGGAAGCAGCAAGGGTTTTCACCTGAGATTAATTGCTGTTTCTTTGTTCACAGTATGATGTGGTGGAAATAAAAGGGGCCAGACATAAGAGTAAGGGAGAGAGAGCACAGCTGAAGCTTTGAGTGTGTTGGCAGCAGCCTGTCCCACTAAATAGAACGTTTTGAGTGTTTATATGACGCTTTACCATTACGCAGTCAAGCAAACGTGTTTGTGTGAAGAATAAACTGACCTTCGAGTTGGATTCACATTGTAATGGAGTCATTGCCGCAGGAGTAAGTCTCCTAGTACATTGCCAGCATCCACTAGGGCCAACACCAGGCCCTCAGGGAGCTTCATAGAGAGGAGCAACAGCACTCTGAGGCACTCCTCCGGGCCCAGGAGGAGGACCGGCGGGTGCTGTGGTGTTTAGTACCCTAGAAGGGGGCTGGAGCAGTTGGTGTTGCTGAAGGGTATGCTTCGCTGGACAAAGCAATCCAGCTGGCAGAAGACCTTCTGGCAGCGTATCCAGGAGCCGGCACGCCCCACGCCCTTCCCCCTTCTAATGTCTCCTCCCATGTTCTCTTCTGATATGCGAGCCGGCTCCCAACGTTCACCTACAAGAGCCGGCTCGTTCGTGAACGACCCATCACTACTGTACTAATTGGCCAGTTTTTCGATCATTATTGAAGGGGTTGTGTGTGGATGGGTCTTGTGTGAAAGTAAACCGGTGTGGGATGTGGGAAGCACTGACTGGGGAGGCGTGGCCTGGGCCGTCTGCGGCTGCTCTACATCAGACTGATGTTGGGGAATGGGTTGTCATCATCCCCCGCCCTTAGGAAATTCCCAGTAGGGCATTTCCCACTAGAGCAGTCAGGAGATAAAAACCTGAAGCACGCATTTGACTAAGTGAAAGTGACTGATGGTCATTGTCTCCAGCCGGGCATTACACTCACATATACATATTTTTCAATAATAAAAGATTGGTTGTATAGAGTGTCACAAGACACTCTGACAAATTAAAATACAACCCAGCTATTGATATCAAAGGGCCGTTGGGATATTTTATTCTAGGCAGCTCATTATAATCCGATGGCAGGTCACTTAGGACAGAAGAAAACTAAGCCATCTCATGGCCCATTTCTACTGGCTGGACATTCATAGAGATGTTTGCCTGTGGTGTGTAAATCCGCCGGCCACTCCAAAAGTGGCATTGCACCGCCCTTCCATTGATGGAGGTTCCTTTCGAACTAATTGGCATAGACCTCGTCAGACCATTAAGAATGGACTGCACGTGGGCATTGCATTGCGTTCAGTCCTGGTTGATTACGCAACACGATATCTGGAAGCAGTGCCACTGAGCAACATCTCAGCATGTAGTGTTGTGGAGGCACTCTTCAAAATTATCTCCTGATTGGGGATTCTGAAAGAAATCTTCACAAGCGTGTACCGTCCACAAATGGACGGCTTGGTCGAACGATTTAATAAGACCTTAAAAAATATGATCCGTAAATTTGTGCACAAAAATGCTCAAAACTGGGATAAGTGGCTCGAACCCCTGTTATTTGCAGTGCAAGAGGTTCCACAAGCCTCCACAGGGTTTTCCCCATTTAAATTGTTATATGGGCATAAGCACCATGGCGTGTTAGATGTCATGAGGGAAAAATGGGAGGAGGAACCTTCACAGAGCAAAAATAAAATTCAATACGTTCTTGACTTGAGAGCAAAACTCCACAAATTGGGGTGACTATCACAGGAGAATATGCTACAGGCGCGAGAATGTCAGTCCCGGCTGTATAACAGGGGAGCTCGGCTACAGGAGTTTGCACAGGGAGATAAAGTACTTGTATTACTGCACACGTCGAGCTCAAAATTACTCGCAAAGTGGCAAGGATCCTTTGATGTCAGATTTGCCATGGCGATGGTAGTTCTGGAGAGGGAGGAGCTCGGACCGGAGGTGAATCTAAAAGCCAATAATTTCACCCTGGTCCCTTGTGTAGGCCACCTCTCGCGGTCACAACGTCCGCCACATTTGTTTGACATGTTTTCACCTCTCCCCAGCTGCACTAACCTCATAAAACACTTTTTGCATTTAAGAATTATGGAGGCCACTGTGCTTTTTGGAACCTTCAATGCAGCCAAACTAATTTCGTAGCCTTCCAAATATCTGTGCCTCGACACAATCCCGTCTCTGAGCTCTGCATGCAGTTCCTTTGACCTCATGGCTTGGTTTTTGCTTTGACATTTTCAGCTGTGAGACCTTATATAGACAGGTGTGTGCCTTTCCAAATCTTGTCCACTTTGACTCCAATCAATGTGTAGAAACATCTCAAATATGATCCAGATAAATGGGATGCACCTGAGCTAAATTTCAAGTGTCATAGCAAAGGGTCTGAATACTTATGTCAATGTGATCAAAAAATCAGGTTTTTGCTTTGACATAATGGGGTATGGAGTGTAGAATGATGTGAACAAATATTATTTAAAGTATTTTAGCATAAGACTGCAAGATAACAAAATGTGAAAAAATTAAGGGTTCTGAATACTTAATGTGAATGCACTGTCACTTAATGAATTAAGACAGTGGCCTTGGAATGCCAAATTTATTTTGGAGCACCGTATTCATCATACAGTATATAGGGTAAAACAGGGCTAAAGACCAACCATGGTAAAATGCTCCTTTGATTTTATTTTCTCCCAAAACACAAAATAACATTAACAACTATGACAGTACTTTTCGAAACACCTGTTTGTCTTTCTACACTGCAAAATTCTCCTGTTCTGTGAGCTGTCTTGACAAGTAATGTCTAAAGTTGGATTTAGAGGCAATTTGATCTAATATTTAATCATTTTTAAAATGTTGCATATTTATGTAGCTAATGAATATCCTAGAAATTATCAAATTAATTTTGAGACAAAATGCTTATTTGTTTTTTAAGTTTTGATCAAGGTGATAATATCAACAACAACAAAAAATCAATAACTATACGTGAAAGGAAAGTACTTGGGGTAAATAACCACCCTGTTTGCAGGGGCTAAAGGTCCCTTGGGGAAATAGTTTTTATGGAGTGTTCAAAGTGGTCTGACATTGATTGATCCAGTCACAATTAATTTGTTTATAGAATACTTCAGATGTAATGAAATGTCAAATGTGTTTGAAATGAACAAGAAATGGTGCACCCTTTTCAGAAGTGGTTATTTTAAATAAGCATGACCTTAATTTGTTACTCAAAATAAGCAAAGTTGCTTGTTTCATGTAGTTTGGGTACAAGAAAAAACTGACTTGCTTTGCGAGTAACTCTAGTGTTTGCACACCATGCCAAACCACAATCAGTTAGTGAGCCATCAGAAATCTGAGAGCGTCTGGTTTGCCAGCTATGACCAACTGTTACAATTTGCTTTGTGGTAACTATTTAACTACAGAAAGTGCTATCCTGATGTGACAAAAAAATTTCCTAACCCAAAATAAGAGGTGGGTATTTTGATATTTCACCTCATGACACTCTATCAATATTCTAACGCCAAGAGTCAATATTTTGTGTAGCGTTTTTTTTTTTTTTTACATTAATATTTTTGGGCAAAAAGAGACTGACCACCCAAACACTCAATTATTTTTATTAGACCAAAAACTCATGACAGGATAAGAATATAAGTCTATAAGTGGATATAAGTTAAGATAATGAGTCATCAACATTGATGTGCCTATGCTCTATGCCAGTGTTTCCCAACCACTGTGCATAGAGCACACTAGTATGCCGTGAAAGATTGTCAGGTATGCTGTGGAAAATTATCAAATTCCACAAAATAATGCATGAAAAAAATTACAATTTCAGGGATCCAAACTCCTCACCTTTTGGGGCAATTCACCATTTTGAAACCATAATCGGTCACATTTGTGATTGTGAAGAGCAATGATTAATGTTCAGAAGTGACTGATATTTATACACGTTAATGTTCTGTCACATGACTCGCAGAAGTCATAATATCACAATATTAGCCTATCAGTATCCAAATATCAATATAATTTCATATCGCCAGGTCTCTGCTGGTTTCCACACCACTACTATGCATACAGAGGACTTTTCCGATTAGAAAAATAAACTGCAAGAACCCTTTATATTTAAAGTATTAAGTCAAGTCAAGTCAAGTGGTCCTATTAGGTCCTGCATGGAAGACTACTGTTCTACTCATTCACACGGTTTAGTCACATCAGTATAATGCTGTAAATGGGTGGAAAGAAATTTAAAAACTAATATTCTACCCAGGAGTTCTACAATGACTATCTATAGTCGTGTTTTCCTTTACTTTGTCATATATTTTGGATAAGTGTGCCTTGTTCATCCAATTATAAAAGTGAAAAAAATATTTCCTGGGGTCTAGGTATTGAAAAAACATTGTTTGAAGAATCCAGGTAATGAGGCATGTTGAATTTATAAATCTGATGTATTTGCACAGTTCATCCATAGCTATTTCAAAAGAGCTTTGTGAAACTTTGTAGTTCTGTGTTGTAACAGCTGCATAGTAGCTAAATCAGAGGTCCTCTTTTGGATGTGAAATGGCTACATTAATCCAAGAAATCCAATGTCTCCTTGGGAATTAGAAACTAATAAATATCATGACCCATGAGAAAGTCAAGTATCCTTCCTGGCAATGAAATCCAGGTTGAGTCAAGAGTGAAAAATTGTAATTAATGTGGCATGGTTCCTGTTAATTTCAGAGACCCATACTGCATTAATTCATGAAGACAATTCATGAAAGCTACCTCATACAAGAAAAGAAACTAAGGGACGGGATATGTTTTAGTGACATGAAATTACAAATTAACTTAGGTAGAAGAGACTGTATCAACCTAGGACATGGGAAGGTTTTACCCACAGGACATGATATTACATATCACATTACAGTTATATATACACATATACATATTACATTAAAATTCTGTCCACAGACACGGCAGGTGAACTCATACCCGGGGCAGACACATCACTCACCGTGAAAGAAGGATGTTGCAGTTCTGAGCCCGTCGGCCATCGATGACAGAGAGCTCTTTGACTTTTTTGGAGCTCAGGGCATCATCCTCAGTCTCTTTCTGTGATCAAAACGAGACACATTTCACTCAACTTCAAAAGGGCGTAATTGGCTGATGATAAACAAAACAGCAATCAAGTATACAAAATTAAATAACTGAGCGAATAGACTCAAACTCCACTACCAGTGGAAAATGTAGACACATTAACATAGTGTATGAATGAATTTGTATCTCTTGATCTTTAAAACCTTTTGATTAAAAGTCTTCAGCTTGGATGCTTGAAATAAGATTTGTAAGCAATATAAATTAGGCCTATATGAATATATTTACCATCTAACATTTCAACAGAAAAATGGATGAGTTAGAGCGAATAGTGGAAGAAAAGAAAGTGGCCAGCATACATGGGAACTCCTTTAACACTGTTTAAAAAGCATCCTGGGTGGATACCTCCTGAAGTTGGTTGAGAAAATGCATATCCAGGGCTATGACTAGGCAAAGGGTGGCTACTTTGATTTGTTTAAGATTCACTTTTGTGCTATTTCACAGTTTAACATTATTCGAAAATGTGGAAAATAGTATTAATAAAGAACGAGAAGGTGTGTCCAAACTTTTCACTGGTAGTTTATCTGAAGTCGAGGAAGAACTATTTCCACATGAACACTATACACTGGCTAGATACAAAATTATTAACACAGAGAAAGTGATGTGCATGGGGACAGAGATGTACAAAACACTATTAGGTATCTTCAACCACACTTACCTGCTTGCTGTTAGTGACCATAAAGAAGTCCTACAATGCAGGCAAGAAGCAAGGAAGATGCAGCACATGTTAGAGAGACAGTGTAATTTGGTGAATTCAGCCAAAACAAACTCAAACAGGCATGAGCACATGATGAAATTACTTGGATGGTGAATGGTGAGTGTGACGGTGCATGGAAGCAGAGCCTTATATGGGAATGGGGATCTGCCAGTGGTTGTGCATTGTAAGATGCATGCTAATTTATCATGAATGGCCTGGTAACTTCAAAACATATAAGCTAAACATCACAAGCTACTTACATCTGCCTCTCCAATTGCATTTTACACTAAACACTTTGGAGGAAATGTTATGTTTAAGCGAATACGTCAAGTATATCTAGTGAAATCAAATTAGTCTATTTCCTTTATCAAATCAATCAACATCCATAATGTTTTAGTACAGGTTTTTTTTACTTTTGCAGATCCAGGAACCCCCACCCAGACTCTCATTCAACACAGTTACCCCAATATACACTTTACAATACATTTTAGGAAGAACGTTACATTTTTACATTACAAACAGTAATGCTTATCATATCACAAGTTAATGTTCATTCAAACAGTGTTCATTTAATATATATATATATATATATATATATATATATATATATATATATATATATATACACTCACCTAAAGGATTATTAGGAACACCATACTAATACTGTGTTTGACCCCTTTCGCCTTCAGAACTGCCTTAATTCTATGTGGCATTGATTCAACAAGGTGCTGAAAGCATTCTTTAGAAATGTTGGCCCATGTTGATAGGATAGCATCTTGCAGTTGATGGAGATTTGTGGGATGCACATCCAGGGCATGAAGCTCCTGTTCCACCACATCCCAAAGATGCTCTATTGGGTTGAGATCTGGTGACTGTGGGGGCCATTTTAGTACAGTGAACTCATTGTCATGTTCAAGAAACCAATTTGAAATGATTCGAGCTTTGTGACATGGTGCATTATCCTGCTGGAAGTAGCCATCAGAGGATGGGTACATGGTGGCCATAAAGGGATGGACATGGTCAGAAACAATGCTCAGGTAGGCCGTGGCATTTAAACGATGCCCAATTGGCACTAAGGGGCCTAAAGTGTGCCAAGAAAACATCCCCCACACCATTACACCACCACCACCACCAGCCTGCACAGTGGTAACAAGGCATGATGGATCCATGTTCTCTTTCTGTTTACGCCAAATTCTGACTCTACCATCTGAATGTCTCAACAGAAATCGAGATTCATCAGACCAGGCAACATTTTTCCAGTCTTCAACTGTCCAATTTTGGTGAGCTCTTGCAAATTGTAGCCTCTTTTTCCTATTTGTAGTGGAGATGAGTGGTACCCGGTGGGTTCGTCTGCTGTTGTAGCCCATCCGCCTCAAGGTTGTGCGTGTTGTGGCTTCACAAATGCTTTGCTGCATACCTCGGTTATAACGAGTGGTTATTTCAGGCAAAGTTGCTCTTCTATCAGCTTGAATCAGTCGGCCCATTCTCCTCTGACCTCTAGCATCAACAAGGCATTTTCGCCCACAGGACTGCCGCATACTGGATGTTTTTCCCTTTTCACACCATTCTTGTAAACCCTAGGAATGGTTGTGCGTGAAAATCCCAGTAACTGAGCAGATTGTGAAATACTCAGATCGGCCCGTCTGGCACCAACAACCATGCCACGCTCAAAATTGCTTAAATCACCTTTCTTTCCCATTCTGACATTCAGTTTGGAGTTCAGGAGATTGACCAGGACCACACACCTAAATGCATTGAAGCAACTGCCATGTGATTGGTTGATAAGATAATTGCATTAATGAGAAATTGAACAGGTGTTCCTAATAATCCTTTAGGTGAGTGTATATATATATATATATAATTTTTTTTTTTTTTTTTTGACTTGTTGAAAACCCTGGCATAACCCAACATGTAAAATTTAAGAATGTTAATTTGTCTGGTATATAGTTAATGAAATTGGAGAGGGCTGATATGCTTAATCAATATTAATTTCAATGTATTAGGCATGCTTCTAAGATCTCCAATCATTTATTTTCAAACTAGAGGCAGCACATAATGCAGTGATTAAGAAGACAGCCAATGAAGTGAGCTGTATCTCAAGCTGTGTCCAATAAAGACAAACATTTTCCCCTTTTTTTATTTTTTCACTAATTTGACTGTAAAGCCATAAGAAATTTTGTGTAATCACTGTATAATGTGACCAAATTTGTGGTTTACCAACTGTAATGAGGACGGTGTGCCAATGTCTGCTTTTCATTTAAATCTCGTCTGTGCCTGGTGATATCAACGCATTTTAAAGTCTGTTAATCAAAACCCCATCCTTTGTGATTATGTGATGCAGTTATAACATATCTTTGAATACCATGCATGAGAAGCAGTAATGGTTTGTGAGACCATCCTGGAAGAAAAAGAGTGAGAAACAGGGAAAGAAGCCTTGTTTCAGTGACCTGTTGCCTCTGATAGGCAGAGAAGGTCTTCTCAATGTCCCCCAAGTCTAGGATTTTGAAAACTCTGCAGTCATCAACATCTGCCCATATGGTCCCTTCAAGCTTGCTCTGTGAAAGAGAGTGGAATATTAAACCCAATTTCCATCCAGTACAAAGCCTTTGTTACAAAAAACAAAACAAAAAAAAAACATCTGTGCTCACGACAACTTTACAGCTATAACGAAATCACTCTAATGTTGCTTAACCTCTATATTGCTGTACAAGAGTACATTTGCTTGTGATTATTGATTGTGCCATAGTGAATTGCATGCTGCTTGGTACACAAGTTACAAATGCTGGGTTCATGTTAGAACAACCGTGCAAGTTCCAGATAAGTAAAAAACTTTTACATGTTTGACAAACTATTAATTAGATTTAGTGCAGTTTAATTTTTTCCAAAAGCTGAAGTGGATCATTTCTGTGCCACTAGCGACACTAAATTTAACTGCAAAAATAATGGTTGTTTTCAAGCAGGTTTCCCGAATAATTCCCCTAGTCCTGCCCCAAACTCATGCTATTGGTTCAAAAACTTATGAACGGCTTACTAGTTGGCTCAGTATATTAACCTGGTAGAAGAGAAAGTATTTAACATTGGAATTTTTTTTTAATAATGAATATTTTATTAAAGAGAATATTTTTGTTTTATTGATTTTGCTTGGAAATTAAATACATTTAATTGAAACATGAAAAACTTAAACAAAATAAATTTCTAAATTACTCTTGAAACTAAATGAAAAAGCAATTAAAGAGATAAAAAACACCTGAAATCCAAACATTTATCATCTCCAACAGCCCCATTTGCCATCACGCAAGCATTCAACAGCAATAGGTAAAAAATTACTAATAGCCTACAAATTAAGATATTAAAGAAGTTATAAATGTAAAGATAATAATAAAAATCATATTAATAAATACACCAAATAAATTCCCATTTGTTCCCCAAAAAATGCTGCCATTGTGTGTTCTTTTCAAATGTGTTTGTATTGCCTTTTGGTAGTACAGTTTATGCTTCCTAAAGAAAAGAGAAAAGAACTACATTTTAGGTTCAAGGTGTCTTATATTATTTTATTATTTAATCACTATCATCTTTGTTTTTTTAATGCAAACATAGTTGCATTCACAATGCGTAAGAGCAAACTGCTGCGTGGAATTTAAGCAAAACTCACAGCACCTTCTGAGATGCTCGGAGATCATTTGCCGTTTTCTCATAGATGACATTGATCTTGCAAAAAGTTTTCAGATGAATGAAACAGAGAAAAAGGAGTGATAACTCTTTTGTGTTCCATGAGACATTGTCCCGCTGCACGCCTCGAGCAATAATGGCTTTTTTTTTGTCTGTTCTTATATAATAAAAATATAATAACGTTTTTTCAAGTGCATGTCTTTGTGACTAACAGCATTTCTTGTCATGTGTCACTCCGAGATATCTTACAGGTCACCTGCCTTTTGAGGATAGATGAGCTAAATTACTTGCACATGAAATACATGCATTTGGACAAAGGAGCTCACGAAATGGATTGAGCCTTGTCGCATTTGGCAGGAACTACAGTATACCACACCCTGGGTGCACGTAAAAAATTCTGAAAGTTCGTAAAATCACTCATAGAATAAGCTCTTAACCACTATGATCAATATTTATTGGGAAACGAGGACCAGAACTATATGCATGTGCGTGTCTTGGAGAAGCGTTTTAATTGCACTCACAAACAGCAGAGCTCACTGCGCACACATATCAAATCAGTCATGCATCGGCGGCTTTTCTTTCATCTGTCCTTCAAAATATAAACACATGCTTCGTTGCACATCTTTGTGTCTAATTTCTTGCCATATATCACTCCGAGAAGTCTTACAGGTCGCCTCCACAGTGGCTGGTACATCAGCATAATTACCCACCATTGCGCTTGAAAACTTAGCATTTGGCGGGGGTGTTAATTTCAAACCTTGTTCACCAGGAGTTTTCTGTATGAAAAATTTGTGAGAGAGGAAATGAAAATAGTGTCTATGACTTCAAGCTTTGCAATCACACCCACTCTCTCTAGAAAGTTTTAAACGATCATGTGTTGGTGAATGGTGAGACACCCGGAGAGCCACTTGATTTTTAACAAAGAGCCACTTGTGGCTCACAAGCCATAGGTTCCCGTCCCCTGCTCTATGATGTGCTATCAACCAAGCAGAATCCAGGACAGTTTTAAATATAGCTCAACCCAAATTTGAGTCTGTGGACTTCCAGAAGTGTTTCTTAAAAGTAGAGGTTTAAGAAACAGATGA
Source organism: Xyrauchen texanus (assembly GCF_025860055.1). Lineage (NCBI taxonomy): Eukaryota > Metazoa > Chordata > Actinopteri > Cypriniformes > Catostomidae > Xyrauchen > Xyrauchen texanus. Next base: position 19,766,608 of record NC_068305.1, read on the forward strand.
GCTCCTGGATGTGCCAGCCCGTTGCTTTTATCATGCCAGTCTCACCTCAGATATCTTGGCCCAGTTGAAGGACTTGAGTGGATTGGATGGCTGTGGAATGTTTTTCTTCTTCATGGATGGTCCCATAGGGGCTCCTGGTGGAGGTGGAGCCCCACCAAAAGGAGGGTGTCCAGGAGGTGGTGGGGGACCGCCAGGTGGTGGTGGTGGAGGAGGAGGCAACATAGCACTGCCTGGTGGAGGAGGTGGTGGAGGAGGCATCATGCCACCTGGTGGAGGTGGAGGAGGAAGGAGAGGTCCACCTGGAGGCCCAGGGATGGGAGGACCTCCAGGAACACTGGCTAATTGTCTCTAGAAATACAAACAATATTAACACTGTGGTGAGACAGTAGTGATCTACATTTCACAATAAAGCTTATGTAGACTGCTGAACATGAAAAAAGTCTATATTAATGTTGTATGAATTTATGTTGCCAAACGTATGTGGACATTCAAGCATCACACCTGCATGTTGAATATTCAATTTTAAAACCATAGAGATTTATATAGTAAAAAGGAGCCCTTCTAAAGAGACTATAACAGTGTCCACTCTTCTGTGAACTCTTTACAATAGATGTTGGAACATGGATGTGAGAGCATCAGTAAGAGGGCTCACATTTGCCATTCCAATTAATCGCAAAGGTGTTCAAAAAGGTTAAATGGGATTTGTGCAGGCCAGTCTAGTTCTTCCATACCAGACTCAGTAAACCATTTTACTGGTGGCACCCTATGACAGTGCAATGTTGATAGTTACTGAGTTCTTGTGTACCTCCTATCCTACAGAAAATGTTTATGCAAGGAGATTGTATGGCTGTATGCTTGATTGTATGCACTAATTGTCAAAACTGCAGAAATAGACAAATCCATTAATTAGAACTAAGTGCCCACATATTTGTGGAAATGTAATGCATTTGTGACATCATCAGTGTACCGTGCTGAGGTCATGTAGTCTGGCAGTCAGTTCTGCCACCTGCTGCTTGACCAGTTTATGTTCCCCCATTTCTCTTTCTAACTTTTCTTTCATCTTGTTGAGCGTCTGCATCATCTCTTCCTTTTCCTGTGTTTTAGCATCACACTCTCGCTCCTTCTTCTCCATCTTTTGCTGAAGTTCATGGTGGTCTGCAGGACATGGGTCAAAGATCAAAATGTTATGTCATTCCTAATGTCTCCACAATCAAGACACTGCATTCCAACCAATTGAAACTCACTCTTTTAATATTAAATTGGATCTTTATATAGTTATATAGCATAACACCTAGACCCAAAAAGCATCAATGTGCACAATATGATATGCTGACCTTTTCGCATTTTTTCCGCCTGTTCCTTCCATTGTTTTACCTCGTTTTCGTTGACAAGCCTGAAGAGGGAGGGTGAAATTGTAGTGAAGTGATTTTAGAGAAAAACCGAGAAATCCAGTACAGATAATCTTGGTTGACATAGTAAAGACTTAATCAGTGAAAAAATAAAAAGGAAAAAATACATCTGCTTACTATAAATATACTACAACTAAAGAACAATTATGAGCAGGTTGTCAGAAACTGAGCAAACTCACATTCGAACCACATTCTTTACATTGAAGTTTTCTAATGGGGTGACATCGGGGTCATGACCTTTGTCATTTTGCAGGACCATCTGCTGGACGATGCGGTCCAGAAGCAGCCAGTACTGCACTGTGTTCCCACTTCTCTTATCTACAAAATAAAGGACTGGTTCAAACATTTCCATATGTATAATACCTAATACAATCTAAACATCATTTATAACATCAATTATGGTAAAAATTTAATCAATCATACAGTCAATAAAATGTGTGGTTTCAATTATGCACTTGGAAATGTGAGGCAAGTTTATTTATAGCGCATTATATACACAATGATAATTCAAAACGCTTTTAGGTGTGATAAAGAAAAAGACTGTTAAGATGTTAATAAAGACATAATTAAAAAATCATTTAAGAATCAAAAAAGAAATCAAAAGGAAAAGGAAATAAAAGTTCAGTTTAAAATTGGATTTAAAAAGCTTATATAAAGACTGAAAGACAGTATAAGCCAGAGCTATTCATCGACTAGTGGGCCAGATAGAAACAACTTCCGGGCATGCTGACCAAGACAGATTATAAGCATCTATATATATAGATATTGTGCTATAGTAGGTCGATAATATTTGTGTTCTAAATAATAAAAAATATGTTTATAGCTTAATTTTTTTATCATGATTTTTATCATCAATGGTGAATGAACCTAGCAGAAAAAAATCTGAAAAAACAAAAACAAAACAAATACAGGTCAGTTGAGACAAAAAAAAAAAAAAGAAAGAATCAAATTAACTAAAAAGTGCTTTCAAACATTTTTCATAACAGAGAGTAAATCAGACTGATATAAATTTTGTATTGATCAATTAAAGTGAAGTTTATTATACTAGATGCAATCATTTTAACTTTGGACTTTTCAAATCGAATTTCTTGAAGAATTAATATTATAACTTTTCTGTTTCTTTGAACTCATGCTTGTCAGTCGTCCATGATTTTAGTTCTTTAATCTTCCCATTCCGTCAAAACGACTGAAAATTATCATTTGTAACCTCTGAAAGCATCTATAAAACTTGTCGCTCCTGCACGAGACATGGTAACAACTTAGACATGTTGCGACGTCTGTCTAGTGCAAGTTCACAAAGGAAAATAACTGGAAAAAAACAGTGAACAGACAAAAACCGCGTTCAGTGTAAGCAGCCCAAAAGACAACTGACAACCTTATGTGAGCCACTGAAAATATCAAATGGCCAGTATTTGTCCCATGGGCCGCCAGTTGAATAAGCGTGGTCTGAGCTATAACACCCTGGGCACAGCTAAGGGTTTTCTAAAATTAAGGGGGTACCGGCAGCAGGAAGAGAAAGTGAGCGAGCTAACAGATATAAAATATACAGGAGAAAAATACAACAGATGAAAGACAATCCTAAATGATTCCAATGGGATACTATGCAAAGTCAATGGTGAGAGAGGTGATACTATGAGTGGTATCCGAGAAACAGAGAGTACTCACGAGGCATTAGTAGACAATGGTGCAGAATAGACATGAAGTGCGGGTATGCATCTGTGTGGGCCAGCTTCTTCCGTACAAGTTCAAAAACTTGTGTGGCACTCTTTGTGTCTATATGGACCTGAAAATTAGATTTATAAAATTTTTTAAACAAAATACCATCTCATACATTAAATATATATAAATAATATTCCATACATTCATCTTAAAAACAAGGAAGAGTCATGCAGTAAAAAAAATGCACTAAATCAAAAACCTCTAAGACTGTTACTGTATATAGACTTGAGTGTCTACTCACAGACTCAAAGCGTCTGGATAGAGTTAGCTCATCATCATTTCTTAGCATTTCAAAGTAATCCAAGTGCCTGAGGAAGCAAAACAGAAGCAAAAATAATGAAACGTAAATGTGCAGATAAGAGATCAAAGGTTCTCAAAATTAAAGGTTCAGGGGCCTGTTGCATAAAACTTTAACACTAGTCTTACTACTTCACTAAATTTTGGTCTTAGCTTTTTCAGTTAGTTGCATAAAAATTTAGATCATTCTAATTTAAGACCAAAATATAAGACAGCACACCCCTAGGGTAACTTGTTTACATTCTATGTTGCCATGGGAAATAACTGTGAGCTGAGCCAGTGGGGGCTTCAGTTGAGGACTAGAAGAGAATTCAGTTGAAACTTTATAGAAGACTGAGTTCTACGATGGTCACAACATTTGTTGTGTTTTTTATTATTTGGGTTAAATCACTATATTTGTTCACTAGAATACATTTTAAAGCATTATTCTTCCAATCAGCAAATATTTTCAGTGAATGTAAACTGAATTGAGCATCCACTGTCGGCCATTGTTTTTGAAGCTGTTCAGTGTCTTACTTTTCCCACAATGCAATGGGAATTAGTCTGTCTTACTAAAGATAACTGTGAGCTTGTTTTATGCAACAGGCTTTCTATGATGTATTTAGCTAGTCAGACTAATTGTTAGATGAAGACATAAGTTAATGTCTAAGTTTATGCAACCGGCCCCTGAAGTGACCAATGTGGAACGTACCTGTCTAAAGTAGAGTTTTCATGTGACCTGAGTTTGTCAATGATGGGTTGAATCCCCAACATGAGGAACTCGTATCGCAAATGAACCCGGAACTCAAGGCTTGTCTACAGGTTAAATAAAAAAGACGATTAACAATTAAAAACGTAGAGGGGCAAATTCACTAAACACTGCACCACAATTTTGTGGCTGTGTTTGATTTGTTGCCTGATCTGCATTATTCCTTTAGTTACAGGGTGCTAAACCATTCTTATTGAATTCCCCACAGAACACCAGCTTTGAATATATAACTTCTTTAATATTTTTTCATATTTTTGTTGATTTTCAGGGGCAATTTTTTTTATTTAAATATGCCATTTAAAGAGGGCATTTGTTCTAAAACATAACATACACAGAGTTGTCCAGTTATGTCAAATACTTCAATTTAAAACATTATTTGAAATGGTTGCTACAGTGTCTTAACCTACAGTATACTGTAACTACACCGCCCTAGATTAGAATATCATGAAATGTATCAGATAACATATAAAACAAACTAATTCACTACTGGTGTTACGTTCCCGTGTTGTCTGCCCCGTGTTTTCTGTTTCACATGTCACTTATCCCGTTCCATGTCACATTTTCCTTGTTGTCCGCTCCGTGTTTCACTTGTCTTTGTCTAAGAACTACAATTCCCACAATTCCCGGCCTCCCTCACTCCCTGCACTCATCATTGTTCTCACCTGTGTCTCGTTTAGTCTTCATTGTGTCTGTGTATTTAAACCCTGTTGTTTTCCTTTTCCTTTGTCGTTCGTTGTATGGTTCATGTCCTGCCTATGCCCCTGTTTCCTGCCCTTCGTTTATGTTGTTCCAGCTGTGTGTTCTTTTGTGTTAGAGTTAGTTTTTTCCCCATCATGGACTTTTCTTTGTGTTTACTTATTTGTTTATTGCCAAATAAAAGCCGCGTTTGGATCCAAACCACCCGTCTGCCTTCTCCTGCTTCCCACCTACATTACAACTGGGGCATTTTTTCACACTTTAAATATGGGTCATTTTATCTCACATTCAGTGGCATTTTTGCCCCAGTACTATTTCATATATGACCTTGCAGAACAGCTTATTATGGATAACATGGGTAAATTAATGGTGGATTGAGGGGATTTTTTTTTTGGTAATGGTAAAAAAAAGTGAGGTCTTACTTCGCCAGCTCCTTGACTTAGCACAGCATTAATGAAGGACATAATGGCCGTCTTCAGGCTGACCTCGTCCCTGTACCGTCCTGTACTCTTGTCCAGATCATTCAGCAATGTCTGTGGCCCATAAAAAGATGATGGTATCATTACATCAACATTTATCTTGCTACAAAAATTGCTTGATGTCGTGTCTTGCTTGGATTGAAGCTTATGAATGAACTAGCCCACCTGAAATCGTGTCCGTTCACAGGAGAACTTCTGGTAGTGTAGCATGGCCTCCAGAATCTTCTTGTGTCCTCCAGGTACTAAACACACAGCACCCATGATCTCCAGCACTGCCACTTTGGTCTTGATGTTCTCAGTGGCCAGACTCTGGGCGATGATGTTGATGCTCTCAGAATGTGAGAGCACATGGGCACGACCCTGCGAGTTGTTCATCAGGGCTTTGATGCAACCGATGAGGGACGTGTGGATCTGCGACTCTGTGGTCTCGTAGTCCATGCTCTTCAAGAAATTCAGAATGCATGTCAGGCCGTCCAGGTCAATGAACCGTGTTACAAACCTATGAGAGTGAAGTCAGCTTTCTATTAAAGATCTGTGTAGCTCACATTAACTTTCATGATCCAGGTTAAAAAGAATGGAAAGCAGCTCTTATTTAATATAATTTTCTCTCTATCTTTGGCATTTATATTTCAAAATGATTGTTTTCAGTGAAATAAGACTTAAATGTTGGTCCGTTTCTCACAAAACGTGGAATATAGTTTATTGTGGTTTTAGTCATTTTGGAGTTTGGCAAACCACTTTCACTATATAAAAAGAGAGGCCAGTACATTGTTCAACATTTATCCTTTTGTATTCCATAGAAGAAAGTAAGTCAGATGGTTTCGAAAAGACATGAGGTTGAGTAAATGAGGTCCAAATTTTCATTTTTGGGTGAATTATTCCATTATGAGCAACAAAATGTTTATATATATATATATATATATATATATATATATATATATATAGTATATAATAATGTTTTATATGTTTGGGAGGCTTTTCCACATTTTCTTAAGCAAAAGTGGTTAGATTAAATGATGGGGAGACATGACTGGGACTCAAAAGTCTCAATGTGTCTCAATGTGTCTGCAAAGAATTAATGTCTCTTTTTTTTTAATACTTTTTCATGTTTATTCTTAACCACAGAGCTAACAACTCCACAGAGGGGTGATAAATAACATTTATCAATAACTGGATTGATTTATGGCCCTTATAAAGCACTTCTCCTGAAAAACAATTGGCTAAAACTGAGAAAAACACAATTTGATATACATACAAAACAACATCAGGCACAAAGCAAGTTGGAGTGCTTTGACCTGAGCCCTTCAAAGGTCAATGGTGAAGACCTGACCCAAGGATCAAACGGTCAGAGCTGGAACCACTAAATCAAATATGTAAATGTGTGTGACAAAAGTGATCTCATTTGCTTATTGAGACATAATGCCCAAAAGCGCACACCATAAGCGAGGTGTGTTCAATGAGGTAGTGAGAAACCTGGCAAAGGAAAAATCAATGATGTGTTAAATGAAATACTGCCTAGAGACAGCAGTGTACGATTTCAACTAAAGCCAACAATGTTATCAATGTTTTCGGATTTAAGAGATACTATGGACCATTTGAGGTGTATATGTTTTTTATTTACACTGGAACAGCAACACATCCTAACTGAGACTATATTTCTGAACATAAAGACAGAATGTGTGCATCTGTTTGTGTATGTAGACCTCATTGGTTGTGTCCGTAGAGCCGTTTTAAGGCTTTCAATTGTCTTGTTACGTTCCTCTTCTTCTTCCTTCTCCAAGGCCAACAGAGTCTTCCTCTGTTAAATACAAATTGGAAGCCATGATTACACTAGAAACACAGCATGTTTAAAGATGGATGGATAGATGTTAATGGATGAATGTTAATGGATATTTAACAATAAATATTACTGAAATTGTCCTGATAAAAACTGAACTCTACGATTCAGGCATACTTACAGCTGCCATTGAATTGAGCTGGTCAATGTAGTACTCCGGCCAACTAGTAGCACCTTTATTCTCCTCTTGTTCCTGAAAGTCAAACATAAACATTGATGAACTGGCTGCTTCAATTAGTTTAATAATACCCTGAAGATACTGACATTCATTTTAGTATGAGTATGGATAAATATGGCTCTTTTTCTCACGTCAAGCACACTTCATTAATCCATGTGGCCTTCAGCATGATGCTGAGACAATTAGAGTACAAACAACAGGAATATGAGACTGGGAATAGAGGAATGTGAAATAACACATCAGGAATGAGCGGGGAAGGAATGTGTGGTTTTGGAATGTTACTGGGAATTACATAATATGGACGTCTTTGTGAGAATGTGACATTACCGACTGAGCAGCAGTGAAAAATGATCTTAATTTTGAAAATGATCTTATTTTGATACTGGCCAGTTGAGTGAAACCAAAGTTTCTACTGACAAAGTGTGAATAACTTCTTTTTGTTTCTTTATATTTATCTTCTTTCATTGATTACTTTTTCTTTGCAACATTTTATATCTTGTTTGCCACATCTGTATTTGCTTATCTCTTTTAGGAACCTGCCGTTGGGAATGGGATTTCTTCCATGCCTCATTGCACTAGATTAACCAAAGTATCTGCACATTTATTGCTTAAATGTAGTGATGGCAGAAGGATTCTATAATCAAACATTCAATAAGATTCACCCTGCATACCTCCTACAACACATATAGATACGTATGCATACATGCTCTCAAAAACAAGAGAGCAGAGCTCAAACAAAACATCACGTTCAAAGCACTTGTGGCAGAAATAGAATACACTTTAAGTAGGCCAGCACAGATTCACAGATTCAGAGAAACGTCACCCATATTGAGGCAACAGCGCATTAGAAAAGATCTATTGCAGGGTATGGCTAAAAAAATCTCAATATTTCTCAGTCTTTTGGCAATATTCAATATTGTAATATATTCAGAAAATATTATATTTTTAGAGAAGGAACCGTCATTTTACCCAAACATCAAGTAGATTTAAAATTTGTAAACCAAGAAGTAAAATAAAATTAAAAAAATAACATTTTTGAGTGTTGACACAAATAAATCTTCAAATCAGAATTTGATTCAATTTACTTGAACCTGACAGTTTGAACTTAATTATACTGTTAACAATATTCATTTTAACAACAAAAGACTAAAAATGCTACAGAAAAATGTTAATTGAATAACAAGTATTAACTGTAAAATATACAGTAAAATATATTTTAAAAGACAATACAGTAGTTTTTACAATAAAATGTTTTTTTTAATTATTATTTAGATGTAAAATTATGATTTTCCTGTATAATAAATGGTAAAAATGTACATTGTTTAACAAGATAGTATATGTACGATTTACAGTAAATAACTGTTAAAATTACAGTAAAAAACAATAACCAGGTGTTCCCGCAATTCCCTGCATGACCCATCATATTTCATTATATTTAATGGGAATAGAAAAACTTCAGAATCAATATTTTTATGTGAGGATCGATATTCTTGAAACCACATCAGTATCGGAAGTATCGATACATTAGTATTGATCCGCCCATCCCTGGTGGTCATGTAAATTACAACAGTATAAAACAAAAAAATTCAGGTTGTTCTGTAAATTTGTTTAAATTTTTACTGTAATTTTTACAAAATGATTATGGCAACCACAGCTGCCAGTTTTTTTTGGAAAACTAAGAAACTTAATGCATAAAAGGTAAATTAAAAACATAAGCATATTCATCCGCAATATTTCTTTATTTCATATCGATAGCACAATCATTGTGAATATATCATGACTATTTAATATACTACTCAGTTTTACTCAAAACCCTATAAGATATGCAAGAACCCCATCTACAAGACAGATAATGCATAAGACACTTAAAATCAACCAGCCAAAACCAGCTGTAGTTATAACTCAGAAGGAAAGCAGGGAGCTAGCGAGTAATAAATAAAACAATTAGATGAAGTGTTGCAACTCCCTATGAAAAATGAGCAAAGCCTGCCTGCACAGCCACTAAAAAGGCAGCTTAATTGTAGTTTATGTTCATGGAACACACAGGAACGAAAATAATATTTGGCGTTGGCAATGAAATCCTTGCGGGAACTGCATAGGACGTTTCACACCCAACTCTACTGAGCCTTTTGGGAGATGATGGCATCTCACAAATATGCATCTGTAGGGATGACTGGGGATTCTTGGGCATTGGCCAAATGTCTGGAGAACCCCTGATCCCCCATCCTGCATATTTCTTATCAACTCACCAATTGGCCTTAATGAGCAAAGCATTAATGTGGATGTCAATCCCAAACAGATATTTCCATTTATGCAACGATAAGTGACATTAGGGTGAAATTAAAAATTTGTTGCAAACTTTATTTAAGGAATTTATAATTTGTCAAAAGACAACCCGGATGTTATTTTCTTCCTCAGTATTTTTGTCTTGTTTTGCAGTGAAAAATATCTAAACAACAAGAAAATAAAAACATAATTAGGGAGGCAATTCCAAGGTAATGATACTTATTTTCAGAAAATATAACATAAATTAAGTTTATTTTTACTTAAAAACATAAAAATCACTGATTGAAAAATTAAGATTGTTAAAATTAGGTTCTATTTTTTTATATATCTAAATGCTTCAGGTATCGTTAACAAACAATTAGGGATGTAGATGGTAAACCGATTGACCGGCATTAACAATTTGTTTGACTAATAATACCCATAACATATTCATCGAGAGGTTAATTCAAGAAATAACAGAGAGGTAATTTGATGGGTTTATCATGTAGGGCATGTTATGTATACACAAGGGTGATGTTAACATGTAAACAATTGCTTCCTCTCAGTTTGAATGACAAGGAAATGTGAAGCATACACTATGGGATCATTTTGTAGGTAAAGATATGTTCAAATGCAAATTCTAAAATAGGATGTTAAAGTTTATTAGTAGCGTGAGTACAATGTGGAACAATATGAAAAACAGACACCTGCGAGCCTCAACATCTGAGAGCATATTGTTTATAGCCCCTGCTTAATTTGTACGGGTCAGGAGACAGGAGCGTGATGTGCAGCGGGACTTCAGTGCCTTTAGAGCGGGATTCAGTCTCTGGATTTACCAACAACCATACTGACCGCAGCCAATGTATATACTGTATATGTCGAAGACAAGCAAAAATTATTACGATTGCCCAGCATCACAATTTGTGGGTAGGTTGGCTGTTTTTATTTTTCCACTGTTAAACTGCTAAAAGTTTTAACCTCATAGGTTAATAGGGCAAGTGATCCATTCAAAAATAGTTTGTAACAAAATATAAAGTTGTTCAATGGAATGTTGAAAGTATTGCTTAGTATGCATATCTGTCATGAGAGCCTGTTTTAGATTGTGAGCCAATATAGACTTGTTGACAAAACATATTTTCAATGCCTATTTGGCCACTTGGCTTATCGGTTAACTAATAACCGGTTAATACTGGCGGTTGGTAATTTTCAAAAATGTATCTCTACTAACAATTAACAATAGATAAGGCATTCCTGAACCTTGACTAATGATCATTTATTAATATAATACATATATAATATATAAATTAATATAGTACAGTGGTCCATAGTTTGTTAGTTCACAATGCATTAATCTAATGTGTATCTCTATGTTGTAATTTACATTAACCAAGATTAATAAATGCTAATATAGTATTGTTCATTATTAGTTCATGTTAACTAATGTTGTTAACTAATGTTAAAGACGCAACCTTAAATTGTGTTACTGAACAATTTACAATAAACTTTATATAGTTATATTCTCTGACAAGAAGTCTTACTATATCAATACCATATGCAGTTTTGCTCAAGAAAATGTATCTTGGTTAAAGGATATTTACATATTTCTTTTTGTAAATCAAAGCAAAAATACAGATTTATTTTTTTTTCGAGTTGTAATGTGCTCAGTTCCATAATTACGATTTCAAGAAATCAGGTAACACATTTCAAGAGGAAGTTCAATCAGCCCATAATAAAAGCAATGACAGGCCAACAGGGGACAAGAAAAGTGTGAGCAACCTACAAACATCTAACTGACTGAAAGTATCATCAATCTGGCCTTATGGGTGAGAAAACTAGCTGAACAAGCTAAATTATTCCATAGCATTAAAGTGAGAGATGTTACTGTTGACTCCACCTCTTAAGATTTTATCTTTCACATCTGCCAGAATGGGGTGGGTCAGAGGCTATCCACAACTAATCTCAGTATTTGTTGGCCCATCACCCAAAGACCTACAAATAAACATGGGACTGAGTAAGAGACCAATCTTACGATAAGACCAAGAGTCCAAATTACAAAGCTGCTTAACTGTAACAGCAGGTTTGTGTTGAGTTTTCACACTGACAGCATTTATGCAGCGTAACAGCTGTAAACTTTCAGCTTTCTGCTGGAAGTTGAATTTTGCACTGAAACTCTAATTGGATATATGCTTCTGCTACACTCCTGCTTTGCTATACCGCTTTTGCGTGCTGTATGGAACGCCTAATAATACAGCAAAAACTGAGGTCGTTTTCCAACAGAATCACTTCATTTTAGAGATCAGAAAGCTCTGATAACTGATGCTTATTTTTCCACAATAGGGCCAATTCAAATGAGTCAGATAAATATCCACACAGATCATTCTTAATCTTTCCATGCCAGGGGCAGGACAACTGATACTGTAATCTTACTGATACTGTACCTCCATTTTTGGTCTTAAGCCAGGAGCAGCCTGCTCACCTGACTGCATTGAGACACTGAAACTGGGCGCAGGGAGTGAATAATCACTGTGCTAAGCTCAATGTACAAGAAGAGATGTCAGCAGAATGGTTTGGGAATCATAATTATCCATTGCCCTCGCCCTTCACAGGGGTTATAAGAACACTAAACTGTCCTGTTAACTTTCTAGAAGCACAAAAGAACCACATAGTCTCAAATTATGCTTTTACTTCTGCATTCAAGAGTAGTTCAAACTATCCTTCATCAGGGTGGGCCAAGTTACTGAATATGATAATTAATTAATGATAACTAATAGGGGCTTCAGCCCCCAAAGCCCCCAAAGCCCCCATGCCACTCTATTTAGATTATCTCTTCACCATTAGCTGTGCACAAATGTCATCAGAGTTTGTGATTTTTAATAAAGTGTGTCAAGACCCAAGGCTTCAAGACTAGAGTTGTGGTACTCGAGTTCGGACTTGAGTTCGAGTCACGAGTCCAATTTTAAGCATGTTTCGGAAGCATTTTTACTTTGACTTGACTCGGACTCGAGCCTTTTGACCTCCAGCCGAGTCCATGGCATTTGTGATCAAATAATGGCAAACAAATAACGTAAAATAGGGTGACAATACATCCTCTTTTCCCCAGTCATGTCCTCTTTTTCAGACCTGAAAAAAGTGTCCGGCCGAGATTTCAAAATTACCTCTAAATGTCCGATTTTATTGCCATTATTAAATGTTTTATTATTACCATTTATTCATTATCTTAAACACATTAAATGTATTTAATGTATTTCACCCATAATTTTAGATAAAACTATACTAAACTGAATGGACAAATTGAAAATGAAGTAGAAAAAAATTATACAAATTTGAAATAATAATAACCGACAAACACAGCTTTCACTTTCTTTAGTCTATGTTTGAGTGGAGGGGAAAAACCACCAAATAATTTTAATGTCAAAAAGAAGTGTGTTGAAGGACATTTTTGTCTTCATATACCTGAAGCATATGCTTTCATTCTGAAACCAATTTGCAGTTTGCTCAGCAGGATGCTAATCATAAAATGTAAATATGAGATGCATCAGAGGTGTTTTTGTTGCATTTATATTGACAAATTGTTTTTCTTAGTTGTGACGGTTAAAATAAGCTTAAAAAATTGATGTTGAGTTTACGGCGCCAATTTTAATTCAGATTCACAAACAGATTCATTTGGACTCCGAATGGACTCTGACTGTTAACCTCGATTGTTTAAAGACTCTGACTTGACTCGGAATTGACTAAAGTGGACTCGAACCCAACACTATTCAAGTCTTCTGCACCTTTATTTGGCTACATTCACACTATCAGCATTTGGGATTAAAAACAGAATTAACATAAGTGAATTGTCTTAAATTGTCCAATTCATATGACAGTAGACATAAGTGAATTGGAAAATGTTTGTATGAACATATAACCGAATTCAAGCCTTTTCTATTCTTGAATAATTAATAATACCTTTAACCATAGTGATGTGACTAAGATATATATCAAAGATGGTGACTACATAACATAAGATAATAAAAGAGAGGATTGGTGTGAAGGTTATAACCCTGTCGCTCCCCAGGCTTGACAGACCCATCAAAAGCCATTTGTCCATATAGATAACACAATCTGCACCATACCTGTGGTACCAAAATCTGGAAGACCTCTGAGGGGAGGGGGGTTGGGTCATTGCTGGATGGCAGAGGCAGTCTAAATACATACAAATTGTGCCATTGTGATGTAATGTGGTGAGTAATGTAATTTTTCCCACCGTGTCCGATATTAAAATCAGTGCGACAAACTTTGCAAAAGGTGTGGTTATTGTCGATAAGGCTTCGAGATATGAAATTAAATTCTTCCATCCAGCTGTTGTTAAATTTACATGTATATTTAGTTTTTTTCACCAGAGCACCAGTCCTGAGACTTCTCCTCCCATATACCAGTGATGCTTGATTCAACTTCCCACGTCTACTACTTGCGCAGATGTCAACAGTGCAACTGGGTTGTAGGTTGCCAGGTTGAGGTCACAAATGGGTTGAAATTTGTATGATGTGTCTATTGTGTGAGTAAGATCATCTGGCAACTGGACAACCTTGGAATAATATATTGATGTGATTATTCATACAATGAGGTTTGGGCCATACAAATTACGAGAGTTTCCCATAACAGGAGGGGGGCGGGAGATGGGTGTGAAATACGGGAGACTCCCGGGAAAAACTGGAGTGTTGACAGGTATGATCTGCACCTGTAAATGGAGGCCTTCATGTTAGCTTTGGACCAAACACTGCTTCCCTGATCCTTCCACCCCTTCTTTCCCAAACTGAAGGTCTGGGGAACAGCGCCAAGCCCATAGTTTACTAGTCCTGGGCAAGACATTGTGCTGAGTCTGCATTAATGCTGCAGCAAAGCCAGGGCCCATCTCTTGACAGACATATTCTTCCATAATCTCATCCATCCGCTCACCGTTTTAAATCTTTTTCATTGGTTCCATGTGTGGATGCAGATCCCAGAGCATGTCTTCCATGTCCATGTAGGGCAAAATTAAATGTGGCTGAAAGACATTATCAAAACATAGAAACAGCATACTGATTGGGCCAACCACATGTTCTGATGTGCTTCCAAAAATGAGGATCAGGTCACAAAGCAAGGAAAACATTTATGAAGTGTTTATAAAAGTTATGAAACAAGAAGTCAAAAGACAATTTTGAGCGCCCTACTTCACATCATGCCCTCTTTCCCTCAGTGTCCCATGACAATTACTAATTAGGCTTGTAATTGGGACACAGCAGACCACCAGTTGAAAACTAGTGCAATAGAATAAAGATATCCTCAGAGCTACATGGACTAAAAGCTACAAAACAATTTAGGTGGGATCTTTATGCTTCAATGAGAGTAAGTAACTAAAGAAACTAAATGCATGCATTTATAGACCTGCACTTTTAGACAACCATGAGCAGAATTTTGTCACTTAAATATTCTTTCTTTCACCCACACCCTTCCATATCACTGGCAGGTAGCCACCAACCACCCACTCTTTTAGCTAAACACATGGATTCACATAAGAGGAACAGTCAGGGGCTGGCTGGACTTGTGATATTTGTGGCATCATGGAGAGATTGATGTCATTAATAGCTATGTATGAGAGATTGCGTCATGGATGGCTGCCTCAATATAGAGCTCTCCAGTTCTTTTGCTGTTTTAGTTTGTTTGTCCTGTCTAGTAATTTATTTCCGATCAGTTTTTACCAGAGACGAATATTTAGTAGCACATGGAAGAAAATCTTTTACCGGTTTTTGATTACTCTGGCGTTCTGCTGTACATTTTAGTCAGAGGAGCAGCGGTGCTGTACAAGCGCGCTAAAAGGCGCAAGCGAGGGAAGTGAGCCGGCACGCTGGTCAAATGTGGCTTTCAAACAGCACTGCCAAGCATCCATCTAGTTAAACTCTGCTCTCTTCCTAACAAAACAGACAAATTAATTCTCCTCACCAGCAAAAATAAGGACTTTGCAAATTCTGCTGCAATGTGCCTCATGGAAACCTGTTTGAGTGAAGCCATTCTGGACAGCACATTACATCTACCGGGCTTCCAGCTGTTCAGAGCGGATCGCAGGAGATCAGCAGTTACAGAAATACTCAAACCAGCCAGTATGGCACCAACAATCATCCATGCGATTATCTAATCAGCGAATCATGTGGCAGCAGTGGAGTGCATAAAATCTGCAGATACAGGTCAGGAGCTTCAATTAATGTTTACACCAACCATCAGAATGGGGAAAAAAAATATGATCTCTGTGATATGGAACGTGGCATGATTGTTTGTGCCAAACAGGCTGGTTTGAGTATTTCTGTAACTGCTGATCTCCTGGGATTTTCACGCAAAACAGTCTCTAGAATTTACTCCAAATGGTGCCAAAAACAAAAAACATCCAGTGAGCTGCAGTTCTGTGGATTGAAATGCCTTGTTGATGAGAGAGGTCGGGGGGGGGGGGTTGTCTATCTGAGGGTTGTCCCCCCCTAAAATATCATTAAATATGTGTATTGTAAATAATATAATGATATATTCTTAAAATAATTGTTTAAGAAATAAAATAATACAAATGCAAACAGGGCAACAACAAAAAAAACCTTGGTGTCCCCTTCAAAAATTGCTCTTGAGAATTGTTATGTTTATTGTCCCCCCCAACATTTTGAAGAAATTTTCGCCCCTGCCGGCCAGTGAGGCCATTTGAGAAATAATTTGAAAAGCAAAAATGGCCTTGATTCAATTAACCTCAAAAAAAATTCCTTTCAAATAATATTTACAAATAATTTAAATGTTAACAACACAAAATATTGTATAAAAGACAGACCTTTTAGTGTTTTTGGTGTTTGAGCATGTAACAGAATGCATACATTAATTTAAAGGAAAAGACAGGGGAACTAGAGGATCACAAGTGCTGGCAAAGCGAGGGGGGGGTAAACTAAACAATAACCAACCTGAGTGAGACGAAAGGGTTGTGATATATATAGGGGAACAAACGAGCGGTGCAGGTGAAACGAATAACAGGTGATTGGGACGAGTACAGGTGAAACTAATGATCCCGTGATTGGGTGCGAGCATAGAGCCAGAGGGGGGTGTGTGGGAGTGAGCGAGTGAGCTCGATTGAGGGGCGTGAGCGCGTAAGCTCAGTGGAGTGAGCGTGAGCTCGACGGAGGGAAGCGAGCGTGTAAGCTCGCGGAGTGAGCGTGGGAGCTCGATGGAGGGAAGCGAGCGTGTAAGCTCGCGGAATGAGTGTGTGAGCTCGAAGGAGGGAAGCGAGCGTGTAAGCTCGCGGAGTGAGTGTGTGAGTTCGAAGGCCGGGAGCGAGCGTGTAAGCTCGCGGAGTGAGTGTGCGTGTGTGCCCGACGAAGCGGGGAGAAGCAGAGGAGCGGGGTACGTGACAGTACTCCCCCCTCTGTAACGGACGGCTCCTGACGGCCGCGCTCGGCTGCGAGGAGCGCGACCTCTGGGAAGCGGTGCCGGATGATCGGGATGCTGGCGATTCCAACAAACAAAAACCCCAGAACAGAAACCCCACACAACACAAAAAACAAAAATGAGGGCAGTCCAAGGGGCACAGAGGGCACAAAGGGAAATGAAACCATGGTGGAAAAAGGTCCATGGTGGTCAATGGGCAGTTCAAGGCAAGGTCAGGGGGAACATAGCCGACAGGCGGGTGGTTGGGAGATCTGGGGGGCAGCCATAGGGCAGAGACTGGGTCAGGGGGTCTGGAAGGCAACTGGAGGACAGGGACTGGGTCCGGGGGCCTAGAAGGTGACCACCGGACAGGGACGGGACTAGGGAATCTGGGATGAGGCAACAGGGCCGGGACAGGGTCAGGAGGCCACCGGACAGGGTCAGGAGGCCAGGGAAGAGGCCACAGGATAGGGTCAGGAGGCCAGGGAAGAGGCCATAGGATAGGGAGAGGGTCAGGAGGCCAGGGAAAAGGCCACAGGGCAGGAAGAGGGTCAGGAGGCCACCGGACAGGGTCAGGAGGCCAGGGAAGAGGCCACAGGACAGGGAGAGGGTCAGGAGGCCTGGGAGGAGCCGTGAAAGGCGGAGCCGTGGAGGACTTGGGAGACGGAGCCTTGGAAGATGGAGCCGTGAGAGACTCGGCAGGCGGGGCACTGAGAGACTGAGGAGGCGGCGCCATAGGGAGCCCAAGAGACAGGGCAGAGGGAGGTGGTGCCGCAGGAGGCTCAAGAGGCGGAGGCCTGGAAGGCTCTGGAGGTGGAGCCATGGGGGGGCTCTGGAGGGGGAGCCGTAGGAGGCCCGAGAGGCGGAGCCGTAGGAGGCTCTATTGGCAGAGTCCTGGAAGGCTCGAGAGGCTTGGGGGTGGAGCCCTGAGAGGCTCAAGAGGAGGAGGAGCCCTGAGAGACTCGAGAGACGAAGCCATGAGAGGCTTGAGGGGTGGAGCCATGAAAGACTCGAGGGGCGGAGCCCTGAGAGGCTCGAGGGGAGGAGGAGCCCTGAGAGGCTCGAGGGGAGGAGGAGCCCTGAAAGACTCGAGAGGGGAAGCCTTGAGAGGCTCGAGAGGGGGAGGAGCCCTGAGAGACTCGAGAGGCGAAGCCGTGAGAGGCTTGAGGGGTGGAGCCATGAAAGACTCGAGGGACGGAGCCCTGAGAGGCTCAAGGGGAGGAGGAGCCCTGAAAGACTCGAGAGGGGAAGCCCTGAGAGGCTTGAGAGGTGGAGCTCTGGGAGGCTCGAGGGGTAGAGCTCTGGGAGGCTTGGGAGGAGGAGCCTTGAAAGACTCGGGAGGAGAAGCCCTGAAATGCTTGGAAGGGGTGGGAGCCCTCAAAGACTCGAGAGGAGAAGCCCTGGGAGGCTTGAGAGGCGGAGCTCTGGGAGGCTCGAGAAACGGAGGCCACGAGGGCTCTGAGGGGCGAGCAGAGGCTGGCAGAGCCGTGGAAGACTCTGAGAGCGGAGCAGAACCCGGCAGAGCCGTGGAAGACTCTGAGGGCGGAGCAGAACCCGGCAGAGCCGTGGAAGACTCTGAGGGCGGAGCAGAACCCGGCAGAGCCGTGGAAGACTCTGAGGGCGGAGCAGAACCCGGCAGAGACGTGGAAGACTCTGAGGGCGGAGCAGAGGTCGGTAGAGCTGTGGAAGACTCTGAGGGAACCTCTGCGGTCTTGAGCACAAGACGAGACTGGGGAGAAGGGGCCCTCTTCCTTCTCTTACGTCTTCGGCCAACCGGGGACGTGGCCATGGGGACGGTCGAGGCTACAGGCGCTGGCTCTGGGGCGGTCGAGGCTACAGGCGCTGGCTCGCTGACCGTGGCAGACATGGGCGCTGGCTCGCCGGCCGTGGCGGGCATGGGTGCTGGCTCATTGGCCGTGGCGGGCATGGGCGCTGGCTCGTTGGCCGTGGCGGGCATGGGCGCTGGCTCTCTGGCCGTGGCAGGCATGGGCGTTGACTCGCTGGCCGTGCCAGGCTTCAAGACTGGGGCCATGACCGGCTTCGGGACTGGGGCCATGACCGGCTTCGGGACTGGGGCCGTGTCAGGCTTCGGGACTGGGGCCGTGTCAGGCTTCGGGACTTGGGCCTTGTCAGGCTTCGGGACTAGGGCCGTGTCAGGCTTCGGGACGAGGGCCGTGTCAGGCTTCGGGACTAGGGCCGTGACAGGCTTCGGGACTGGGGCCGTGACAGGCTTCGGGACTGGGGCCATGACAGGCTTCGAGACGGGGGCCGTGATAGGCTTCGAGACGGGGGCCGTGGTAGGCTTCGAGACGGGGGCCGTGGTAGGCTTCGTGACGGGGGGCAGTGGTAGGCTTCGAGACGGGGGCCGTGGTAGGCTTCGAGACGGGGGCCGTGGTAGGCTTCGAGATGGGGGCCGTGGTAGGGAACGCTGGTTCAGTTTCTGCCTCCTCCACAGTAAATGAGGAACCAGCGTACAGTAGGGCGAGGTCAATAAACTGAGCCAGGTTGAGGGAGCAGCGACCACCAGGCATAACTGATGAGGTTGGCTCATTCAGCCCACATTGAAAAATGTCTTTCAGAGCCACCTCATCAAAGTTCACCTGGTTAGCCAGGGCACAAAATTCAACCACGTAAGCCTCCAAGGGTTGACTCCCCTGACGCAAAGCCAAGAGTCGGGCCGCTGGCTCCAAAAAGTTAAGGGCAGGGTTTACCGTTCTATAACCGCTGCCCTGCTTAAACAACCCTTGGCAAGCATCCGAAGAGCCATCAAACCTCTCAGGGGGTTGAAGGCTTACGGCGCTCGGGGATGGGTTGGGAGCATAAACGGGCTCAGGGACAGACACAGGTAGAACAGGGTGACATAAATCAAAAATCGCACGTAAGCTCGCGGAGTGAGTGTGTGAGTTCGAAGGCGGGGAGCGAGCGTGTAAGTTCGCGGAGTGAGTGTGCATGTGTCCCCGTCGAATCGGGGAGAAGCAGAGGAGCGGGGTACGTGACACCACGTGGAAGTGGGGACAACTCACTCTGATGACTTTACAAATGGTATACATGTGCGAAATACAACATGAACACAGTAAATTCCTATTTTCTAATCACAGACCAGTCAAGCCTTTGTAGTGTCAGATAGACATCTCCTCTATGTATTAAAGACTACTGTATCTCTGAAACCTTTCCTTGAAGTTGATGAAGTCTTCACCTTGTATAGGATTAGTGCAAATGATAGGCTTTGGAGGACACTAGCACAAGCAGTTGTTGCAGTGGATCATTTCTTGAGCAGAAAGTACATTCCTCAATAGAAGAATGAGACTGTTATCATCTAAACCTTTCTAGAGCATCACAAAGAGCCATGAACCACCATATTTTAAGTTCTTAGATGTAGAAAGGCTGACTGATACACTGCCAAACTCTCTTCACAAATGGAGTATCCTGAAGAGCAGCACTGCTTTAGTAACAAAGTCACCATAAATGTTATTTTTTGCAACATTTTATGTCAGATAAGTATATTAATATTTTTGATTAATAATTTTTTTATATGCAATATATAACAAATAATTTATTAGTTTTTTAATTCAGATAAACAGCCAGAAACTCTATAGCTGTAACCAAATCCATGAGAGCTATAAATTGATTAACACTTTTGCTGGAAAACAATGGCATACAGTGATAAACAATACTGATTTGTTAATAATTTTGTAATAATTTTTAACTGATGCTTCCATGACTATGACGTGTTATTGACCCTTTTTCCACCTGGTATTAAGATGCATTTTTGGTGATCTGATCAAAAGTGGTTACATGCAGGTGGAATGGGGTCCAAAATGTTTTGTGATTGGATCACTGAAACCACATATGGAGGTAGTCAAAATTGCTTGTGACCACATAGCATTTGAGATGTGTAACACAATGCGTCCCATACAGCAGTGAAGCACCATCCCTTACCTGTCAATCAACTGCTGCACTAAAACAAGTGTTTACATTTTGCTGGTTATGTGTGGCTTTAAATGGAGATAACCATGCAATCTGAAAATTTGAAAAAGCGAATAAATGTACAAGCACGAAAACTTCACAGATCTTATTCAGTGTCTCATATCAACCAACAGAGGCAGAGATGACAAGCACACACATCTGAAGCTCAGAATAATAAAAAAAATAACTGAGAATTCTGCCCTAAATGTTGTGTTTGTGTTTAGATGGTTTATTATCATGCAGTAGCACACTGACACAGTGATGGATGTATGTCGTAATGAATCAGAGACCCTCCCCTCGAAATCTGAACACAAGTGGTCACAGAGACACATTTGAGATGCATGGTAATACCAGGTATAAAAAGGAATGTGTCTCCTAATCGGATCACCGAAAATGCCGAAATCTTAATACTAGGTGGAAAAAGGGACATTTTTCCTATTTCAATACAATCTCATGTACACTGAAGACCAAGATAACATTATCTACCCAGCTAGATATAATTTTTCTAGTCACATAATTAGAATTCACAACAGCAATGTTCAATACATCACTGATGTTTTCAAGGCATTACAACACTTGCATACTGTATGATCAACAAATTTAAGATAACACAGAACCCGAGCCATGCAGACCATCCTTATTGCTGAGCCCTGACACTTAAATGACAATGGACAGATGAATAAAAACAATTAATAGATTAGTAGTTTTTGGAGTGGAGATCAGGGGCATTAAACAGAATCCTGATTCTTTATGATGGAGATGTGATTAAGTTAAGCACTTTAATATATGAGATTTTATAGAGGTCTAACCTTCTTCTTGCTGCAGTATATCTGCCATTTCTTTTCTGCTGTTAAGGCAAACATGGCCTCTCTGTGTTTCTCTGTGAGGTCCAACTCATCCTGAAATGAGAGAGAGAGAGAGAGAGAGAGAGAGAGAGAGAGAGATTACATAATTTTGAGGAGATTCTTGGACATGGAAAAAAACATTTAATCTCTCGAGACAGGGTCAGTATCCACCCACAAACCAATGATAACAGCATGAGGAAAACACATGGAGTGTTTTTTCAATGTTCTGCTTACCTACTAATACTTCCTCTTTTCCACTAGCAGTGAGGACATTTATCTGCCAGAAAGGAAACTGGCAGATAAAGACCACAAATATTTTGTGATAGAACTCAAGAGTGGTCACTATTCACTTGCTGTCCAGCTTAACCAGCTCTGCACCATGAGTATTTTAATTAACTCATCGTAATTCTTGTCAGCAAAAACTCCTTTGTGTAAATTAGTCTTATAATAGATTGCACCTTCTTCACCTTCAACTTCATGATACGCTAAAATAAAAGCAAGAGATATTTGGGTACATTTTCTACTGACTATGGCAGCATAATTCATCAAATGATGATCAAATGGCAATATCGGAATTGTGTTGTTACTTGGTGCTAAAATGACACAGACAGTGCATGAAAAGAAACACTGGGATCAGCAGTTGCATTCTTAGTGAATTTCCCTCCAGAGTAAGTGATCAGATCTGAAAAGACAAAATATATGAATTGTAATGACCTACAATTATCATCTCATATCATGAAACCTTTCTTTAAGCTAAAATGTTAATGCTGGTTTTATAAACAAAATAAATGTTCATGCTCATGTGTTTGCAAACACTGGCACTCAGTATTGGCTTTGATAATTAAAGTCCCAGAAATAAATGACTACCACTAGTAATTTCCTTTTGCTTTGAACTGGAAATAGCATGAAACCACAACAATCACTACAATGTGGTTGGCCCTCAACAGCGGGAGTAAGTATCCATAAAAACAGCCCTGTTGCTTTTGTTTACTTGCTTTTGGGAGTCCCATGTGAACCAATGTATCTACTCTGATTTGTCCTCAAACACACACAAGCAGACATGCTTTACAAACACACATTATACTGTCTGAAATCCATTTGTTAAAATGCACAACTGAAACCAACTCAATTCTTCAACAACTTTTCGTCACATAAAGGTGTTGTCCCAATAACTCTCCCATCACAAAGCATCACCACTGTATATGGATTGGATTGGGTGATTCCACCAAAGCCAACACACTGTTAACGTGTACAGAAATCCAGAGGCGTTTGCTTAATCATATCTAAGCACTGCTTCAAGTGTAAAACAATTTGTTGGAAATATGCAAATGAAAAATAAGAAGTTAGAAGCTACACTGTTCAATTAAACCAACAGCCCACTTACCACTTGCTCCACATATTTTTAGTCACACTGTGTCTTCAACAGGCATGACATGACAAGTTTTTAATGACCAAGTAATTTGTCTGTCCACAAAGCAAAAATGCTGCATGATGTGACACAATAACAACCAATCAGAACATATCCGAATTCTTATTTAAAATGAATGTTGCAGAAAATTGCACAACACCAAATGCCTTGTTTCTTCTAGTTAGAAAAAAACTCAGATTTTCATAGAAGAGATCATTGCACACGTTGTCGTACCAAGTCTGGTTAGGAAAAATTAAGGGATTTAAATTTTGTTTCGTTTTTTGCCATCAGAACTATACAAGCTAAATGCAGTATGGATGTTTTGAGTGTGATGTTCATGTCTTCATGCACAGGTTATAAAACCGTCTCACGAGAAAGAGCACTATTTATTATATTGCTCCTATGAAACACCTGCAAAACATGATAGAGAAAGAGGAAATTGGTTCTACAGTCAAAGCGGTCGAAATCTGAAACCTAAAATCTAAACTGGACCATGACCAAGAAAAGAATCCATCATCATCCTGTTCATTTCACCAGCAGTATCTAATAAAGTAGCTTGTCAGAAAACATATCTCTTTGTAAGACCTGTACCTATCTAAAGCTACAGAGAGATCTGCCTGCCAAAACTGGTAATGTCTTCCTGTCTGGCAGCTCTTAGTGACAGTGATGTCCCTGGTGCTCCACAGAGGAGGAGGAGAGAGGAAGAGCTGCTGGTCCTCTCATCTAGCCTGGTGTCTCTTCCATTTCTCCTTTTCCTGTGAATCCCCCAGTTTTTGCAGAAATGAACTGCAGAGTCAGCGGAGGTCTAGACATCCCCATTACCCGTATGCATACAGTGTCTCATTATATTCAAGGGCAGCCAGACTACAACCAGGATGTTCCATTCATGCAGAAACCACACCTTGCTTTATCAGAAGCCAACATCAAGCCCTAGCCTTCCATCTGAGCCTGGGTGATGCACTTCAATGTATCAATGCTCTCTCCTGATCTCCTTGCCACACATATCCTTTCAGCACTCAGATGTTACATAAACATCTGATTTAAATGTAAATCTCTAATGTAGACCCTTTCAAATCTAGACTGTACTCTATTGTAAATCAAGATGCTCAATCCTTTACAGTAAGCTGTCAAATCAAGATACTTTTGATTAGAATGCACGCTTTAGAGCACAAAAGTGCCCCATTCATTTTTGCATATAGGGATTTGATAAAATCTTCCATAGCAGAGTTGTAAGCCATGAATCAAAGCAACCGGATTCAAGGTGAATGACATCATTACAAACTTTGTATGAGGCAAAAAGTATTTGAAAATCGGACAAAGAGACAAAGATACAAGACTATGTTTTTTCACGAGGGCATAAACTACAATTAAAAAACTATGGTAGTATATAAAACTATTGATTATAAATAGTTGATTATACAGTTAAAGTCAGCAGTTTACATACACCTTATCCAGAAATATTTAAACTCAGTTTTTAACAATTCCTGACATTTAATCATAGAAAACATTCCCTGTCTTAGGTCAATTAGGATCACTAATTTATTTTAATTTATTTACATACACTTTGTTAGTATTTAGTAGGATTGTCTTTAACTGGTGCCAAATGTTTGGGTAGCCTTCCACAAGCTTCTCACAATAAGTTTACAGAACTTATTCCATTCCTCCAGACAGAACTGGTGTCACTGAGTCAGGTTTGCCGGCCTCCTTGCTCGCACATGCTTTTTCAGTTCTGCCCACAAATTTTCTGTCAGTTTTAGGTTTGTGATGGCCACTCTAAAAACATGCCTTTGTTGTCCTTAAGCCATTTTGCCAAAATTTTGGAGGTATGCTTGGGGTCATTGTCCATTTGGAAGACCCATTTGCAACCAAGCTTTAACTTCCTGGCTGATGTCTTGAGATGTTGCTTCAATATATCCACATAATCTTCCATCCTCATGATGCCATCTATTTTGAGAAGTGCACCAGTCCCTCCTGCAGCAAAGCACCCCCACAACATGATGCTGCCACCCCCATGCTTCACGGTTGGGACGGTGTTCTTCGGCTTGCAAGCCTCACCCTTTTTCCTCCAAACATAATGATAGTCATCATGGCCAACTAGTTGAATATTTGTTTCATTAGACCAGAGGACATTTCTCTAAAAAGTAAGATCATTGTCCCCATGTGCACTTGCAGCCTTTCAGGTTATGTCAATATAGGACTCGTTTTACTGTGGATATAGATACTTGCCTACCTGATTCCTCCAGAATCTTCACAAGGTCCTTTACTGTTTCTCTGGGATTGATATTCACTTTTCAAACCAAACTATGCTCATCTCTAGGATACAAAATACATCTCCTTCCTGAGCAATATGACGGCTGCATTGTCCCATGGTGTTTATACTTGTGCACATTTGTTTGTACAGATTAATGTGATGAATTGCTCTCAAGGATGAACCAGACTTGTGGAGGTCTACAATTTTTTCTGATATCTTGGCTGATTTCTTTTTATTTTCCATTGATGTCAAGCAAAGAGGCACTGAGTTTGAAGGTAAGCCTTAAAATACATCCACAGGTCCACCTCCAATTCAGCATACCTCCTATCAGAAGCTAATTGTCTAAAGGCTTGATATAATTTTCTGTAATTTTCCAAGCCGATTAAAGGCACAGTTAACTTAGTGTATGTAAACTTCTGACCCACTGGAATTGTGATATAGTCAATTAAAAGTGAAACAATCTGTCTGTAAACAATTGCTGGAAACATTAATTGTGTCATGCACAAAGTAGATATCCTAAACTAAAACTTCAGTTTGCTAATATGAAATCTGTGGAGTGATTAAAAAATTAGTTTTAATGACTTCAACCTAAGTGTATGTAAACTTCTGACTGTAAGTGTAGAAACAATAAATTTTATGTGTATTGCAAAATATTCCGATATGTGCAAATATATATGTAGTTCAAGGTGGAAGGGAGTCCCACTTTGTTGCGTCATTAACAGTGGGATAGGGTGGTCGCTCCTGGGCTCCATAATCATGGGTAATGTCATTTTTCACAAGGAATTCAGCTATTAAATGAGATTTAAGGACTTAGAGCACATTGGGAATCCGGCATTCCAAATTGGGGAGAAAAGGGGAGAAAAAATAAATGACAAAATGTAAATAATAAATAAAAATAAGCAAATTAATGACATTGATTTTGTCAACTACAAAAGATCAGATTTCCTTTCTTCCATTGAAGCACACAAGATGCTCTTTGGAACATTCTCAAAACATGTTGAGATAACATGGATCACCAGGTTTTGCACAGACTTATGTAGTCCATGACATGTCAAGTTCAAATTAATTATTTTTAATAAAGAATTTCACTCAAATTACGCTGATAATATACTTTATAACAAATTTTGTATTATATTAGAAAAATGCTTAATACTTTAGACTCATTTTTACTAGTGGTTTCAAACCTTTGGACATCATTGTATAGAATTATCTTGTAATATCTCTATAGTGTTTACGGCTTATACAGAAGTTAATTTCTCTGCCATAAGGGATTATAGTGCAATAAGTTTGGATCAGACTATATAAAATGTCATATTTGGTGCCAATCAACCACAAAAGATCTAATCTAATTCCATGAAAAAAGACAAATGCTATGGCTAGATCACATAAAAACTCCCCCATGTACATTATTATTTTCATCTGAAGTTCAACGGTCTCTTTTTTCTGAGTATATTTTTATAATCCTAATGTGTTCAATGAGCTCAATATGATAAATGTATTACAGGTCTATTCCAAGCTCAGGGAAGGAGCTAAATTTGCATGATAAACAAATGATAAATAAATATTGTGGATGTTGGCTACAGTATTTAGTAGTAGTTAGCTAGGCATCTTCTACTAACATCAAACATTTCCTTTAATGTTTAAGTGTGTAGCTGTCAATAAGCAGGCAGGTTGGCAGTAACGCAACAGCGACTTACAAATTTGCAGATAACTTGCCAGAACGGCTCGTGCTGAGAGCATGAAATCTTTCTGTAAGGGCTCTGAAAAGAGAGAGACTGCTGCTACTTTGTGTTGTACATCAATTCAAGCCCAAGTACAGGGAAAGAGAGGTTAAGAAAGGGTCATACTAAAAACAAGCAATCATTCTGGAGAGCAGTTGAAGGCCACTCAATGGAGCCCATTGATTTGCAAAGTGGAAGTTGGCAGAGATGGAGGAGACAGAGAGAGTCTGCAGCATGACACAGTGCACTGATTTCTTTTCCAGCTAAAAGACAGCATGTTTTGATATCTCAATAACTACTCTTTAATTACGCTAAATTAGAGTGCCAAGGAGGGGCTGAGTACAGTATGTGGAAAATATAAATCCACATACATAATGCTTTGTATCATTAGAAATTTAAATTTGGTACTACACTCTAAAAAATATTTTAGCCTACTTTAAATATTTACACATTTACACACATAACACAAAACAAATTTCCATCAAATTGAATTGTGAAATGTTTAACAAAATTAACAAAATTAAATGAATACATTTTATAGAATTTCATTATGAAATTGAAATCTATAAATCTTATTATTTTTTAGTACATACAAAGGAACTAGTGGTCGACCAATGAGAGTTTTTATTGGATGGTGCAAAACCCATGTCTAGAGAGTAGGATGGCCCATGACAGATGTTGTGTTGATATAAAAACCTTGCAATATAATGCAGCTAATGAGATGTACTCAAAATTACTATAATTAAATAATTATATATTATATTATATTATATTATATTATATTATACACACTGTCACTTGCCATAAAAGTGGACTTGGATGTCTTTGTGGTTCACTTAGGTATTCTGGGAAGAGTATGAACAGAAAAGTGCCACTGAACATCCCAATAAATAGCAAATTAGCCATGCAGTTCAGAAATTTTCAAAGTCTGCAATTTGATACCCACCACCAGCTCTGAGAACATGGCATCCAGCTCGTCATAGCTGGGGATGGGCAGCGCGGGCTCCATGGTCTGCAGGGCGAAGTCCTCCCGCAGACGGTAGGTGATCTCTGGATGGTCATTGCTCTGAATGCAGCAGAAGAAGATGGATGCGCCACTCCCTCCACCCCCGCGTTTCCGTGGTGCCATGGCTTCCTTTGGACAGGGGGTTCAAGGGTGAGGGATGATGGGAATGAGGGAGTGGTGGTCCTCCCCAGGTGAGAGCTACAGTTGGGTCACTCAGCCCTGTGAGAAGACAGAAAGAGAAAAATTTTGTGAGTTTGTGTGACAAAGACTTTCATCACCCTTGAGAACAGCACAGGCAAAAAATAAAATAATGTCTTAATCAGTATTTATGTATTGTTTTTCCAGGTCAAATATCAAAATATTATTAAACAAGATACATTTTCTTGAGAAGCAAAACTGCATAAGACATTAAGACTTGTTTTAAGGAAATATTTCTTGAATTAGCCTTTTAGCAGGTTTTCTTGACTTCTTAGATGTTTATGATTCTTAAAGGGATAGTTCACCAAAAAATAAATATTCTCTCATCATTTACTCTCCCTTATGCCATCCCAGATGTGCATGATATTCTTTCTTCAGCAGAATACAAACAAAGATTTTCAGATGAATATCTCAGCTCCATACAATGCAAGTGAATGGTGATCAGACCTTTAGCTCCATACAATGCAAGTGAATGGCGATCAGACCTTTAGCTCCATACAATGCAAGTGAATGGTGATCAGACCTTTAGCTCCATACAATGCAAGTGAATGGTGAACAGACTTTTGTAGCTCTATGCAATGCAAGTAAATCGTGATCAGACCTTTAGCTCCATACAATGCAAGTGGATGGTGATCAGACTTTTGTAGCTCCATACAATGCAAGTAAATCGTGATCAGACCTTTAGCTCCATACAATGCAATTGAATGGTGATCAGACCTTTAGCTCCAAGCAATGCAAGTGGATGGTGATCAGACCTTTGTAGCACCAAAAATCACATAAACGAAACATAGAAATAATCCATATGATGAGTGTTTGAATCCATATCTTTAGAAGCAATACAATAGGTATGGGTGAGAAACAGTTCAAAATGTAAGTCCATTTTTACTCTAAATCTCCACTTTTACATCTGAAAGTCACATGTGGTGCCTTTTTAGTTTCACTTTGACATCTGAATATGAAAGTTAATGTGGAGATTTAGAGTAAAAATGACTTAGATATTGTTCTGTTTTCACCTACACCTACTACATTGCTTCTTTAGATATGGATTAAAACACTAGAGTCATATGGTTTACTTTTATGTGATTTTGGGAGCTACAAAGGTCTGATCACCATTCACATGCATTGTATGGACCTACAGAACAGAGATATTTTCTGTGATGTAATGAGGGTGAGTAAATCATGAGAATTTTTGGGTGAACAAACCCTTTAATACCCAATTGACAATTTTTTATCCCATTTGTTTTCTCTAAGTATAAACCTCACTAAAATTCAGTTAGGAATGTGCTTAAATCAAGAAGAAAAATAAGCAATCATATCTCTTTTCAAGGATCTTTAGATATTTTTTTTGCAGCGAATGCGCAACTCATGTTGTTCTCCTTTTCTTCACAGGATAGAAACAGTTTAGTTTAGTCTGTGAACTATGAATCAACAAGTCAACCTAGAAAGCCTAGTCAACAACATAAGAGGTGACGTTACTTGCATATACTCATCAGATCAGCTCATTCTATCAAACCACATCACAGGAGTGACTATACGCCACAATGCATCACTCCCCACACAGAATTACAGAGCCTACTCAAATTAACGCAGATTGCATCCACATGCGCAGGGCCACATCTATATTTAGGACAAAGAAAGTGATCCTGAGTTCCAATGACCACTATCAAAAATAAAAAACCTCTTTATAAGATGAGGATCAGGACTTTTGACTGGCAGGCTAAATCAGTAAGGCAATTCTTTAAAAACACAATGATCCAAGGCCAGCCCCCTCATGTTTGACATGCTTTCTAAGTACAGCATGAACAGTTGCTTGCTGTAAGATCAATGCATGCATAACAGGAAACACTATGTAGAAACATATGCCACTGAACCCAACAGCAGAAGGTGCATCAGCTGTCTTTACGTCTTTTGGGTATAGAGCCACAAACAAACAAAACATGGTTAAAGCAGTCTGAACAATGAATATAATGGTCAAAATCTTTGAATCTGCAAAAGCAGCACATTTCTCCACCAGGGACTGCTTTAACAAGAGGCTAACAAACATGCAGGTATATGCGTGAGGCATTTCAGTGACAACGCGAGGAACCGTTTGCTCTGTGGGCTAAGGACGATGATTGTTATAACAGATGGCTGCCCTGGAGTCACTGACAAACATATGGTAGGAAACAGTCAACAGAGTACTTCCAGATAAAAATCTGAAAGAATTAGATTAAGGATCATTCTTGGAAAGAATAAGGCATGAGGAACACTGAAAAGAAAAAAATCAAAGATGATGGAGTACAATGAGAGAAACTGTTTTCAGGTTGTCAAAAACTACACATATAGAGGCCCAAAAAATATTTTGACAATTTAACCACAGTAAAATATGTATAATGGTATTTATGATATTTTTTATATCAAATATCAAATGATGTGACATTTATTTTAACCTTGTGCAACCCTGCATCATCATGCATTTTACATGCGCACATTGTGTTTTGTCTTCGCTACATGCAATGCACAATTTCATTTCATTTAAACTGACTGATCTCAGTTCAGGACACTCAGGGCTGTCATTAAAGGTTAAACTTTTGACACATGGAGTCAAAACAACGTGCTGTCGATGTCAGTGGAGTTTGTCTATGGGAGAGAAATCTGGTAAGTAACCTCATTAAGTTTTTATATTCAAACCTGTTTGTATCAAAAGAGTACAATCTCTAGTTTCATCCGATCGCAAAAAGGCACACTGTTAAACACGATTACCCCAGATGAGGACTATGGGACTATTTTCCTTAAGAAATCCTATATACACACATTATCACATTGAGAATCAATGGGTGCATCCAAAAGCTGGAAAATGTTGCTTTCAGAGACTGTATACGGTGTAGGATAAAAATCTGGTGCCTTTCAATGGCATTCCTATGCAGCCAAGTGGATTCACTTCAAACTTACAGTTAAAAGTTGTTTCAGGCTGCAGATGATGTTTGCACCACTAAACATGGTTGGCAGACATGGGAGAATGGTAATAAGTACTCAGATTAGAATATAAAATGCTACATTTTATTATAACATGGTTGCCAGTGATTGGACAATGCTAGCCATTATTTTGAATCAAATTAATTAAGCACTTACTGATTGATAAAATGTTTCAGCACAAGCTATCACTTGTTTGACAGTGTGACAGGGCAAAGGGAAAACATTGAGATTTTGTTGCCAAATAGTCAACAAAAAAATAAAAAAACATTGTAATATAAAAGTCAAATGAAGTTATAATTTGTATTTGTATAGCTTTTTTATTTGTGCTTTTCCCATTACACATTGTTCCAAAGCAGCTTTAGAGAAAATCAGCTGTAATGTCTTAAAATCATCAATAACACTCCTGGAAACACGTCAAACTATTTTATTTAAAAAAAGAGCTGACTTTCAATAGCTTGATATTATTTAAAATTTCACAACTTAGGCCTGCTGTCTCCATATTTGTTTATTAGGTGCTAAATCCTAAATCAAAAAAGCAAAAGAAAAATGCACACAGCAGTCACACTCGGGATTCAGGAGGTTAAAGTAATAAAGTAAAAACACACTTTTCAGGCAAAACATAAAAAAATGTTATTATCCTAATGTAATGAAATTAAAACATCTTTAAGTATGATTTAAGTGTCCAAACGTGTTTAAATAATTTATCTAGTCTTAAGTGGGCGAGTCTGGCACAGTTACCCATATACCGGCTGTTGGTCACCAATATAAATCGGCACAGCTTGAATACAGCTGAACGCAACGCCCCTCTCAGCCAGCCTGTTGCCACAGTGGAATTCCCAGCTGCCCCTCCCTAGAACTGGAATTAATTCAGTCCTAACTTCAGCTTTAATCTCACATACAACAGATTTTGTAAGGCTGTTTATAAAACCTTAACAATGCAATGGAGGGTAATCACACAAGGCTTTCCTAAAATAATCCACAAATCATGTGTTGTGCTGTTATTCATCTGGCCCAGCAGAAAACGTCTGGATGTACTTACAGATATCTTGCATACCAAGTGAAGGGATTTGGCTTGGTGAACTCGGAGATCATCCTTCACTTGACTATAGATAACGAACAGCCATGCATTCCTTCCCCTCTATGGTGTGATATCAAACGATATGCCCTGTGGGAATGACCTGTGTCCTTGGACTACAGCGATACTCCTTGACCCTGCTGTGAGAAAATTCTACGCTGTTGCTTTCACACCAAAAAACACCCTAGTGAGGACTCTGAGAACGATAATTGTGCTGCTGGCTAACCTTTGGCTGGCTACAAGCTGATAATAAAATAACCTTCAACAGCATTGGAGTAGAAGGTTAGCATCAATACAGTTTAAAAGAACAAACTCACAAGTAATCTATTTCTCAGCAAAGGGGTATGCTGTTGAGACACTCTAAGGAGTTCCTTCAACTACAGGCACTTTTATGTCACAGTGGATTATTTTTATTAAAACTAGCAGATTTCATTCATATGAATTCACAATATGTTTGTGTATGTCAGCCTATGCGATTATATGACATGAAATGAAAGATAGTGTGAAAACACTGTGCATTTATAGTTGTTGTTGTTGCTAGTTTGTATGTTTGACACATTTCAGCATTATTAGTAATCTATTTGTGCATTTTCCTTGATAACCAAGCAAGTTAACTCACGATACCATTTGTTTATTATATCGCAATCGCATATCGCAATATTAACCTCAATAATCAAAATATGACATTTACCCCAAATCGTGCAGCCCTAATATACACACATATAGTTGAAGTCAGAAGTTAACATACACTTAGGATTAAGTCATTTAAACTTATTTTTTAACCACTCCACAGATTTAATATTAGCAAACTATAGTTTTGGCAAGTCGTTTAGGACATCTACTTTGTGGATGACATAAGTAATTTTTCCAACATTTGTTTACAGACAGATTGTTTCATTTTTAATTGACTATATCACAATTGATGTGGGTCAGAAGTTTACATACACTAAGGTAACTGTGCCTTTAATCAGCTTGGAAAATTCCAGAAAATGATGTCAAGCCTTTAGACAATTAGCCAATTAGCTTCTAATAGGTGTACTGAATTGGAGGTGGACCTGTGGATGTATTTTAAGGCCAACCTTCAAACTCAGTGCCTCTTTGCTTGACATAATCAGAAAATCAAAAGAAATCAGCCAAGACATCAGAAGACAAATTGTGGACCTCCACAAGTCCAAACACCTGAAGGTTCCACATTCATCTATATAAACAATAGTATGCAAGAATAAACACCATGGGACAACTCGGCCATCATACTGCTCAGGAAGAATACACATTCTGTCTCCCAGAGATGAATATAGTTTGGTGTGAAAAATGCAAATCAATCCCAGAACAACAGCAAAGGACCTTGTGAAGATTCTGGAGGAAACAGGTAGACAAGTCCTATATCGATATAACCTGAAATGCTGCTCAGCAAGGAAAAAGCTACTGCTCCAAAACTGCAATAAAAAAGCCAGACTAGAGTTTGAAAGTGCACATGGGCACAAAGATCGTACTTTTTGGAGAAATGTCCTCTGGTCTAATGAAACATAAATTAACAGTTTGGCCATAATGACCATCGTTATGTCTGGTGGAAAAAGGGTGAGGCTTGCAAGCCAAAGAACACCATCCCAACCGTGAAAAATGGGGGTGGAAGCATCATGTTGTGGGGGAGGGACTGGTGCACTTCACAAAATAGATGGCATCATGAGGAAGGAGATTTATATGGATATCTAGAAGCAACATCTCAAGACATCAGCCAGGAAGTTAAAGCTCGGTCAGAAATGGGTCTTCCAAATGGACAATGACCCCAAGCATACCTTTCCAAGATGGCGGCGCGGTAGCACGCAGCGGCCACTCCGGATCCACAATGGTGCTATTTTTGTTAAAAAAGCCCGACTTTTGCAACACATGGACATCAGAGCAACCGGTGTTCGTGTCTACCATCGCCAGACACTATTGAAATATAAGACTCGTGCAAAAACCAAGCTGCATGATGACCTGTAGGAGGTGCTACGCGTACTCGGCTTGCTGCGGAGACCAGGCCTCCAGCCCTCGGCGTCGCCTGATGCCGGTGGCCGGGGGAGAGGACGTCGTAAGCGGTGTGCGAGAAAGCGGAAGCGCGGAAAGAGGGCGGGGGTCCATGCTAGGCTAAAAACAAACCCTAGCCGGCCGGCTCTCCCGTCTATCCTGCTCTCAAATGTTTGCTCCCTGGACAATAAACTGGACTATATCCGACTCCAGCAGGCTACGCAGCGTGAGTTTAGAGACTGCTGCGTCTTTGTTTTCACGGAGACGTGGCTCAGCGACAGAGTTCCGGATGCCGCCATTCAGCTAGACGGGCTCGCCTCGTTTCGTGCCGACAGAAATACAGCTCTCTGCGGTAAGACTCGCGGTGGTGGCTTGTGTGTTTACATCAACACGGAATGGTGCAAGAACTCTATGCTAGTCTCTAGTTACTGTTCATCGCTGTTGGAGCTTGTGACTGTTAGATGCAGACCTTTTTATCTACCACGGGAATTCACCACTGTTTGCATAACCGGAGTTTACATTCCCCAGCGCTAACGCTAAGGAAGCTCTGTGAACTGTATGGGGCTATGAGCTGAACTGCGAAACGCTCACCCCGACGGACTGTTTATTGTCGCCGGAGATTTCAACCATGCAAATCTCAAGACAGTGCTCCCTAAATTTCATCAGTATGTGGACTTTGCAACGAGAGGGCTGAACGCGCTTGATCTTGTTTACACAAACATCCCAGGCGCTGCACGGGCGGAGCCCCGCCCACACCTCGGCTACTCAGACCACATCTCTGTTATGTTAATTCCAGCATACAGACCGCTCGTCAGACGCACAAAACCGCTTCAGAAGCAGGTGAAAACCTGGCCAGCAGGAGCCATCTCTGCTCTTCAGGACTGTTTTGAGTGTACTGACTGGCACATGTTCAGGGAGGCTGCAACATATGGCGATTCTACCAACTTGGAGGAATACACAGCATCAGTGACCAGCTACATCAGCAAGTGCATTGATGATGTCACTTTCTCAAGACCATCACCACACGCTCCAACCAGAAGCCGTGGATGACTGCGGAGGTGCGCACGCTGCTGAGGTCCCGAGACTCCGCCTTCAGAGCAGGCGATAAGGCAGCCCTAAGAACAGCTAGGGCCAAACTGTCACGGGCAATCAGAGAGGCAAAGCACGCACACGCCCAGAGAATCCACAGTCACTTCCAGGACAGCGGTGACACGCGGCGCATGTGGCAGGGCATCCAGGCCATCACCAACTACAGGACAACATCAGTTGCCTGTGACAAAGATGCCTCCCTTCCAGATGTGCTGAACGACTTCTACACTTGGTTTGAAGTGCAGAACAACGTGATGGCGAAGAAGTCCACCCCTCCTCCCAACGACCAGGTGCTCTGTCTTACCACGGCAGATGTGAGGAAAACTCTACGTAGAGTCAACCCACGGAAGGCTGCTGGACCAGACAACATTCCTGGCAGAGTGCTCAGAGGATGTGCAGACCAGCTAGCAGATGTTCTTACCGACATCTTCAACAACTCTCTGAGCAGCGCCGTCGTTCCAACGTGCTTCAAGGCCACCACCATCATCCCCATGCCAAAGAAGTCTTCAGTGTCCTGCCTCAACGACTACCGTCCCGTCGCACTTACACCCATCATCATGAAGTGCTTCGAGAGGCTCGTCATGAGGCAGATTAAGACCCCTCACTAGACCCACTGCAGTTTGCGTATCGTTCAAACCGTTCAACGGACGATGCCATCACCACAACCCTCCATCTGGCCCTCACCCACCTAGACAATAAGGACTCATACGTTCGAATGCTGTTCATAGATTTCAGCTCAGCATTCAACACAATCATTCCCCAGCACCTGATTGGAAAGCTGAACCTGCTGGGCCTGGACACCTCCCTCTGCAACTGGATCCTGGACTTCCTGACTGGGAGACCTCAGTCAGTCCGGATCGGGAACAGCATCTCCACCACCACCACAGTGAGCACTGGGGCCCCCCAGGGCTGTGTGCTCAGTCCACTGCTGTTCACTCTGCTGACTCACGACTGTGCAGCAATGCACAGCTCGAATCACATCATCAAGTTCGCCGATGACACGACCGTGGTGGGTCTCATCAGCAAGAACGACGAGTCAGCATACAGAGAGGAGGTGCAGAGGCTGACGAACTGGTGTAGAGCCAACAACCTGTCCCTGAATGTCGACAAAACAAAAGAAGATGGTTGTTGACTTTAGGAGAGCACAAGGTGAACACACTCCGCTGAACATCGACGGCTCCTCTGTGGAGATCATCAAAAGCACCAAATTCCTTGGTGTTCACTTGGCGGAGATCCTCACCTGGTCCCTCAACACCAGCTCTATCACCAAGAAAGCCCAGCAGCATCTCTACTTTCTTCGAAGGCTGAGGAAAGCACATCTCCCAACCCCCATCCTCACTACATTCTATAGAGGGACTATTGAGAGCATCCTGAGCAGCTGCATCACTGCCTGGTTTGGGACTTGCACCGTTTCGGACCGCAAAGCCCTGCAGAGGATAGTGAGGACAGCTGAGAAGATCATTGGGGTCTCTCTTCCCTCCATCAAAGACATTTACAAAAACACTGTATCCACAAAGCAACCAGCATTGTTGACAACCCCACACACCCCTCACACAAACTCTTTACCCTCCTCCCGTCTGGCAAGAGGTACCGAAGCATTCGGGCCCTCACGGCCAGACTGTGTAACAGCTTCTTCCCCCAAGCCATCAGACTCCTCAATACTCAGAGACTGGTTTGACACACACGTGTCCTGAGTTGCACTTTAATTACTGTCACTTTATAACTGTCTGCTACCTCAATAACTGCTATGTGCATAGAACACTATCTCATAGTATGTTATGTTTAAATTTTTAGAAACTGTCATCTTTTTGCACTACTGAGTACTGGTCGGCGCTGCACTGTCTATTGTCCTGTTCATTGTCAGTAATTTGTTGTACTGTCCCGTACTTTTTGCACATGTTTGCACGTGCACTTTACAGAGGTATATAGGTTTTTTATATAGGTATTTTATTTCGTTGTGTTGTCTCATGTGGTCCTGTGTTGGTCCTTTGTTGTTTTTATGTAGCACCATGGTCCTGGAGGAACGTTGTCTCGTTTTGCTGTGTACTGTACTAACTGTATATGGTTGAAACGACAATAAAAACCACTTGACTTGACTAGACTTGACTTGACCTCCAAAGTTTTGGCAAAATGGCTTAAGGACAACAAAGGCAAGTTTTTAGAGTGGCCATCACAAACCTAAAACTGATAGAAGATTTGTGGGCAGAACTGAAAAAGCATGTGCGAGCAAGGAGGCCTACAAACCTGACTCCGTTACACCAGTTCTGTCTGGAGGAATGCGCCAAAATTCCAGCAACTTATTGTGAGAAGCTTGTGGAAGTCTACCTAAAAAGTTTGACCCAAGGTAGCAATGCTACCAAAAAACAAAGTGTATGTAAACTTCTGACCCACTGGGAATGTGATGAATGAAATAAAAGCTGAAATAAATTACTCTCTGCTGTCATTCTGACATTTCACATTCTTAAAGTAAAGTAGTGATCCTAAAAGACAGGGAATGTTTTCTACGATTAAATGTCAGGAATTGTAATCATCTGACTTAAAATGTATGTAGGACCTCAAGTGGGAGCTGAACATCAGCTCCCTCATCAAGAAAGCACAACAGAGAATGTACTTCCTGCAGCAGCTGAAGAAATTCAACCTGCCAAAGACAATGATGGTGCACTTCTATACAGCCATCATCAAGTCCATCCTCACATCCTCCATCACTATCTGGTACGCTGCTACTACTGCCAAGGACAAGGGCAGACTGCAGCGTGTCATCCGGTCTGCAGAGAAGGTGATTGGCTGCAATCTGTCACCACTCCAGGACCTGTACGCCTCCAGGACCCTGAAGCGTGCTGGAAAGATTGTGGCTGATCTCTCCCACCCTGGCCACAATCTCTTTGAATCACTCCCCTCTGGCAGAAGGCTGAGGTCCATCAGGACAAAAACCTCACGCCACAAGAACAGTTTCTTCCAATCCGCCACTAGCCTTATCAACAAGACCCGGTACCCACCCTGACACTGTCCACACACCACCTCTGGCTCTACATGCCACTGTTCTTACTCTGCTGTACTGCTCTCTTTTATTTTTATTCTTACTTTTAATATTTACTGTGTGGACATATTTATTTATATTGCTTATATTTTAATACCGTTTCTCTTAACTTTCTTATATTTAGAGAATGTGTGACACGTGCCTACAACACCAAAACAAATTCCTTGTATGCGTAAAAAATGTACTTGGCAATAAAGCTTTTTCTGATTCTGATTCTTTTCTTTTCCACATTCACATCATTTCCAATCAAGCGCCAATTATCTCTGGAAAGTGTAAAAATATTAAATTGTGTATTTGGTTACTTAGAATGCAAGCTTTAAAATTTGCTTCAGAAAGCCAAAGGAGTTTGCAAAGCAATATATGCACCGTTTAAAATCTCCAACTCCAACAAAGCTGAAAACTTTCTCTGAGCCAAAACCCTTAAGTGTCCATGTTTATGTGGTGGATTCTTTTAATTTGTGTCAGCTATGGCCAAACTAGTTAGTCTCCACTTTTTTGCAGTGTCTTGGCAAGTAGAAGTCTATGCTGTGGTTTATTTCAAAGTGGTGTTTGGTGAGCTGTATTGTAAATGGCCCTGACCAAAGGATGCTAGATAAGGCCATAAGAAAGGATTAATTGAATGAGCATTCAATATAGACATACAAATTACCTCCATTCTCACTTTAAAAGAATAAACAACTTTTACGAAGTCTGACAAACTAAACTATCATCAGGCCAAAGCACAAGCCCAAAAGTGCTGTTAGATTAGACAGAATCAATGTGCATTAACATTTTCATGAGTAGGGTCAAAATTCCCCTTCAGCGCCCCCTGGACTGAGTTATTGTTTGCATGAGTTATTGTTTGGATGTGTTTGCACAGCCAGTAGAGGGGGCAGAGTGTAGACAAGTATTTTATTTTATTTTATCTTATCTTATTAACATTTTTGAGTTCTTATCATAAAAATAGAAATAAAATACTGTATATAATATAGTAAACGTGAACAAATGGTTATGCCTGCTGTACTGTATTTGTTTAATTTATTTCCTTTTTATAGCTGTACAAATCAAATGAACAAATAATATCAGAAGTCCATTTTGCCTATATGCACTTTTTGACTTCTCAGACAGTGTGTGTGTGTGTGTTTGTGTGTGTGTGTGTGTGTGTGTGTGTGTGTGTGTGTGTGTGTGTGTGTGTGTGTGTGTGTGTGTGTGTGTGTCAAGCGCTGATGTAAACAAACTTAGCTGTGTGCATTATATAGTCACACTCGATCAGCATGTTTTCACTGCGAGTATACAAGTTTTAAGCTGTTATCATGGTGCTTTTGTGATAGTTTGGCAGTCTGTTTCAGAAAACAAACATATTATATGCCTGAAAAGATTGTTTGAGTTGCTGTTTATGTGGATGAAAACTGCATCTGCTCCTAATAAGTAGACGTAGCTGCTTGCATGGGAAGATCGCACGTTTAGATGTGATGGCTGTACATATATAAGCTGTTAACTGTTATCGTGGCACTTTAGTGACGATTAGCGTGTTTGTTACATAAAATAAACTATGTTCTTGAAATGACTCTTTGAGTAGCTGTTTGTTTGATGAATCACAACTGCTACTAATGTAAAGAAATGACAGCATGCATCGGAGGAAGATTGCATTTGATGTATTGACTGTGCGTATAACAGCTGTAAACGTTTTATGGTTGTTCTTTGGAGATGAGTTGGATGTATGTATATAAAATAAATTTATTCTGTGGTTTAAAAGACTGTATGAGTAACTGTTTGAACAAATATAAATTACAGACACTTGACCAGTGCAGCCTGTGTCAGCGCAAAAGCCAATTTGAATCTGGTAGCTTGTAATGTAACTGGCTGTTGCAGAAACACATTTGTGTGATGCTACTCTGCGGGGCCCAGTTATTCGCCATCACATGTGTGTGTGACAGTACGTATAAAATGGTTAATCTATAGCAACACAATTCATTTATATCATTTGATTAAATCAAAATGACATTATCTAGGAGTATTAAAACCCTAAAAAGACCTATTGTCGTAATCAGACTATGTTTTAGAGGTTTTAATGAGTAAAACATACTTCCCCAACCTTAAACTTTAACCTAAACGATAGTGATCCAAAGTCAAATGAGAGGTAGACACAAAACAGATATCCTTACATTTAACCAACACCTAAACCTAACCAATAGTGTCCTAAAAGAAAATGCGATGACTACGTCATTTCGTGTCGCTTCTTTAACACTTTTATTTCACGTGTCAGCTTGTGTGCTTGGCTGGACTCAAATCATGGTCTTCAAGTTCCAAGTCCTTCACTCTATGAGGTGAGCTACTGCACAAGCTATACATTGGAGTAAGTAAATGTAGGTGAGTCTTCAATACAAATGTTATGAGTAACAGAGCAAAAAATTAAGTGTTTATAAAGTCATAATCAGCCATTGTAGCCATAATTTATGTCAAAGTCAAAAATAAGCACTAGGTTGGAAATCTGACCGTTTGTACAAAAGGAGTTCACATGGTTAAAGGGATAGTACCAAAAATGAAAATTCTCTCATCATTTACTCTAGCACTAATTTTACGTGGTATCTCGTGTGACATATTCACATTGGCATGTTATGGACGTATTCTCACATTCTTCTCTCAGATAAGCACACAAACACACCATTGTGAGTAAAGAAACCGATATGAATACAGATCTATACCAAAAGCAATGAAGCTTCTGTACAGTGTTCCTTTACTTAGTTGTAAACAGCACTGCTTTTCCAGGTGTGTCAGTTGTCGCTTGTCTCACATCCATGCCAACGCGATTATGTCACATGCGCATACTGCTGCTGACCGGAAGTGATGGTTTAGAGTTAAAAAGTACTTAAATATTGATATTTTTTGCACCAAAAGCGATCCTGTCACTTAAGAAAACATTAATTTAACCGCTGGAGTCGTATGGATGAAGTTTATGTTGACTATTTGTTCTTTTTGAAGCTTCAAAAGTCAGATCACCATCCACTTGCATTTTAAGGAGCTACTAAGATAAGCCTATTTTTAATTTCTTCAGATGTGTTCTGCTGAAGAAAGAACAACACACCTGGGATATCATGAGGGTGAGTAAATTATGAGAGAAATTAGTTTTTTTGTGTAAACTAAACCTTTAATGCCACAAATGAGCTTATTTGGTTACCTAGCAATATTGTGAAATCTTAAATATTTCGGTAGCAGAGGTTCCCCATTTGTTGAACTGAACAATATTTTACAGCACTTATAAATCTTGGTTCATTTTCATTTTAATATAAAACATAAAAGTTGCTAGCATTTACATTAGTTCCAGCATTACGAACCATCATGAACAAACAATGAACAAATGTTAATAAAACTGGATTAATAAATGCTCTAAAAATATACTGTTCATCGTTAGATCATGATACCAAATGCATTAACAAATATTAACAAATGAAACCCTTTCGCAAAGTGTTACCAATATTTTTATTAATTTTACATCAAAAATTTCATCATTTTAAATGTTCTAAATCCTCATACTTTGTTTCATATAATTTAGAACTGTTGAAAAGGCCAGCTTTCAAAATGAAAGTGTTCACTGAGGCATTGTGACTTGTTGACATACAATATAATCTCTCCTTTGTTCCCTTTCGGCTGACACAACAAACAGAGCTGATCATGTGACCTGATTGTTTTGCATAGAGTAAAAAACAAACCCCCGCTCCACCATGTGACTGCCACCGGGTCAGTGCTTAATCTTCTACAGACGGATTATGATTAAGAAATATGTTATTATTGCTGATGCAATAGACTAAAACAACCTCAATGGCTCTGTATAGTATGTGCCTGCAGCATTACAAGGAAAACTGATAAGTGTAATAAAGATTTTACTTAAAGTACTTCTTTGTTATTTGCATATAGGAGGAAGGTGTTTTTAGCTGAAAGACATGAGCTTTCTCGTAAAAACAGAGGTTAAATATTTTTCAGCCACTTTAGAGACTTGCTCAAATTACCAGTTGAATCAGAAATGGTCCAGTAGGCTACTCTTAAAAACCACAGAACTCAAATATGGTAATATGGTAAATAGAGAATCTAGGCAAAGAGTATCTATGGCAAACAGAGACTATATTATTCAAACATTTACTCTCTTGTTAAAATCTTCAACAAAATGGAATGTCTGCATCCTAAATTAACAACCAGAAGAATAAGAGCCAGTCCAGACAAAGAGGAAAAGGTTATAAGATGAGAAAAAACATTTCATAAAAGATCTCTTACAAAAAAACAAAAAAAAGTATAGAGGTATCATTATAGATTGAACAACTTAAACCATGCTGTAGAATGACTACCATATATTTATCTACCACTGTATTGACAGTACGTCATACTACCATGGTAAGTGCCCAGAAAACCATGGTAGCACCAAATTACAAATTGTATTACAATAAATAGTTATAATTGTTGAAGTGTGGGCTATATTATGAAGGTTCCACAGGCCTTAAAGTCTGAGACATAAGTGTTCAAAGGAAGTCAACTGGATCGGTGTCTGATCAGTTAGAAAAGATTTTCCTAAATCAGAACAGTCTGAAGGTCTGTGCCAAGTTTGGTGGACATAGCTCAAAAGCTCTAGGAGAAGAGTCAGAAATGTTGTCTTGGTTTAGACATTTTGGAAAAACCCATAACCCAAGTTTGTTCAATACAGTAACAGCATTTTGGCTTTTTAAAGCTAAACATTTATTTTCAGAGTGGGAAGCATAGCCAGACCCTAACTAAGCATTTTTTCACAAGAATTCAAACCCCTTTGAGAATGAAAAAGTCGACATTGGAGGGGTAATGTTACACGTAAGGGATTTATACAAAGGACTTTAGTGTTGATTGCCACTTTAAACCCACTGGTGTTCATATCGGTACAGTAACTACATTAATCTTCCAACTAGGCTCACCTCTGCCCCTACCAAGGTCTTAATCTTCCCAGTGGGCCTGTCCTGACAGGCCACATTCTGCACATAGCCAGCCAAGCTCTGCACATCCCTACTGCCATCACTCACTACGCACTCTCTTGTCACTCTTCCTGTATCCCCAGAGCACAAATGGCAACAAAGTTCATGTCTGTGTTCAAATTAAACACTACTTTAACTGCTTCTGTTGATTTTCTGTCACATGCACCAGAGATGGGGTGATATTGTATATATGTACTGTGATATTATAGCTCACAATACTGTATCGATATTCTAACGCCAAGAATCAATGTTTTTGGTCAACATTTTTCACAGTAATATTTGGGGAAA
The DNA here is from genome assembly GCF_025860055.1 of Xyrauchen texanus. Lineage (NCBI taxonomy): Eukaryota > Metazoa > Chordata > Actinopteri > Cypriniformes > Catostomidae > Xyrauchen > Xyrauchen texanus. Next base: position 19,810,462 of record NC_068305.1, read on the forward strand.
AAGAGAAAGCGCAGAACATCAATGATCACTCTAACTTAGAACAAAGGTATGCTATTTTTTTACTGATACTGATGTGCGTATGTTTAACACTACTTCTATGGCTCTAGAATGAAGTAAAGCAGCAAGTTCAGCCCTTGTTGTGTGAAACACTGAAATTCAACAAAGATTAATATGAAACAAATGATTAAAAGATCTCAATATATCACAGTTTTGAATCGCAATACACTAAACAAAGAATTACAAAATTAACGTATTATGACCCAGATATCACTGTAATATTGTATCGCCAAGTCCCTGCTGATTCCCGCTTCTAACTGACACAAAGTCGATGCATCTCCTTTGGTATATGCAACATTGAATGCTTTTTTTGCAAACCGACTTTTCAACAATTGTAACTTTTGGGTATTTTAAAATGGCAGTACTGTCATCAATCAATTTGTGTATTTGTGTATCCGTTCTCACTTTCCATGGGGCTGTGCCTATTGCTTTATGTATTGTGACACAACTTTGAGACCTACACACCTAAGTCATTCTAAACAAACTATAGTAACACTACACCTGCATACAAAGGGTGGAGATACAGTGACATTTTGTGTGTGATGTTGGTTTAGAGATTATGTATAACACTCATTCAGTCAGTCAGGTTGCCAGGAGGAAAGAGAAATCAAAGAAGAAGAATTTGAAAGACAGGAATGAGGGCCATGTGTCAGGATGTACCGGCTGTAAGTTTATCCATTGTGATGGACTGGACACCCCACACTCGATCAGGGATGCCTAAAAAAAAGGCAATTTCTTCTGCCCCATTGTTTCTGCCTCAGCCTTCTCTCTCAGTTTAACTTTCCATATTATTTCTCACTCTTTCAATTTCCACAACACTCTCATGAGAGCTAAATTTAAGACTCAGCAAAAACTGAGGGCACTTAATCAAATAACATGGCTGGAGAAATGCCCAGATAAGGCAGGAAGACTTGACATCATACATGTGGGATGTAGCAAAGTAAGAGGGTTAACTGGATAACAAACATCACCATTTGCAAGCCTTGTACATTTTGAAAACCCAACACATGTCGAACCTTTTATGGAACAAAATAAAACATCACAAACGTACCTGTAGAAAGCTATCAGTAGCCTCTCCTTAGCTTTAGCCAATCAATTGCTAAACTTGTCACAAGCATCTATCCTGAGCAGTGGGGTGAAAAGCAGTACACAAATAAATGCAGCAAAAATATGTCCATTTAACTCTTGAAGGAGCCCTCCAAAAGCAGGCACTTAACATCTAGAACATCTACTCTATGAAATATTAGTGATGCATATGTTTGCAATAAAAAATTTACATGGTTACTTCTGAATTGCCATCAATAGATAAAGATGATTTTTGGAACCAGATTGTGTATTTAAGCGTCTACCAGCTGGGGCTCACTGGATTATGCTAACAACCAAACCTTGACCTCTTGGTTTGGGTTGTGCTCACTGTTGAGTATCCAACCCGCAAGGAAAAAGTCAGCCTTTTCATCTAACTGTACAAGTACCAGCCAAAGCATTAAGCAAACACTAGAGGCTATCAAATGTTATCCACAATTAGCATGGGTTGATCAACAATTATCACGGTTAGTTGGCAAGGCCCAAACAACAACATGCATCGGCAAGTGGAATAATCATTTCTGGTGGCCTGGTTTCTGCGAAAATTATAAGAGCTGTGGAAACATCCCAAAGAAAAAAAGGTTCAGCTACCTCTCTTTTTACAACACAACGGTACCACTGAAGTCCCACTCACAGCAATTCATGCTCTCGCAATTTCTAGTCCAACAGTTTCAGCCACATGATGAAAATTCAACAGAATGGCAAACACAATTTACAGTCCTCTTGATAAATGATTTTTTTACATTCGTAAATATGAACTACACCCAGCCAAACTGCTAAAAGTTTCAATGAGTTATTGTAGGTGAATTTAAGACTAGGCAATGTTTATATTTGGTTGCCTGGATGCTGTAAATGATTAATCAAATGTAGAGTCAACAGGATCATTTCTAAGGCACGAATATCATTATAACAAAGAGCCCTGGGAGTGACTGGCAAATTAGATTTTTCTTGGAGTGCTGACAACAGGACAAGAGGAAAGGATTACTATGCACTGCAGGCCGTCTGTGCACAGTGTTAATCTGTTTTATGGCTTCAAACATCCCATTTCTCTAGTCTGAAGCATTGAAAATTAATGCAATTCTACAACCTTAATGAAAGAACCTTTGCTGGTCACCAGCATATGTTGTGTTTTTTATACTGGTTCCCAGAATGGGATGTAAGTGTACTGTAATATCCATCAAGACTTCTTTGGTCAACCAGCTTCACTAAAAAGACCATGCATGTCCACCTGCTAGACCATCATCACACCAACAAAAATTTCTGCACCTGTTTATTGCAATTTTTGTTGTCACCCAAAAAAGCGATTCACAAGCATTTTACCGGGGAGACCCTTGTGAGCATTTGGCCGCATAAATATGATCAAAAAGGCATAATTTACAGGACGTCTTCATTTCGTCCAAAATATAGGACATCCCAGCTACTATGGGACAGTTGGCAACCCTAAGATCATATGAGTTCCACCATCTTCACTCCTAATGATATTCGCAATATTCATTGCACCGTTGCTCATTTGCATTAAGTTAAAATCTGCTTAATTTGCATCACCAATGGTCAAATTGACCCAGATCGGCAACTCTCACTGAAAAAGAATGTCTTCCACTTGCTTTACTGCAAATTGTTGTCGGTGTGACATTAAGAAATCACTTCATACAATGATACCATGGAGTAACAAAACAGTGATCTCGGGTTGATTAAACCGGCATTTAAGGTCAATGCATTGCAAAACAGAACCAACATCAACATTCTTGAGAGGGACACTGGAGAACATTTGAATGCTTCCCCAAGAACGAAGACTCCAAGGCCAAAGTGAGATATAGTCCGAGGCTTTCAAAAGAGGTGTTAAGTAATATTGTGATCATGAGAAAATCCATTAATTAATCATGAGGGTGGTGGTAGCTATAAGGCTTATTTTATGTTCTAAGGAACATGTTATCTGAATGGAAGACCAGAGAGAGCTCCACAGCCCAGGCCAAGCAGGGATTCAACTGATCCAGCCCTGATGTAAACCCAAAGCTGGGGTTCAGATTCCATACTCCTTTCTGTCAAGGGTAATTTAGAAGTAAAAACAGAAGGGGTTCCCCCCTTGCAGACAGCCTGTCAAATATGTTCTGCAGACAATGAGACCACCACCATCCCCCTTTTTATCACTTGCACAAACTGCGCGCACACAATTATGAGCATTCCTCACCACACAACGACACTCCCTCTGAGGGGTAAGGAAAAACTGGGTTAAGCAGAATAGTAATAATGTTTGAAAGACATTTAACCTTTTTTTTTATTTTTTCAGGGTTTCATTATCCAAGCAATGTTTACAGTAAATTAGCCTGACCCTAACCTAACTCTAACCCATGTACAACCAATTAAACACAAATCCTGGCCCTGCTTGTAATAAAGACAAAAGATTTAGACTTCAATTCAATACAAAACCTAGAAAACATTACTTTAAATGTAGATACTAATTTTTCCAACAGTGTGAAAATAAATTGGATATCCCATGGTCAAACAAAGGGTGATATAGACACATATACTACCTTACAAAGTAATCACACTCCAAATTCAGCGACAGTAGGTGAAAAGTTAATCTGTCTGTGCTTATCGAAATTCAAACAACTGCTTCCAGTGGCCAAAGCTGAAAGAGTTGTTGAACCTATGGGCAAATATGGGCTCCAGTTTTCGAGTGAAATGTCCTAAAACTAGGTTTTGTTTTTTATGTCCTAAAACTAGGATTTCATACAGTCAAAACGAATGTACTGTATGTTTTATTAACTTAATCCTTAACCCAAACCCCAACCCTCAACCTCCTCAGTTTAGTAAAAATGTCATTTTAGAGCAACAATGCAACCTCTGATTACTTCCTGATTTCCACGGGACCAGAACCAGTGTTTTGAAGGTTGCAGGTAAGTAGCACCAGAGGGAAAGGTGTACGTGTTTTAATTAATGTAAAAATGTCTGGCAGAGGATGACGCTTGTTAGTAATTTGGCTTAATGGGACCAATTTCCGATGTTCAGAACATTCAGAAGCAACTCATCAATTTCCTATTTCATAATGTTGTACCTTAAATTGTAATGTTCTTATGTTGTACTATTCCTGTATCTCAATTGGTGGACTTGCAACAGAAATCATGTGTTTGAATCACAGGAAATGTACATACTGATAAAATGTATACCTAGATTGCACTGTAAGTTGATTTGGATAAAAGCAATCATCAAATTCAGAAATACTGATATGGTGGGTCGGTGTAACTTATAAGAAGATGCTCAAAGACAACGGCATGTTTGGAGATGGTAGTCTGAACTTGCCTCGATAAGGTCTATGTAAGAGCCACACCTGTGTGTGCATTGGCCTGGGGGCCATGAGAGGTGTGAAGGCCATACAGATGCAAGGAGTTTACTAGAGAAATACAGATGAACTCTGAGATCCTGGAATGGCAGGAAATGACACCTGACTCAGATGTATGGCTGTTTGTTGGCTCCTTTGACCTCTTAAATACTAATTTGATCCCATACTTACCTCAATGCTGACAGTTTCACGGAACTACAAGGGATAAAGAGGTGTGCTGAAAGTACACTCAGATAAATGGTGAGAAAGATCAGTTTTAGAGTAGCAGATGTAATTTCAGCCATCTTCCTCCATTCCCCCAAGATCAAAATTGCATACCCTTCGAACATAAATGTGACACTGAACAGACTATAATTTTCTGTGCTTTGTTGGCAAGTTTAAATTCAGTGACGTGGCAGTTGGTTTGAACTGACTAATGTGTCACAGTGCTCCTCCGCTGAGGATGCTATATATCCCTCCTTTTGCCTGCTGTTGCCATGGCAACCAGCACATGTAACACCGGCCGGCATTCAAACTTCTTTTTACACTAATTCAAGGATGACCACATAAAATTAATTAATATTCTTTATGACTTTTGCCTAAAAAAAGACTCTTCCACACAAGGGCGTAGCAGCCGCAGGGGGCATGTCCCTCACGTTACTCTTTAAAAAGGTGATTTTTGTCCCCCGTACTTTTCAAAGATAAACCTATACCAAGTCCAAATGGTGGCTATGTATAGAGTATTCTTTGTGTTTTGTTACTCTGCGGTGATTGAGTGACCATCCAGCCAATCACAGGTGAGTTTCATGAGCCGAAACAACCCTTACCATCAACAGACAGTCTAATCAACATGGCTCCATTAAATTCTACATTGTTGCTTTCAACAATGCTCATTTATCCATGTTTTTTATTGGCAAAGATGTTGATCTAATAATCTAGAGATGAGGAACACACAAATAAAAGTTATTAATCGGCATATCGTTCTTGATTGGCAGCATTGCGAGAAATGAACTGTTTTAAGAAATCTGTTTCTCAGAAATCCTTCTTTTAAGCACACATTGTAAGTGGAGTTTATATTAGCACATGAGTTTTCATTAAGTTATGCTTTTTACATTTGTGTTTGTGAGGTAATTGTTTCGGTTGTTTTTGTCAATTTAAGCAGATTACTAGATCTGTGTTAAATATGTAAAGCTATTTTTAATATCAGCTCCTGTTTTTTACCTCTATGTTGGTGTGCAGTTGACAAATTGTAAAAAAAAGATAGATCTGCTGTGTTCTTAGAATTTTTTTCTGAAGTGAATAGATATGTAGACACGCTTTTTTATACATAAGAAACTAATTAAAACATTTAATGTTGTTTAATAAAACTCATTATAATTATTATATGACTATTATTGTTGTCTTTTGATAAAAGTCATGCTCAGCAGCTCACAAACTGTAGGGAAATGATAGATTTGCTTTGTTCTTATAATGCTTAAAACCTTTACCATAGTCTCTTTGTGGGTCTGTAGACATACACATTTTAAATCTTCTTTTGATCATTGATTCAGTGACTAACTCATTTCACACAAGACACACATTTGTCACCACCTTCTGGCATCACCAGAAATGGTCACTGAATCATTAAATGGATCTCAAAGAATTTTGGTGAACGTAGTCAAACACTCGAGCCACTTAGATACATTTCAATCCCACAATGCACAAGCACAGAGTAAACGTGTGCAATTGTCATTATTATAATTGATTAAATAATTTATTTAGGACCAGCTTGTGCTGTCTTTTATTGTCATGTGTGAAACAAATGCAAGTGCATCATTATTTTTGCAGCTAATTTTGCAAAAGTTTGCAATTATTTTGCAATACTTTAATTTTTTAAATACTACAAAGAGTCAACTTATATCATAAATATATATTATAATATACTGAAATATATTAATACTGAGCTGTAAGTGTTGGGTCTGTGTGAGCCACCTACTGACAGCTGTCCACCCCACCCCCCACTTTTAAAATGACTGCTACGCCCCTGCTTCCAAATGACCAAGTCAAATGAGAGCCTGTCAGCTCAATTAAAAAAGCACAAAGAAAATAAACTGATTCCTGCAATCCAGTGCGTGGGCCACACCCTCTTATTAAAAACTGTTTAATATTTACATTTCTATTAGCATATGATATAGCTGATAAGTAAAAAAAAAAAGTCCCTGCTGATTTAGTTCAAATATTTACAGTAATTTTGAGCACTGAGGTACATTTACAACTTCTAGATCTGAAAGCAGCTGCAATGTACAAATATACAAATACCTGAATAATAATTTAAGGACAAATTGGAGTAATCTGGAAAGTTTGGTAATATGGGACACCTCAAATCTGTTGAGCACATTTCTTACCCTATCACAAGCAGGTTTAAATTATCATGACCAAATTCTAGCTGGCTTGTTATGTGATACGGTCTCAGTCAATTTGTTGAGGACAAAATCACAGTACACTGCAGAAATCGAAAGCGCAAAAATGTCCCAGATTAGTCTAATTCACCTTATCAAAGAAAAAAGGTATGTTATGATAGCTCTGAAAGGTGGAAGAGAGGAAAAGAGAGAGATCTGCAGTCAATACTGCATTGAAAGAATAACTGTCTTAGTCCTAACCCAGATACCACTGAGGGTGGGTTGGGGTGGTTCACTGAACAGATGTGACAACAGAATTTATCTTGAAATCAATAAACTGTAAGTAACCTCAACATGACAGCTCCGAGCAGAGGGGTGGCTAAAGTGCCTGAAAGATACAGTAAGAAATGATCACTTATGCTGGAGTAAGTAGAGATAAAGCAATCTAAGATCTTCTTCTCTTTTCAGCCCCTCCCATTTCATGCTTGAGAGACAACGCACCCAAACACAGAGAAAAGGCAACATAGTGAGGAAACACTATACAATTTGTGAAAGCCCAGTGGAAAAACCATTGATAATACAATGAGGCCAGTAATAAAAAAGCCATTTTGCTCAAGGTGATTTCTGCTCACACTGACCTCTTTATCTCCTCGCGCCCAATAATCTCCAAATTTAAACCAATGCCTAGAACCCCTTTTTTCCCCTATCTCTTTTTTTTTCTTTCAAATGCACACCTCTTATGGGGAGTAGTGCTGCATCTTGTCTTGTCACCACATCTAATATGAAAAGCCAGTGCCAATTCAAGAGCTTCAACCGATCAGCAGGTCTTGGTCACCGCAGAGCTGTACACGTCCACACTACAATGTGAGAGAGTCCACACCTGCCCTTCAAGGCTTTACAACCAATTGAAAAGCTCAGCTGCCCTCACAGAGAGAACAACACAGAGGAATCGTGCATTCCACACCACCTTTCAGAAAAGACTGTCATGAGAGTGACAAACCTGGATGTCATCGAAATTACTGCTAGGGTGAATTTACCTTTTATGCCTTTGTGTCCGTTTAATGTTACATCCCTCAAGAGAAAATAAGACCAATTCCAGAAAGGAATGACATGTGCAAAGGATCTTCCCTTAAAGGCTTGAAAAGCATGTCAATTCAAGGGTGTCACTTCAGTAATCAGAGTCATTCTGAACAGAATAATACCATAGATCAGTCCCAGAAGGCTTCCGTAAGTGCCACGCTTGAAATCCTAAAGCTGGGTGTAAGGAGAAGCAATGAACACAAGAAATCCTCCGCGGTCAACCGGTGAACACATGCAGTGACTCCCTGCAGTTCAACTGCCTATCTCATACAAATGCCCCTCCACCCCGTCTTTCCTTTTCTCTTTCTCTTTCCAAAGACACAAGCACAGATGTTACTATCGACAGACCACGCCTCTTTTCAACACCCAGATCTCTCATAGGATCCAGGCAGAATTTAGACTCCACCCACTGCTCTTCAGTTCTCTCTGCCTATTGCTCTCATCAACCCCTTGTTTTCTGCTGCGGCACTGTTTACAGTTTGTTTAGAGAAGGGCTGTGACAACTCAGGTGTGTGTGTGTGTGTGTGTGTGTGTGTGTGTGTGTGTGTGTGTGTGTGTGTGTGTGTGTGTGTGTGTGTGTGTGTGTGTGAGTGGGGAGCTGTTCAAGAGAGAGTGAATGAGAGAGAAACATTTACGAGCCACATCTTAAATAAAGAATATTGACATTAAAATCCTGTGATATGAGGTTCATATCACTGGGACTAACCACAATGGGCATCAGAAATTAAGATACTAAAAGGAAAGTTTGTTTAGAATCATCATCTAAAAGGATCAAACGACAACTTATAGGCACTGCAACTTTGGAAAAACAACCAAAAACTTTTTTGTATTGGCATATAATGAAGACACCTAATTTTAATAATAGACCTACCTATCTCTATGTAATACAGCTGCAACTAACGATTATTTTGAATATTTGAAAGATTTTTCGACTATTCAGCAATTATTGTAACGATTAATCATTAGCTCTAAATCGATTATTCAGCTTGTGCCCAACTTAAAAGGTTGTATTAAATGTGCTTACTAACAATAAAGAGTACAAAATAATATTTAAAAAATACCTCTGAATGACATTCACTGAATTAAAGGGAAAAAATACTTTTTATTAAGCTTAATTCAGTAAAGAAATTCAAGGCAAACAAATCCTATTGTTATCAGGTGTTTTTGTCTTGTTTTACATTTAAAATTGCTTAAAGTTCCTTAAAACAAGATACATTTACTTGAGAAGCAACATATAAGATATTTAGACTTGCTTTTAGGGAACGTATCTTAAATATAAGTGTATTTTGCACATATACTTCTATTCAAGATCTATTCTCTAAAAGCAACTCTAAATATCTTATATGCTGCTTCTCAGGTGAATGCATCTTTTTTAAAGGATCTTTAGATATTTTAAAATATTTGTATTTTTTATATTATATTTTATATTATATTCAGCATTCTCATATAACTATTTGTTCTTCTGCAGTATCACTGCTAAAGAAAATGTAAGTTGTTTTAAAGGAGTTTTATATTGTAAAACAAGCCAAAACCAAATCAAATCAAAAACGTTTTTTGTTGCAGTGTATAATGGGGCGAAGACTTCCTCTCTCACCTTTCTGTTCACTTCAATCCATCTTTAACTCACAAAAAAACTAACTCTCTCTTATTAATATTAAGCAGTGTATTGCCAATTTTCTTATGATAATATACATATATTATTATTCAATAAGTCGTGAGCCATCACGTTATAATCTAGCTGCATTAAGCATGCATTCTCGAGGTACAAGCATCTGTGGCTCAGCCAGGTACAGTTTCAATCTCGCCCCTTTAGATCGGGACATTCACGCAACTCAGAAGAGGCGCTGACCGCACAGAGAAATGCCAGTTATCAGTCAGAGTTTGTAGTTAATTACATGATCTGTTTCCGTATTATTTGAACTTTAATAAAGCTATAACCCATTAAATATAACTGCATTAAAGATGTAAGGCTTCCTTTAAAGATGCTCGACATACAAATTTTGCTTCAGCGGAGTGGCAGTTCCGGCTCCACTTATTCCACAACGAGAGTGCTTCTGTATTTACTTATTTTGTATTTTTACAAAAATTGTACAACCCCAATTACGAAAATGTTGGGACAGTATGAAAGATGCTAATAAAAACAAAAATGAGTGATTTGTAAATTATATTCACCCTTTGCTATATTGAAAGCACTACAACTACACATCATATGATGTTTTAACCAGTAAATGTCATTGTTTTTTTTGAATGTACAGTCAAATCAGATGATTGCAACATGCTCCAATAAAATTGGGACAGTTGAGTGTTTCCCATTGTTCACCATTCCTTCTAATAACACTTATTAAGCACGGAAGACACAATTTGGGCACAGAAGACACAAGTTTGTTAGGGTTAGGGTTAAGTTTAGAAAGTGAAAATGTCCCCCCATTCATCCACTATGTAGTTCTTTATCTTTGTTTGGAGTCTTCGTTGCCGTACTGTATGCTTCATAATGCGCCACACATTCTCAATTGGAGATCATGTCAGGACTGCAGGCAGGTCAATCTATCATCCACACTCTCTGCTTACACAGCCATGCACTTGTAATGTGGATGTGGTTTGAAGTTGTCCTGTTGGAAAATGCAAGGAAGTCCCTGGAAAAGATGGTGCTGGATGGCAGTGTATGTTGCTCCAAAATATTTACATATCTGTCTGCATTCATGGTGTTCTCACACATGTGCGAGTTACCCATGCCATAGGCACTGACACTTCCCTGGCATATACAGACACTGGCTTTTGGACCTGACGCTGATAACAACTTGGATGGTCCCTTTTCTCTTTGGCCTGGATAACACAACTGCTTTGTTTTTACAAAACATTTTGAAATGTGGACTCTTTAGACCAAAAAACACAGCTACACTGTTCTATTTTCCATCAAAGATGAGACTGAGCCCAGAGAAGTCGTCAGCGCTTCTGGAGAGTGTTGATGTACGGCTTCTCCTTTACATAGTAAAGTCTTAACTTGCATCCGTGGATGCAGCGGTGAGTGATGTTGACTAACAAAGGTTTACTAAAGTTATCTCAAGCCCATGTTCGTGATATCTATTACAGATTAATGTTTTTTAAGACAGTGACGTCTGAGGGATCGGAGATCACGTGCATTCAGAAGTGGTTTTCGTCTTGCCCTTTTCACACCGAGATTTTACTATTTTGTTATAGATTATACTTTAACTATATTGTGCACTGTAGAGGGTGAACTGCCCAATATCATTGTTCTCAAAGTGCTGGATTATTTGCTGAAGCATCTGTTTGCAAATTGACAAGTCTCAAATGATCCTTGCTCTTGAAAGACTAGGCTGTTTTTTGAGGCTCTTTATATACTATGACATGATTGCCTCACCTGTTTAACATCTCCTGTTTCACATCACCTTATTTCAACTCATCAAATTATTATTAGTCTTAAATTGCCCGTCTCAATTTTTGGAGCGTGTTGCACTCATCTGATTTTAAATTACTTTACATATAAAAATTTTTTTAAATAAATGAAACTCACACAAGGTAAAAAACATCATATAATGTGAATTTTTGGTAGTGCTTTCAATATAGCCATTGCTGAGTATAATTTTCCAATCATACCTTTTTGTTTTTATTGACATTTTTCATACTGTCCCAACTTTTTTGGAATATTGTATAAGATATTATTTGGTCCCTCTTGCAAAGCATTTACTCGACTGTTTATTTTCCACTTCATAGGGCGTTGTTAATAACTAACAATGTGTAAAACTATGCTAACAATTAGGCTCAGTTCACCTGTTCAATCAACCACACAGTTACATAGAAGGCATCTGCTCTGCAAACTTACTGCTCAAAAGCGCCGCCGGCAGCTGCAAAAACAGACAGGCCCATTCCCATCGGAATAGCCATGAGAGAGAGAAAGAGAGAGAGAGAGGGAGAGAGAGAGAGCTAGAGAGAGAGAGACAGACAGACAGAGATATTATAGAGAGGTGAAAGAGAGTTTAGGGTTATGAGGAGTAGAGGGTGGGTAGATTGGTAGTGTTTTAAAACAGAGTCCAGACCTATTATTACCATTTGATTATATCTTTATATGTTGGGATTAAGGATGAATTTATAGAGAGATTTTGGCCAATAACTGATATGACTGCAAATATTATAAATATAAACAGGTTAGTGCCGATCTAGAATTGTTCCATGTACAGTAAGTGTAATCAAGGATCATGGATCCAAACTTAGAAATCCAACCAACAGAAAAAACTGCTAACTGTCTCATTCTTTAAAAGCCTGGCACAGAGTTTAATGTATGAATAAGGGAAAAATTAAGCACTTATATTTTCTGCTTACAATATCGGCCTAATCAGACCAAATCAATAATATTGGCTATGGTCAATGATCTTACATCCCTAGTGGAGACTATTGTTAAAGCAACAACCATCCAATATCCAGATAAGAAAAACTTTTAAGATAAGATTAAGTCAAGGTTTACAGTCCAGTTAATCTATTATCAGATTAGACAGATCAGCAGACCAATTTTTTTCCAAGTACTGTTTAAAAAAAACATTTACATTAGTGTTGTACTTATTTTATTGTACTGCTAATACTATGACCGACTATCATGAGCATGGCAATCTACCCATTCCAATTAATAAAAAAGTGCTTCAAAACACCAGTAAAAATTAAAAGTATCCATTTTGCTATTGGTTTCAAATATAAGCATTATAAAGTCTAAATCAATGCCAATGAAATATAAGATCTATCAAGTATAAAGTTTAGCAGGAAGCTGCAATTTTTAAAGGTAATTTTAGATTTGTTTCATATTATCTTATTATGGCTATGCAGTGGATTTTTTTTTGTGGAAATCTGCTCAAAAATCAGACTCCCAAAAGAAGGGCAACTTGTACTTGATGCTTTTGTAGGTCTGGTCATGCCTTTCGACTGACTATAAAAACACATCATGATTACCTCAAACAACAGCTGGGTTGCTGTCTTATACAGACAATAGTGATGTTTAAGTCATTGCCTCGTAAACGATGATTAGAAATTATGAGATCACTGGAGCCTGCACATGCTGCAATACTGCCAGCATCATTGTGCGCTTTATTTAAAAATACTTCTCAGAATTAGCCACTATTTTTAGAAAATAAGCTCATTGAGCCTTGGTCTTAGTAAGTAACAAGTAACACTAAAACTGAGTTTGAACTTTATTAGGGAATATTATTAATTGGTTAATTTATTAAAATCAACCAACATTAATTGGTTTAAATGTATTTGCTGATGTAAGTGACTTGCTGATCAAAGCAGTCTATAAAAGAATATACAAAATGCCAGTGATGCATCCTGGCAGGTAGTGAGCATGCTTTGATATGTGTGCATGAATTCCTGGGTCATTTCTCAAACTAATCAATGTAATTTCATCTCACCTCTCATCTGTTGGGTCAAAAATGGTATGAATTAGAAAAGTAATGATAATAATAAATGTACAAAGCAGTTTCTGTCAGGAAATAAATATGTATGGCCTGCAAATTTTGTCAATTCATCCACCTCTGTCAGGTTCAGAAAACAGTTAACGTTGGTTCCTGTGATAATAATGCAAATATAACATTTAGGTCTGGAACACTTCCATGTCTTTTATAAAGAAAACCTTTCGTGACACTTTTGACAGGTAAAAAAACTAAACTAAACATAGTAACAGGCACCATGGTCAATTAAGTGTAGCAGGAATGAATCATTTAGCCTAGCTTCCTATGATGAAGAACTCGTTGCCAAAAATGTGTGGCATGTTCTGCCAAATACACTGTCAAACAAGCATAGAGACACGCTGTGAAAGACTGAACGACATCTCAATCTCTCTCAAAAAGACATCTCCTGAACACCATGTACGCCTGCAACACAATGGCACGTCTGGGCAACAGCTGTGCCGTCACAGAAGGCTCGTTTTGTTTCTCTTTTATGGGCTTGTTTCCGCATATCTGAATCAAAGTTATCTGATGGAGCTGTGCTCAGATGATTATTGCTCTGTTTGGTAATCCTTTATGGGATCTGTAACAATTCAGTAAGTGGTAAAAAAACATTAAAATGCTGTTGAACCTGAAGGATACACATACACATACAAATCAATGGATAGTCTTGATAATTGTGTGTACTTTACTTAATCCAGTGCCAGGATTATCACTTTTAGTGATAGCCCTCAAACATTTTAAAGAAAACTGCAATTTATGAATGCTTTAAAAAGGTTTTAACACCCCCCCACCCCCCATATTTTAATAAAAAATATGATCGTGCCTGGTAACATGTGCTTGTAAAATGGCTAGAAATACCGTTTTAGATTAGCGTAAAGCTGACAATGTACACAAGGTTTATTTCTATTTCTTCTGCTCCAAACTTACTTCAAACTTACTTCTCTGTCTGCTCTGTCAATGAAATGCAAAGTAATCTCTTCAGTAATCAAAATACTTTTTGAATGTAACTGTATTCTAATTAACAATTATTTAAATTGTAACTGTAGTGGAATACAGTTACTTATATTTTGTATTTTAAATAGGTAATCCTGTTACATATATTCCGTTACTCGCCAAACCTGCATATAGGGACGTAGAAAAACTGTGCATGCATGATGCTGTTTCGGCACACCAATTTCATTCACACATAAAAGCCGCCTCATCCAGAGGCATAGCAATTTTAACATGTGCAATTTCCACAGAAACCACAGATCCAGTACTCCCTGCCTTGAGAACCCTTCATATTACAAATAAATGTTTGAAGAAGGGCTCTGCCCACCCTCACCAATCTTCTAATTAGCATCAGCATCATGGGATCTGCCTCTCACAGACATTTCTTGATCACTTGCAGTCCAGTAATCTGCTGTGCTTCAGCCCTGCTTTGCTACAAGACAACAGCATCAATTGCACACGTCAGAACATAGGAATAATTTTAAAATTGAGCTTCCACACATGGGAGGAGTGGAGGAATAGGTTTTAGTCAGAGGACACACCATTTTTAATTTGAGATGACAAAGAACCTGTTCAGTAAGTGGAACTGATCATTCAACTAATGAATCATTGTAATGGATTATTAAACTATTAAATTAACTCAGGACCCATATTCATATTCATAAAATATATATCACACTTGGTCAACACTATTAATAAATATGTGGTTAGAGACTTGTACCTCTGTCAATCACAGTGTAATTGTTCTTTGTCTGAAATTAATAAAAGGCATTTTTAGTTCACCCCAAAAATGAAGATTTCTCATAATTTATTCACCCTCATGCCATCCCCGATGTGAATGACTTTCTTTCTACTGCATAACACAAATTAAGATTTTTAGAAGAATATCTCAGCTCAGTGAATGAAGTTCTCCTTCTCTTGAATCTCCAAAAGCACATAAAGGCTGCATAAAAGTAATCCATAGGACCTTTTTTCTACCACGGCACACTTTTTATGGCAAAAAATGTTTACGGCACAATTATCCCTCATAGGCTAACCATCATCAACATTTTTCCTTTTCAAGAACTTGTTCATGTTTTCTGTCTGTCTTAGTAGCATGTTTACATGTAATGTTTGAAATTGGGCTTGGCAAAAAAAAAAGTAACTTTCTCATCGTCCGTCATATTATTACCCGTAATTTTAATTTTCATATTTTAATGATAAGACATTTAATAGCTTATATTTTCGTTCACATTTTCATTTTTAATCATGAATTTACAGGATGAGCATATAGCAGATTATACATTTATGTATTTATTTTTGAAGAGAACAGATGAACAACAGAGACACCACACGAAGCAGATGAATGTTTTTTTATGTTTTTTCCCCCCGCAGTGACAGCGGAGGCCACTAAAACACGACATATGAACAACGCAATATTACAAAAAACACATACAAATTTACAGAACAGAACGGACAACTCAAACCTTCCTCCTGGTCCGCATCGACTTAAACTCGCCTGTGCGTAATCAAACACATCAAGAGAGACTGATGCTGAGGCAATTGTCATTAGCTTTTGAATCTTTGCCTCGGACAGACGACTTCTCGTGTCAGTTTTAATTTGGTTCTGGGGGCTGAACCCCATGTAAAAAAGTGGGAGGTGTGCACAATAAACATTGAAAAACATATTTGGAAGAGAGAGAAGTTTTTAATTATTTCTTGTTGCTTAGTACTCTCAAAGACATTAATGTGAAGCAAAAACGTGTGTGAAAAACACTTTGGTGTGACGTCACTTCATAGACTTCAATGTACTCTGAAGTGATGAGTCATGTGAAAGACCCTTAACGTGTATGAATATCAGTCACTTTTGCACATTCAAAAGTGAACGATTATGGTTTCAAAACGACGAATTTCTCCAAAAGGTGAGGAGTTTGGATCCCTGAAATTATAAAAAAAAAAACATTTTCATGCATTTATTTATTTTGTGGAATTTGATAATTTTCCACAGCACACCTGACAATCTTTCATGGCACAGTGGTTGGGAAACACTGGGTTAAATCAATGTCTTCAGGAGAGATATGATAGGGGTGGTTGTGAAAAATTAATATTTAAGTTATTTTTTTAACAATAAATCTACTTCCAAAAAGCCCTCCTATGCACATTCATGGGAGTTCTTGTTCTTCTGTCTTTATGCCACATTTCCCGTGCTTATCGCTACCTACTAGGCTATAATGTAAATATTTTTAGCCCTATTATTTGGTCTATGTAGTGGGACAGATAGAGCATCATTTACTTTGACTAATGTCTATTGAGTTCCATCCTACATTCATGAAAGTGTGTTGCTTTACCTCACAGTGCAATACGCACATCCTGAGCCACAAATGCCTTTGTGTCACAACAGAAAAGGGAGTGATGAAATGAATAAAGATAATTCAATGATGGAGTGAAAATGTAAGTGAGAACAGTAGGGACAACAAATGAAGGAGGAACAGATACAGCATAGGGCATGGTGCCAGACAAAAAGCTTAGAGAAGGGCTTTTTGTATGGACTTGGTAATTTGTACACATTGGGCATGCATGACTCTTTATAGCATCAATGCTTAAGGAAATTCACACTCATCCTAACCTCCCTTTCTCCCCTTCTGGTCTCAGCATATGTAGCTTTGGTTTTCAAAAGACAGGCATGTAGGGTGCATTTTCAAATGTGCATTCCAAAGCCATGATGTTGACCAAAGCTTTTTTTCTGCTATTTGGAGAGCACTTAGCATTATCACCATTACTCTAAATTGCCCAACAGTACGGTTGAAATCATTAGTTAAAGAGACAGGGATTGTTCACCAAAAATGTAAACTCTGTCATCATTTACTCACCCTCTTAGCATTCCTAACTCGTATGACTTTCTTTATTCTGTGGAACACATAAGACAGAATGTTAGGGACTAACAGCCTCAGTCACCATTATCTTTCATTGAGTTTTTTCCATGCACAATGAAAAAATTTGAATGTGACTAAACATTCTGCATAACATCTCCTTCTGAGTTCCACAGAAGATAGAAAGTAATAT
This sequence comes from Xyrauchen texanus, assembly GCF_025860055.1. Lineage (NCBI taxonomy): Eukaryota > Metazoa > Chordata > Actinopteri > Cypriniformes > Catostomidae > Xyrauchen > Xyrauchen texanus. Next base: position 19,827,864 of record NC_068305.1, read on the forward strand.
GTTTGGAACAACACGAGGGTCCATAAATATGACAGGAGTTTTATTTTTAGTAGAACTATCCCTTTAAGCTCTACATTTAAAATAGTTGCTATTCCGAACTTTCAAAAGATCTTACACTCAAATGCTGCCAAATTAGGGAACTATGTGAACATTGAAAAAGGACCGCAGCTGTTAGAAAAGCTAGAACCATGCTTATGCCAGATTACTGGAATTTGGAGGTTAACAACTCTGCTTCAACTTGTTGATCCCAGATGTGTGCTGTTCTTTTTGACGGTGGAACATTTACTCACTATAATCTCACGCACCCTAAGTGTTCTCTCTCCCGGTCAGCGTGCTGGGAATGGCCTGCAAAAGGCTTAGTCACGCTGTGTTATCCACAGACATCACTCTGTTCACTAAGAGCCAATAAAAAGACTGTGCTGATGAAGGGTTCAGAGGTTTCCTTTTATGTTATGTGTCATGGCAAGATCACATTACGAAAAAATATCCATGTGAAACATCTGAATCAGTATTCCCCACACTACACTGCATTTTCCAGATTGAAATATCCCAGGAAGATAAATATCCAAAGGCGTCATGCACTTTATCTTTTTTCCTTTTTAGGGGGCATCAATGCCAGTCCTCATTCACTTGGTGCGATAGGTGATATAGTAGGAGTAGAGATGTGAGAACCTCCAAACTGCAAATGCATAAGAAAAGTTTAAACTTTGTGCTGAGATTAAACTGAGAGTTTTTTTTAGGAAAATAGCAAATTGCAACTTCATTACCAGACAAGGCACCCACAGTTTGCGCGCATACACCCACAGATTGTGCAAACACTCCCACCCACGTCCACTTGCGCTTTACGCTGGCGCGAACATTGCACTTAGAATTAGCGATCCTTCGAAAATTGGGTAAAGTGTTGCACACACTCGTAGCATGTAGTCAAAATAAAAAGCTCACCGACTCTTCAACGACATGCACTGTATAAAGCTATCAAAAGCTCCTAGATGACATCTAATTTTTTACAACAGTAGAACCCATTGAAAAGACAGTATCCCTCACAGCCTTGTTGTCATTCCAATCCAAATTAAAGATGCTGGTTTCTGGTTCACCTAACCCTGATCAAACATGTTTCTTTGGCGACGCTTGCATGCATCCTTGTGTTTAAAACAGAAAGATGAAGCACAATGGAATAGAACTGAAATCAGAGGTTTTGAGAGGTATTTTTAAAAATTGCAAGTCACAATGCAATGGCCAAAGACTTCAATCTGCATGTGCATGGCTGTAGCAGTGACACTTTCAATATGAATTAAAAGATGATACATTTTACAGTAGCTGTCTAACAGCTAAAGCAAAGCACAGTGTATTTAAAACATTGTAGGTTAAAAAAAATACATATTATTTGAGAAATATTCTGCATAACATTTCTATTTTTTTTAATAAATTAAATAAAAATCAGTTTGTTGATTGGGCATCAAAACTATTATGACCCATTGTGTAAGACATGACCAAAGAAAAAAACACTTTTTAACTGTTAGTTGTTATCCTAATAAGTTCAAGACTTGTTAGTTTAGAGGTACCATTTTTTTATTAGCATGCAATAGGGTTTGGGTTCACATGTAGCTATCAAAATCCACTCACAATTAATTCAAAAAAAAGTTTGAATGGGTTTGACACTTCTGTAAATATCCCTGGGTTACAGTAGGCTATGGCATGCTAGGAACTGTGGCAGGAAGTATATTAGCGCTCACATTTCCTATCTCAAAGCAGACCCACATGCTTCTGATTGTGTATTGTTATCAGCACCAAGAGACAAAGTCAGGCTAAAGAAATAACCAAATGACTGTTAGGAAAAAGGAAACAAACCTAGACATATTGGCCACTGCTGACTCACAAAGTGCTGCTAAATCCGGTTATACTCTTATGTGTTTTAAACCTGCCCAGATGCACATGGTTAAGTCAAAACACATGTGAAAAAAAAAACTCTGAGTGCATAAAAATTAGATACAGAATGCAATATCAATTAATAATATATATAATAGCAATAGGAGTGGTGGTAAACCTAGGTGAGACAAGTGAACAATGCCGATGCTCCACCCATTAGCTGAGTAAGAGAATAAAACTTCAGCAAGTGATATTTACTGTTTACTGAAACGTTGCGTGATACCAGACTATACAGTGACCTGATGACTTTCTGCCTTGCAGTGCTACTGTTCAAACAAAAGTGAAAAAACAGGTTTGGCCCAGGCGATTTAGAATGAACTTTGTACAACATTAACAGAATGAAACATGCACAAGGTTTAGTGACACAAAAATTACATTGGAAAATAGAAAAATAGAAAAACAACAGAAAACTTAAATTCTTCAGGAACACTGCTCTCATGTATTGGTGATATAAGAACCCTACTGACAACAGAGCTCTGTTTTACCTAAGGTAACAGTGTGTGCTACTTATGCTTGGTGTGGCTGATTTAAATGACAGGGATCAGTCAGGAAGACCAGGTTAGATGAACACTTGTGTAACTACTTTGCCAAACAAGTAAATAATTGTTTTAAATGGGAAAATATCATGTAAATGCAATTTTTTATACTGATATTTTGTTTCTTGTGAAAACAATAATACAATAATGCAATGTAGAATAGAAATGCTTTAAATGCATTTTATTATTTTTGTTTTATTTATACACTGTAAAAGCATGTCCTTCTTGTTTAAAATACATTCTCCTATCTCAGCTTAAAGGGATAGTTCACCCAAAAATGATAATGATTTCCTCACCCTCATGCCATCCCAGATGTGCATGATTTTCTTTTTAGAAGAATATTTCAGCTCTTTAGGTTCTCACAATGCAAGTGAATGGGTTGCTAAATTTTGAAGCACCAAAACGCACATAAAGGCAGCATAAAAGTAATCCATTTGACTCCATTGATCTGATATATCTTTAAAGCGATATGATAGCGTGTTGGTTAGAAACAGTTCAATACTGAAGTTTTTTTTTAACTAAATATTCTCCTCCCTGCCCAGTTGGTGGTAATATGCACGGAGAATATAAATCGCCAAAAACCAAAGCAGAAGAATGTGAAAGTGGAGATTGATAGTACAAAATGGCATAAATATTGATCTGTTTTTCAATCACACTTATCATATCACTTCTAAAGACATGAATTTAACCACTGGAGTCGTATGGATTACTTGTGTGCTACCTTTATGTGCTTTTGGAGCTTCAGCATTTTGGTAGCAATTCACTTACAATGTGAGAAATATTCTTCTAAATATCTTTGTTTGTGTTCTGCAGAAGAAAGAAAGCTATACACATCTTTGATGGCATGAGGGTGAGTTCATTTTTGGGTGAACTACTGTATCCCTTTAATATTGATAAACAACTAGAAGTAAGTGATGCTGGTGGTGGACAAATTATACACTTCACATTTAAACATGTGACATACACGACCTACTCAAGAGGACCTGTTGACTGAACTTGGCTTTAGAGAATACAAAACAGGAGGGAATCTGCCACATGTCATTTTAACATGCCTGAACAAGATGACCTGTTTTTCTGTTTGTGAGAAACAGGACGTTTTGCTGTATTATAGGTATGTATCTTAAAAGAAGAGGCAAAGAAGGTCATGCTCTAACACACATAATCCCTACTTTTTCACCCTGAACCAGACCAGACCTGCTAATCCAAGGTCTTTTGAAGAGTCTTTGTCAGATCTACATGGCTAGGCCATCAAAGGTGGAGTTTTCTGGTAAAAACGAAATTTTACTCTCTTTTTAAAGATGATAATAATTGTGTAATCCCTCATTCTGAATACAGTTCAACCTATTCAGAGGCAGTCTTGCTTGTGCAGGTTTCAAACATCTCCACCCCACTCATTAGGTACATTGTTTTTAGTCTGGGCTCAACCAGACACAGCTGTCGAACCCCAAGTGCTGCTGTCTACGGTGCCTGTAGAGAGTCTTAAAGGAATAGTTCATCGTTAGAGTCATGAATTAATAGTTGTTTTCTTTCTTCAATGAAACACAAAAATAAAATGTTGGACTGAATGTCCAAACTTCTGTTTTCCATACAATGAATATGAATGAAGACCATTCATTTTCAGATTCATTTCACATGCCAGGCGCCACAAAGGACAAAAAAAATCATCATAAAAGTATTGTTAAAGTAGACTATATGCGATATATTCCAAGTTTTCCAATGTCATACAATAACTTTGCATGCATGATACTTGGAATGTAGCACACAACTCATAAAGACAACTTTTAAGATAATTTTATTGTGATTTCTGTCCTGTTTTGGAGCTTGGCAGTATAAATCACCATCCACTTTCCTGTGAAAAAAGCTTAGACATTCTGCCTTCAAAGATCTCCTTCGGTGTTTTACTGAAAAGAGAAAGACAGTCCCTTTTGTCAAAATCTCCTAATGATGTCAGCTTTCTCCTTTTCTGGTTAGAGCAGTGCTATTTGGAGATGGAGAGGAAAATAGGCCATTGCTTGTTAATGAGCAGATAAGAAAGTGTGTGGGGTCATGCAGAATTGATCACAAGATTTCACTTATGTTCATTTGATTTAATAAGAAATAACAACTTTGGAAGGAAGTGGATTATACAAAAGCAGGGTTCGGCAAAATCATTGTCCAGACTCTGAAAAACATGAAAGTGCATAGGAGTCCATTTTTAATGGTCAGGCATACCAGATATATTGTCCTTCAAAGACCTAGTCTAATTCTGAACAACTTGTGTAGCAGATGCTCAGAGCAAAACCTCAGAAAATGCCCTTATTTTAAAGAACTAGAACAGCTTGTGCTAACACTCCAGGGGACATTAGCAATGAGTTCCACCCAGCCCAGATTCTGGGTCAGAAGCAACCCAGTTCTGCATCTGTGTTAGAAGTTAAGAGAAAAACACAGAACTTGTGTATAGGTAGGCCTGAAGACATTCAGTCAAGGTCATTTGCATAGGGTCAGGTAAACACCACAGCCACTTAGCTTGACTACAGAGAGTACCACAACGCAGTACATAAAAAAACATGTACATACATGTCAAACCTTACATGACTAAGTAACCAACATGTAATCATGAACAATGGCAAGATATGGCTCCTGGTAACTTTTACAGTGCTTTCAGTACTGAAGTGAATCCTTTAAAATCGCTTTATAGTATTATTATTTAACCGCAACTTCTATTCAAATCAATGTTAAGCTGTAAACATAAAAGTTCAAATTGGATTTGTAATTCAATAAAATGAAAGATCTAATTGAGGGTCTGGAAAATATGAATCACTATGAGCATCAAGAGCAGCTTGTTTGTCTTAAGGTTGTTAACAAAAAAAAACACATGCTGGCTTCAAAAAGGGACTTCAAAAAGGTTAAGAGAACATCCTGTTCAAGTAGGCTTATTATTAGAGACATCGGGCAGTTTTGAACTTCACCACACAACTTTCTTAAGAGTTGAGGAGATATAATGACGATTTATGAGTCCTCTCTCGACCCTGTAAACCTCTATATCTTAAATGTTCCCTTTACAGGACCATGGCACTACAGCTTTAAGGAAAAGATTACTGGGGGTTTTGGAGGTTCCCACAAAGCTTGACTGTACAAGACACATGGGGACACAAACCACTGTCGATCCAGTCAGAATTTTAATATGTCTACAAAACTAGGGTGTAGAACCCTAACCCTACACTAACTCTAACCCTGTCTCGAGCATGTGTACCGACCACAGCACCATGGCTCCAACTCACATTATTCTTTTAAGAGAATGCTATTGTTTTAGCCCACCCACTTTCAGAACACCTGGAGAGTCAGCTGTACTTTGGCTCCAAATCAAGCAACATCATGGAAACAGAGATGACAGTGCAGGTAACAAAAGAACATGTACAAACAGCTGCCTGGTAAAAAGATAAATGTGGCCTCTCTGATGAAGGGGGAGGATATGTTCCTCAGGATGACAGAAGACAGGATGATGATAGAATCTAACAAGCACTCAGTCACTCTTGAGCAAAACTCTTAATTGAAGCCATTTTAGTGTTGAATCTGACAGTCAGGATTGAAATGGAAATGTGCAGCAAATATGGTCTCTAAAGTGTAAAATCATGCCGTTTTCTTATATGATTTGGCCTCTGGAGTGTGAAGAAGACAACATAGCTGAAAATAGGCTTATTGCTTATCACTTTACAAACACAACAGCAGTTAAAGTGAAAGTTCATAAAAAATGAACTTTACCTTTAAGAAAAATGTGGTGTGCTCTGCTTTGCAGTACATTTACGATATATAAGATAGGCTCGCTGAAGGCGCTCATTGTCAAAGGCATGCTAACTGGGTAACTTTACAGGTTGTCTGCATTAATCATTCCTGGGTATCAGAATCAGAAAAAGCTTTATTGCCAAGTACGTTTTTTACGCATACAAGCAATTTGTTTTGGTGTTGTAGGTGCATGTCACACAATCTCTAAATATATGAAACAAGAATTAAAATGTAAGCAATATAAATATAAATATGTCCACACAGTAACAATTAAAAGTAAGTATAAAATAAAAGAGAGCAGAATAGTACAGTGGAATGTAGAGCCAGAGGTGGAGTGTGGAGAGTGTCAGGGTGTCAGTGTGGGTACCGGGCCTAGTTTCATTTCATTTTCATTGATTTATTTATAAACCACAAATAAACACAACAGAAGTCGACCACTGTGCTGTACAAATGAAGAAGTATAAAACAAACCACACACAATACAGTAACAGACAATAAAACGTCTAGGTTACGTATGTAACCTCCGTTCCCTGATGGAGGGAACGAGACGTTGTGTCAGAGAAGCGACACTAGGGGTCTCTCTTGAGCGCCGATATTCACCTCTGGACTATGAAAAAAGGCCAATGAGAGTTGGCAACCAGTATTTGCATGTCCCGCCCCCGGACATACGGGTATTTAAGCGGCGCAAATACGGGAGATCATTCAGGATTTTTCTGAGGAGCCGGAAATGGTCCGGCCACAACAGTGGCTCGGCTCAGCGACGTGGCAGGGGAGACACAACGTCTCGTTCCCTCCATCAGGGAACGGAGGTTACATACGTAACCTAGACGTACCCCTTCTGTCACTCTCTCCACATTGTGTCAGAGAAGCGACACTAGGGGTCCACTTATAAAAGTGCCATGCGCTGAGCCGTGTACGTGAACTGCTGATACAGAAGCGAGCAGGTATTCTTACGTGCAGGACGACCAACTGTATCAGGCTGCACGTACCCTTCCCCAATGCCCCATTTAAGCCATCAGGATTCCTTATCGTTACCCTGGAGGGGAACAAGGTGCTGGCCGCCAACCTGGGAACGGGCCAAGCCTGGCCGGGCCTCTTTTCTCTCTATGTTTCTCGCATAGAGCAACTAAGGCCGGGGCCCTTACACGCATTGAGGGAAGGGGGTCTTAGCCCTTATTCAGGGCGGAGAAGACCCTGCAGAGGCCACGCCTACCCGAGAAGGGAGGCAAGTTTAAGTGGCAAAACCATCAGAGGCCTGCTTAGGGCCTATGTGGAAAAGTCGGTGCGGTGGTGGATCCAGCCTCATAGAGGGGGGAACATACAGCACGGCAGCCGAGGCAGCCATGACTGCCTAAGGGAAACACGGGAGTCAGCTCGCCAGAGGGGACAGAACCGTGGTGTTACACACAGGGGGAGTCCGAAGGAGGCCTTACCTGTGGAGCACCTATACCAGTACAGGGTAGCTTGCAGTACCCGCAGTGGTTTGGGTCAGCGAGTTCCTCCGCTGAACTGCGACCCACGAGGGCTAGGGAGGAATCGACCAGTGTCCCAAACCTGAGATCTCCTGGGAATGAAGGCACACTGTTTCCCCTGGTTAGGGGGAAGGGCGCTAGGTGCAAGCGATTCACCCAGTCAGATCGTGGGCGTGCCACCGAGTTCTATGGGCTCGGTACCTGAGAAAACACGGGACGATACTGACTCAACTCGGAGATTGTAGAATTTTGCAAAAGTGTTAGGTGTTGCCCAGCCCGCTGCTCTACAAATGTCTGCTCGGGCAGTGCCCCTAGCCAGTGCCCATGAGGACGCAACACTCCTGGTGGAGTCAGCTCGGACCCGCAGGGGGGGGGCACGGCCTGGGTGTGATAAGCCAGGGAAATGGCATCGACAACCCAGTGGGCGAGTCTCTGCTTGGAGACAGCTTTCCCTTTCTGCTGTCCCCCAAAGCAGACGAAGAGCTGCTCAGAGCGTCTGGTGCTGTGTGCGGTCCAGATAAATACGTAAAGCACGTACTGGACACAGCAGTGAAAGGGCTGGGTCTGCCTCCTCCCAGGGCAGCACTTGCAGGTTCACCACCTGATCCCTGAAGGGGGTGGTAGGAACCTTGGGGACATAGCCCGGTCGCGGTCTTAGGATCACGAGAGTATCTGCCGGACCGAACTCCAGGCAAGCGTCGCTAACAGAGAACGCATGCAGGTCCCCGACCCTCTTGATGGAAGCGAGCGCGATCAGCAGGGCAGTCTTGAGAGAGAGGGCCCTGAGTCCAGCTGAGTCAAGCGGCTCGAAGGGGGGGGTCTCTGGAGTCCCGTAAGGACGACCGAGAGATCCCAGGAGGGGAACAGGTTAGGTCGGGAGGGAGTTATCCTCCGGGCACCTTTTAGGAACCTGACGATTAAGTCGTGCTTACCAAGAGACTTGCCGTCTATCGTGTCGTGGTGGGCCGCGATAGCGGCGACATACACCTTGAGGGTGGAGGGGGACAGCCTCCTCTCCAGCCTCTCCTGAAGAAACATGAGCACTGACCTAACTGCGCACTTCTGCGGGTCTTCGTCTCGGGAAGAACACCAGTCCGCGAACAGACGCCACTGTAGAGCGTAGAGATGCCTGGTAGAGGGGGCTCTGGCTTGATTGATTGTATCTATGATGGTCGGTGGTACGCCGGCTAGATCTTCCGCATCCCGTCCAAGGGCCAGACGTGGAGGTTCCAGAGGTCTGGGTGCGGGTGCCAGAGCGTGCCCCGTCCCTGAGAAAGAAGGTCCTTCCTCAGGGGAATTCGCCAGGGAGGGGCTGTCGTGAGGAGCATGAGGTCCGAAAACCAAGTCCGGGTAGGCCAGTAAGGGGCTACCAGAATGACTTGCTCCTCGTTCTCCCTGACCTTGCATAGCACCTGTGCAAGAAGGCTCACTGGGGGGAATGCGTACTTGCGCAGCCCCGCAGGCCAGCTGTGTGCCAACGCATCTGCCCCGAGGGGAGCCTCTGTCCGGGCACACCAGAGCGGGCAGTGGGAGGTTTCTTGGGAGGCAAACAGGTCTACCTGAGCCTTGCCGAACCGGTCCCAAATCAGCTGGACTGACTGGGGGTGGAGCCTCCACTCTCTGCCAGGCAAGCTTTGTCTTGACAGTGCGTCCGCTATCACATTGAGGTTGCCGGGGATGTGAGTGGCGCGCAGTGACTCCAGTCGCTGCTGACTCCAAAGGAGGAGACGACGGGCGAGCTGTGACATGTGGAGGGAGCGTACTCCGCCTTGGCGGTTTATGTAGGCTATGACCGTGGTGCGGTCTGTCCTAACTAGGACGTGTTTGTTCCGAATTAATGGGAGAAACTTCTGCAGGGCCAGAAAAACGGCCAGCAGCTCTAGGCAGTTGATGTGCCAGCGCAGCGGGCCTCGGTTCCACCGGACTGTGGCTGCGCGCCCATTGCATACGGCGCCCCAACCCAATTTGGAGGCGTCGGTTGTGACCAGAATGCGTCGGGACACCTGCTGCAAGGGTACTCCTGCCCTTAGGAAGCAGAGGTCTGTCCAGGGTTTGAAGGTTTGGCGGCAGGCAGAGGTAACTTTTATGTTGTGCGTGCCGCGGCACCATGCTCGTCTCGGGACTCAAGTCCGGAGCCAATGCTGAAGTGGTCTCATATGCATCAACCCTAGCGCGCGGCCGCCGCTGAGGATGCCATATGCCCCAGGAGCTGTTGGAAACGTTTTAGCGGGACCATGGCGTCTGGCTTGAAGGAAGCGAGGCATTTCAGCACTGACTGAGCATGCTCGTTGGAGAGACGTGCTGTCATTGGGACTGAGTCTAACTCCAGACCGAGAAAAGAGATGCTCTGGACCGGGGAGAGCTTGCTCTTTTCCCAGTTGACCTGAAACCCCAAATGGCTGAGGTGGCTGAGCACCTGGTCTCTGTGTGCGCATAGTAACTCTCAGGAGTGGGCCAGTATGGGCCAGTCGTCGAGGTAATTGAGTATGCATATGCCAGCTTCTCGGAGCGGAGCAAGAGCTGCCTCTGCGACTTTCGTGAAGACGCGAGGGGACAGAGACAGGCCGAAGGGGAGGACTTTGTACTGATACGCCTGGCCGTCGAACGCGAACCTTAAGAAGGGGCGACGTCGAGGGCGAATTGAGACGTGGAAGTACGCGTCCTTCAGGTCTACCGCTGCGAACCAATCTAGATGCCGGACGCCAGATTGAATTTGTTTCTGGGTGAGCATGCACAGCCGTGCACGAATGAGAAAGCCGCTGTTGTGCGCCGTCAGATCCAACAGCATGCAGAGCGTCAGAGGATTAAACAGGAACTTGGTGTGTAACTACATGCACGACCATCGGCTCCGAAGAAATTTTCTGAATGAACTCCCGTATTTGCGCCGCTTAAATACCCGTATGTCCGGGGGCAGGACATGCAATTACTGGTTGCCAACTCTCATTAGCATTTTTTCATAGTCCAGAGGTGAATATCGGCGCTCAAGAGAGACCCCTAATATCGCTTCTCTGACACAACGTGGAGAGAGCGACAGAAGGGGAACACTAGGTTAGGGATTAGCGAAACCAAAGTTATGAATGAAATGCAAGAGTTAAAAGATAAGCCTGTAGCTTAGATTTAAAATCATGTACAGACGTTGCAGACCTCACAGATAAAGGAAGACTGTTCCATATCCTTGGACCGGCCACTGAAAACGCACGATCACCTCGCAACTTCAATCTCGATCTGGGATATGACAGTATAATGCTGTCTGAGGATCGCAAGCCTCTTGTTGACTTTTTTACATTTACAAGATCTGACACATAGGATGGTGCCAGACCAGTCAAAGCCTTAAAAACTAGCAGCAAAATTTTAAATTCAACTCTATAACACACTGGCAACCAATTTAAAGACAATAATATCGGAGTAATGTGTTCTCATCTACGAACCCCAGTTAAAAACCTGGCTGCGGCATTTTGGACCATCTGAAGCCGTGACATGGAGGATTGGGGTAATCCAATATATAGTGAATTACAGTAGTCCAAACGAGATAAAACAAAAGCATGTGTGACAGTTTTAAGATCGTTAAAAGATAGAAAAGTTTTAACTTTGTACAGAAGTTGTTGATAAGGCAAGTGACAGATGGGAAGAAACTGATCTTGTGGCGTGAGGTTTTTGTCCTGATGGACCTCAGCCTTCTGCCAGAGGGGAGTGATTCAAAGAGATTGTGGCCAGGGTGGGATAAATCAGCCACAGTCTTTCCAGCACGCTTCAGGGTCCTGGAGGCGTACAGGACCTGGAGCGGCGGCAGAATGTAGGCAATCACCTTCTCTGCAGACCAGATGACATGCTGCAGTCTGCCCTTGTCCTTGGCAGTAGTAGCAGCATACCAGATAGTGATGGAGGATGTGAGGATGTACTCGATGATGGCTGTGTAGAAGTGCACCATCATTGACTTTGGCAGGTTGAATTTCTTCAGCTGCTGCAGGAAGTAAATTCTCTGTTGTGCTTTCTTGATGAGGGCGCTCCCACTTGAGGTCTCGATGTTCAGCTCCCACTTGAGGTCCTGGGAGATGATAGTTCCCAAGAAGCGGAAAGACTCCACAGTGTCAATTGTGGAGTCGCAGAGGGTGATGGGGCCAGGTGCAGGTGAGGCTGAGTTCTTCCTGAAGTCCACAACCATCTCCACTGTCTTTAGAGCATTGAGCTCAAGGTTGTTTTGGTTGCACCAGGTCACCAGGTGGTCAACCTCCCACCTGTAGGCGGACTCGTCACCATCAGAGATGAGTCCGATGAGGGAGGTGTCATCCGCAAACTTCAGAAGCTTGACGGACTGGTGACTGGAGGTGCAACTGTTAGTGTACAGGGAGAAGAGCAGAAGAGAAAGAATGCAGCCCTGGGGGGATCCAGTGCTAATGGTCTGAGTCGGAGACGTGTTTCCCCAGCCTCACATGCTGCTTCCTGTCAGACAGGAAGTCAGTGATCCACCTGCAGGTGGAGTCAGGCACACTTAGCTGGGAGAGCTTCTCCTGGAGCAGAGCTGGGATGATAGTGTTAAAGGCAGAGCTGACCTTTAAGATGGGCATTGGTGGGGGTGCCCAGGCCCCTGCTGAGGTGGGGGAGGTGGAGGTGATGCACTGTGGCTGGAGCTGTTGGGAGGTGTCGTGGGGATGGTTTCAAGACTGTCCCTTTGTCTTTCAAAGCAGCAGTAGAACTCGTTCAGGTCGTTGGCTAGGCGTCGGTCGTGGGGCTTTAGGCTTGTAGTTGGTGATCTGCCTAAGCCCTTTCCAGACAGATGCAGAGTCGTTGGCTGAGAGCCGGTGTTGGAGCTTCTCAGAGTACCGTCGTTTAGCCTCTTTCACCGCCTTGCTAAACTTGTACTTTGCCTCTTTAAATCTGTCTTTGTCCCTACTCCTGAAGGCCTCTTCTTATCAAACCTTAACATTCTGAGTTTGGCTGTAAACCAGGGTTTGTCATTATTGTAACTCACCCTGGTGCATGATGGAATACAGCAGTCCTCGCAGAAGCTGATATATGATGTCACAGCCTCTGTGTACTCATCTAGACTGTTTGTAGCAGTCCTGAACACATCCCAGTCAGTAGTGTCAAAACAGTTCTGGAGATCCTCCACAACCTCACTGGTCCACTTCCTTGATGTCCTCACTACAGGTTTGCAGAGCTTTAGTTTCTGCCTGTATGCAGGAATCAGGTGGACCATGACGTGGCCAGAGTTTCCCAGTGCAGCATGATAAGCATTCCTGACTGTGGTGTAACAGTGAGCCAGAATGTTCTCCTCTCTGGTCGGGCATTTAATAAACAGTCTGAATTTAGGGAGTTCATGAGTGATGTTTCACCTAGTCACCAAGGACAATAACTAAAGAGTCCGGGTTGGTCCGCTCCACACACAGTATCTGGTCGGCAAGCATGCGCTGTGCGACCTGCACGTTGGCCCGCGGCGGGATGTAAACACCGACTAGAATGAATGAAGCAAACTCACGGGGTGAATAAAAAGGCTTACAGTTTATGATGAAAGATTCCAGGTCAGGAGAACAGTGCTGCTGGATCACTGTCACATCGTTGCACCAACCGCTGTTGATGTAAAAACAGATTCCTCCACCTTTAGTTTTCCCGGAAGGTTCCGTGTCTCTGTTCGCTCTGTAAATTTGGAAGCCTGCCAGCTGCAGCGCAGAGTCCGGTATTAATCCACAAAGCCGTGTCTCCGTGAAGCACAAAACAGTAGATGAAGAAAAGTCCCTGTTTTTCCCCAACAGCAGTTGTAATTTCTCCAGTTTGTTGGGCAGTGAACGCACGTTAGAGAGAAATATTCCCGGTAACGGTGTGCGTAATCCTCGCTGGCGAAGACGCACAAGCGCACCAGCCCATTTCCCTCTCCTTCGGCATTTCACTGCATGAGCAAAGGTGAGTGCACCTTTGACCAGAATGTCCAAAATTTCCAGTGTAGGGAGAAGTAGGAAATAAGTCCTCTGGAGTTGTACCCCTTATGAGCTCATCTCCTGTGAAAGAGCTCCCGGTACCGACGCAAAAAACAGAGTTAAAACACAAAACAAAACAACGCGCACACACACACACCGAGGCGGCCGTCTGTAGCGCCATCTTATGATTTATAAGGCTGGGACGATTCATCGTCATAATCGATTACAGAAATACGTTGATTTGCATAACATGCGTTGGTGCATTGCAATGGAATAATTAAAATGGCAGCACCCGGTCATCGTGGGAGTATTTTAACCAGAGACCCAACGATGTGGTGCTGTGTAAGCTATGCACATTGGAAATGGCTTATCACAGCAGTACAACCGCCATGAATGAACACTTGAAGCGAAAGCATCCCGGAGCGCTTGTTAAGACGGCAGAACTGTAAGTCCTGTTTACTTTTTGTCCCCACTAGGGTTGCCACAATTCTCAATATAATATTGAACCATTCGGTACGACATCCACGGTTCAACACACGCTTGTGAATCGGTTTTGTGTTTAAATAATTTCTCACCGAATTGGCTCTGTTTGTGTGTGCCCGTCTACGCGCTTAGATGAGGAAAAGCCTCCCCGCAAGTAAATATCCAATCACTATGTACAAAAGTTAGGGGGCGCTTAACCATGCTTGCAATGCTGATGTCAGATTTCACACTTTAACATGGCGAGCGGTGAAGTGAGGCTGCAGTACGAGGAAGAACCACCGTCTTTCAAATCTGTGGTGTGGTGACATTTCAGTTTTGCTGTTGAGTATAATGCTGAGGTTTTTCAAAGCATTGTTTTACACATGTTGCCTACTCAAATGGACACTTCCATTATGACAGCGCTCTCACTGTCTGAAAGCAGGATAGCAGGGCAGGTAATTCAGTCATCCAAAAAGCAACAGTCCCTCGCTGATTCCTTCCAGCATACATAGTCAAATGTTTCTGAGAGACACAAAAAAATAACAAAGGTAGTGGAGGTGTTCATTGCCAAAGATTTGCTGCCGTTTTCGGTGATTGGAGCTTTCAACACCTTTTGAAAGCGCTCGATCCGCGCTACAGACTACCGCCTCGCATTTTTTTCAGCGCTGAGATAAATCCCGACTTCCAGGCCTGGACTGGTAATCTGGCATACTGGGCATTTTCCCGGTGGGCCAACGCACTTTGGGGCCGTTCAGGGGCGGTCTGGCCATCGGGAGAACCGAGTGGGCTGGTGCGTCGGCCAGGAAACGTGCCGCGAAAAGCAAAATTGAGCCACGTTATGCAGAACGGACCACAAAATGGCACCGCGATATGCAGAAAAGGACAGCGAAGTGGTTCTGAGCTGTGCAAGGATAATTCTCTTTGATACACAAAGGAAGAAATTACAATACACTAGGAATGTGTACAAGTGGAATTGTTTTTTTTTTTTTGCTTTTAAGTAAAATAAAGAAAGAGTATTGCAATAAAAAAAATAGTATTTTTTCTCCTTAACCTCTTACTGTTCTTGTCGCATAGAATAACAAAAAACAATCTGATGTGCCAAGCCATCAAAAACGAACCGAACCGAAAACCATGGTTAAAAAAACAAGGTATGTATTGAACCGTGGGCTAACTGTATTGTTGCACCCCTAGTCCCCACCCATCCAAACATGATATAGTATTACAACAAGTAATATGTAGATTACTTTAATTTGGAGTGATTTTAAGTAAGAACTTGTTTAATTCGAGTAAAAGGAAAGTGCAATCTACATTTAGCAATCCAACATCAAAATAAATTAAACAAACGTAAAATTCAAGTCACTTTCAGTAGGAATATCAAAACATTGTGCAACCTCGAGTTTAGCAGTCTAACATAAAATCTCTCCAAAATAAAATTATTGTTGGACTGTAAAATGGAGTTTACCATTATTTTTTGCTATTTTTGTTGCAGAATAATGCTCTGCAGTGCATACTTTGTTTCTTGTATATTTGTTAATTTAAGAGAAGAGAGACAAGTTTTTTAAATATTTATTTTGGGTTAATTAATTGTTATATTAATCAAGTAATAATAATAAAAAATCTTTAGAAGAATCTGCAAATTAGTCGTTAGATTAATCGACTAATCAAAAAAATAATCGTTAGGTGCAGCCCTACCTGGGTAGCAAACATATTTCATCCTCTGACCCTATTCTTAAGGTTTTAAGTGGTTTTCACATTGATAATGATCTGCAGCAACAAAGCAAATTGAAACATTCATTTTCAATGAGAGTTGATGATTTCTGATATGTCAGCACCATTGGCAATGTGACAAAGTTGAGCAGCGTAAATGAGGAGAAACATGATGCGGCGATTACAAATGGAAAGGCAGACAGTGATCTGTCACTGCATAGTTGGATACAGCAGTCAAGTAGGATTGCCTACTAGCAACCATGGCACAAAGACACAGGAACTTCCAATTATTTATTCGATGTCAGTGTGAACGACACTTCTGAAAGGGACCTGGAGACCCTCAGCCGCACTTCACCTCCTTACAAAGCCATGAGGGAGGATGAAGCTTCGGTTTGTATTGGCCGTTAGCTTTGTTTTATCTGACAAGCCCCAGCAGTGTGAGGACAAAGGAAGCACAACATCTGTTCGCCTCCCCGAACAGAAATTCATCTGTTGAACTCAAATGAAGATGTTTAGAAGAATTTCTCAGATCTTTTGGTCCATACAATGCAAGTGAATGGGTGCCAAACTTTTGAAGCTCCAAAAATCCCACAGGTCAGCATAAAAGTAATCCTTAAGACTCCAGTGGTTGAATCAATGTCTTAAGAAGCGATATGATAGGTGTGTGTGACAAACAGATCACTTTAACATTAACTTCTTGTGTTTTTAGTTATTCACATTCATCCTGCATATGGTCAGGGAGAAGAATTTCTAGCAAAACAATTTAAATATGTATCTGTTTCCCACCCACACCTATCATATCACTTCTGAAGATATGGATTAAAACACTGGAGTCATATGGATAATTTTTATGATGCCTTTATATTCTTTTTGGAGCATCAACATTTTGGCACCCATTCACTTGCATTGTATGGACCTACAGAGCTGAAATATTCTTCTAGAAACCATAATTTGTGTTATGCATAAGAAAGAAAGTCATACACATCTGGGATGGCATGAGGGTGAGTAAATGTTGAGAGAACCTTTGCGTGAACTACCCCTTTTAATTTTTTTTCAACCAGATGCATAGAGCATAACGTAATAGAGAAAACATCTAAAATACTTTTTCACGTGATGTCTATCAAAGCAATGGTACAGCATAGTATAGTGCAATACAGTTTTCAGTATGGTGCAATGTAAAATGTATGCGCATGTATAAAACAAACATGTAAATTAATATTTATACATGCTACCAGTACAAACCCATGTGTTACATGTGCAAATTCACTGTTTTAAAATTGTATTTTTCACATTTATGCTACTATATCTGTATAGCTCTGTATAAACCCATAACTCTGAACATAATTTCTTTTACAAATTCCTATATACAGTGCTTTGAAAAGTATTTGCCCCATCCTGATTTCTTCTGTTTTTGTGTACATCTCATACTGAATTGTTTAAAAAATTTTAACAAAATCTAACATAAAACAAAAGGCAGTCTGAGTAAACACAGGTTTTAAATTATTATTGTATTTATTGATGCAAAATAAATTATCCAATATCTACTGGGACTGTGTTAAAAAGTATTTGCCCCCTTAGTTACTAAGGCCACATCCACTCTAATATGCTTTCGTTTGAAAACGCATCTTTTTCTCTACGTTTTGGCATTCCGTCCACATTGAGATAGCATTATTGTCAGTGAAAATTTTGAAAATGCAATCTTCCTGTTGTAGTGTGGACTGGGAAAATGGAGATTTCTGAAAACTATGGCGTATTTGTCATCATGTGACACCGTTATGTGAACCATTCAACCAAAACAATCAAGATGGCGGCCCATGTCATAGCGGTACTGTTGTACCTGATATTCACTTAGATAGTGTGGTTCAAGATAAATGTCAGTTTGTACAACATACACATTGCATTCCTTCAAAGGCATTACAAAGTTTATTCTGAATTGGTGTCCGGTGATTGAACACAGGGACAATTGTGTTTCAGAGCACATGCAATGCCGATTTTTCGCATGCGCAACAAGGGGACTTTAGCGTTTTCATACGTTACAATGTGGACGAGCAACTTTTGGAAAACGCTTGAAAGTGGCAGTGTGGATGTAGAGCATTTCAAAAACGAAAAAGCAGTTTTCAAATGTATCTGGATTCATGTAGATGTAGCCTAAATCCCCAAATCTATGAAACTGCATTCATAATGGATTTCAGCTGGACAAGACACACCCAGGCCTGATTACTGCCAGCCCTGTTCAATCAAATCAACACCTAAAAATAACTTTTTCAGCAGCATGAAGTTAGCTAAGGTCGAAAGACATTATGAGGAAAAAGGTGATTGAAATACATCCATCTGGGAAGGGTTACAAAGCTATTTCAAAGGCTCTGGGACTCCAAAGAACCACAGTGAGTGCCATTGTCTCCAAATGGAGAAAACTTGGCACAGTAGTGAACCTTCTCAGAAGTGGCCGACCTTCCAAAATTCCTCCAAGAGTACAGCGACGACTCATCCAGGAAGTCACAAAAAAGCCAAGGACAACATCCAAGGAATGCAGGCCTCTCTCACATCAATAAAAGTCACCGTTAATGTCTCCACTATCAGAAAGACACTGGCCAAAAATGCCATCCATGGCAAGTGGCGAGGCGAAAATCACTGCTAACCCAGAAGAACATTAAGGCTTGTCTGAATTTTGCCAAAACACACCTTGATGATCCTCAAAGCTTTTGGTCGAATGTTCTGTGGACTGATGAGTCAAAAGTATAACTGTTTGGAAGACAGGGACATTTCATCTGGCATAAATCAAACACAGAATTCCACAAAAAACATCATACCTATGGTCAAGCATGGTGGTGGTGTAGTGTGATGGTGTGGGGGCGTGGGTGTGCTTTGCTGCTTCAGGGCCAGGGCAACCTGCAATAATTGAGGGTAACATTAATTCTGCTCTCTACAAGAAAATCCTAAAGGAGAACATCCAGTCCTCAGTCCATGAATTGAAGCTCAAGCACAACTGGATAATGCAACAAGACAATGATCCAAAGCATAGGAGTAAGTCCACCTCTGAAGAAGCAAAATTAAAGTTTTTCAAGTCCTGACTTGAACCCGATTGAGATGTTGTGGCAGGAATTATATGGGCAGTTCATGCTCGAAAACCCTCCAATGTGGCTGAACTAAAGCAGTTCTGCAAAGAGTGGTCCAAAATTCCACCACAGCTTTGTGAAAGACTGATATCCAGTAGAGCTGCACGATTCTGGATAAATTGATAATCACAAAATCTTTTGCTTAAAATAAAAATCACGATATTCTCACGATTCTGAAGAAAAAAATACTTATGTGATTTACAAAACCTGGACATAACAGTACTAAACAAAGTAACATGTAACATACTAGAGGTTCGGACTAAATGTTCTCTACTTCAATCTATGCAAAAATCCATAAAGTTGTAAATCAAATATATCAGTTTAAAATGTCCACAAGAAGTTGCAATGAATACATTACAAACTAAACAGCACCTTGTTATTATTGCAAAATAAATAAACACATAAAAATAATAATTCTGTAAAAAGTAAAGTAAAAAACTAAATGGAGCAGAAATTAACAGTTTTATGTCAACTTAGTTTTGCAATGGTAGGCAAATATGCAATAAAACACTGTTATTTTACTAATTTATATATATATATATACAGTAAATTAACAATTTTAATTAAAACAACGTGGCCTTCAGTGCCTCTTGTAAAAATTGCTTTAAGCTTTTAAAGGAATTATTCAAGTTTTTTAGCAACAGTAATTAAACATTTAAAAAATTATAATTCATGCAAAATCTTCAATTTTGTAATTACATTACCGTACTAATTTGAAAAGCAATTAAATGACTAATTACTAATTACTTTTCTGAAACCCATATCAAGTTTGACCAGATGGACAACAAAAAGGATAGACATCAAATTATTCTTTTAATTCTTTCAAATAAATCCTATAACATCAATAAATTGTTCTCGAACTGTTCTTAAAGCTACACTATGTAACTTTTTGGCCTTCTAGTTGAAGCACAGAACTCCAAGTTACTTGCGGAGACACACTATTTTGGTAATTACGTCATTCGGGCTTTGGCTCTGCTATTCGGTGTGGATGAATCTGATGGTTTGAATAGGACCGGTGTAACCATGGTTAAAGGTGATCAACTTATCAGAATGTCACTAACAATGTCACTAACAACAACAAAACTCACCCCTACCCTGAAAAAAAATTACAAAATAAATAACGAATGGAAGAACAAGGATATCCAAAAAATATGCCTTAATAGCTGGTAAGTAGCACATCTTCAGCTGTTGTTTTGACTTGTTGAAATCAATTGTTTTAAAATAAATAGCATTACAAAAGTTAGGCAATGATGGCATTAGACATAACGATTACTAGTCATATCAGATGAAGTCAAACAGTGGAAATGGTACAAACTGTGGAAAGTATAACTTAGCTAATAGGCAAATAGACCAAGGTAGTAACTGGTTTAAAGATTGCCGTTGTTACCAGCATACAGTTATTTTTTTCCCATTGTCCTTCCTCGAAAATGAAATTGAAAGCACTGCAGTACCACAATCTAGTGTTGTCAAAAATACCGGAACTACTGTATCAAGTCAGTACTCAAACAAAAAATTATTTACGATACCAGAATTTCTGGAGGTACCGGGGTACCGAGTACCGGTACCCATGCAGGGTCGGGACGTTTAGAATGCTCACAACAAGCAAAGGATGACGACAAGCAAAGCTGCTTGTGGAGTCTCAACTGAATCTTGTCGAAAAGAAAAGTGGAAAAAGCCAGGTTTGGAAATTCATAGGTTAGGGAAACATCATAGATCAGCAAAAACCTATTTGTAAACGCTGCTTTCGCAATTTTCCGGATTTATTCAAGAAACTAAAGCAGGTGAGTTGAAAAGCATATTATCATTTGAATTAGGGCTGAAACTTTTAGTCGACATTATCGACATCGTCAAATACAAATTTGACGAGAAATATGCTAGTTATTGAATAGTCGTTTGATCGCATTTAAAGTAACATGAAAACACAATAAACTGTAACGATGACGTGTGAGAGCAGCAGTTCACGCCTGATGGAGGAAGAATTACACAGATCAGTCCAGATGCACTCTAAACTTTCACAGTTTATTTTATGTAGATCCCAAAGTATTAGGGAATGATTAAAAAAAAAGTACATTCAGAAGGAATGCCGTTGTGGAATAAGCAGAGGCGGAGCTCTTTAAAGGAAACATCCCGGCGTTACATCTTAAATGCAGTTATATTTAATGCATTATAGCTTGTTTAAAGTTCAAATGATACAGAAGCAGATCATGTTAATAACTATAAACTCAGAAACTGTCATTTCTCTGTGTGGTCGGTGCCTCTTCTATAAGTTGCGCGAATGTCCCAATATAAGGGGGAGGGATTGAAACTGCACCCGGCTGAGAGAGACTCTGCCTCGGGGAACTCATCCCTCGAGCGCGCACACTTAATGCAGCTAGATTAGAACTTATTTAATCATAATATCTATTTATATATATGTCCATATGCATTTCTTATCATGAAGAAAAATGGTAAAATGCAGCTTTATTAATAAGAGAGCACTGTCACATCAACATAAAACAAACATAAACAAACACAGATACACATGCACCGTGAGTCTGGCCGCCCTTTATCTCGCTCTCCCGCTGATCAGCTGATTCAACGCCGGCCATGCTCCATCACAGCCCGGCCACACCCCATCACAGCCTGGCCACGCCCTCCTCCTCGTCACAATATATATGTTATATATAGGGTTAGGAGGGTTACTTTTGAAATGCTTGAATTAGAGCTTAGAGCATTGAATAAGAAAACAAATGTTATCATTAGACATTAAATTTCATTATTAAATTCAATATTGTTTTATATAGAATTGTTGAAAGTCTATACAGAATGTAATGCAAGTACATCACAAGTAACTGTAATTAAATTACTCAAAAATTAAGAGTAATCCCATACTTTACTTTTTCAAGACAAATAAGTAACATTACTGTAATTAACAAAAACATTAATTACAGTAATGTGTTACACCCAACACTGGAAATGTAGATAAGTTAATAGTTTTCTGAAATCTTACAATAGATTTGTGTGAGGAAAAGACCAAAACCAATAAAGACAAAGACAAAAAGCAATCATGCATGTTTTATCATGACACTAACCAACCATGAAGTGCATGTTACATCCATAATGTGTGCAAAGTAGGAGTTAAGGCAGAAGCAATGGGAGGGCAAGAAAGAAAAAAAGGGAAAAAAACAAAACAAAGACACTGAGACATAGACTGAAAGTAAGGTAGTACAGAGATCAAAACTAATTACAGTCATCCTACAGTACACCCTGAGCCAAGATGAAGGACGGCTTGAGGATACAAACAGAAACAGGATTCTATCTGACTCAGTGGGAAGCATGTGGCGAAAAAACAATAAGCTCTCATATTACAAGCACACACAAGTCATTTTCTTGATCCATTTTAGCAGAGCTGTCAACAGAACAAATCAATCTCTGAAGGACCTACATCTGAAACGCTTAAGGTGTGTAATTGCAGTACAATTGGTACAGAATGCAGAAAACAGGAGTGGCCTAGTGACACACAGGGCCTCTGGAAATAAATGATGCAAAGTGAAGCCATTGTTTGACTTAAGTGAACCACACCACTCATAGAATAGGACATTCAAATGGTCACACAGGCCCAGTGTTATAGCCAAGTTGAGCGTGGTTCTATCTCACAAGGTCTGGTAGAAACCGAAAAGGCTCATAGAGCATTGCCATGCTACGATCTCTCTCAAGCCCCATTAAAGAACTCTTCATCCAATTCAGCAAGCAGTCAAACACTGCCTCGCATTCAAAGTAAACAGAGGCTCAAGTTGTGTGCTATACATTTCCATGAACACTAACATTGATGGAGCCAGAGAAGCACCATGCTTCAGTCTGTTGGTGGAAATACAGAGCGAAATTTGAACCAAGAACTTAGACAAAGTTCAAATCTTTTAATTGTCTCATAAGCATCTTATACACACATTTTATCTAAAAAAAAAAAACATCCTCCAAAGTCATGTCAGCCAACCTGATGTATCCAAAGCCACACTGAACACTAAAATGATTCAAAGGCAGAGAGTGTTTCTGATTGCCTTTTTTTTTTTATTAGACCGAATGGGTTTTTGCATTCATATGCTGTTTTTTTTTATTTATTATTTTTCAATGTAAACATGCACTAGACTGACATCTTTAACAGTTGCACTGTGTCTCACTGTATTTTCAGATTCAGATTCAAGACTTTATTGCCATACAACTCAGTACAAGTTGTTAGGGATTTGCTTCAGTGTGCTCATAACAACAAAATGCAACCAAAGACATAGAACAATTATATACACAACGATATCCCCTACGGGATGACACTTAACACAGACAGATAAAAGTAAAAGGAACACACCGCTCACCACGTACTTGGATGACAGTCCAGGATACTATAGTGGCTGATGTCAGATAGGAGTGACAATTACATATGAATACAGAGCGCAAATCCACAACTCTACAATAGATAGATAGAATCGATAAAAAACACTGATGGTTGTCATAAAATATATAAAAAGTATAATAAAACACTATAAAAAATGAGTGCCAATAATGCAAAAATATGCAAATACTGCAGACTCAGTTAAGAGAGCCTTTTTCCATAAGTGACTGGTTCATGGGTTGAGGGCTGTTAAGAGATTTTATAGCTCTGCAATATGTACTATTGAGGAAGCGGGAGGTTTTTGTCTTAATAGCTCTTAACCTTCTTCCTGATGGAAGTATGGAGAAAAGGGAGTTGGCAGGGTGAGTGTCATCTTGTAGGATTCTAAGGCCTTTGCGACAAATACGGGCCTCGTAGATCTCACAGATTGGGAAGAGTTTGCAGCCAATGATTTTTGAGGCTGTATTCACTATCCTGTCTAGCTGAGACCTCTGCTGGACAGTAGAGTTGCCATACCAGACAGTAATAGAAAAAGTAAGGACACTCTCGATGGCAGCCTGGTAGAACTGCAAGGTACCCTTGCAAGCAACTCCAAATTTCCTCAGCTGTCGAAGGAAAAAAAGCCTCTGATGGGCTTTTTTAGTAATGGTAGTTATGTTATCATCCCATTTTAAAGATGATGATATCGTAGTACCTAAAAACCTAAAACTGTCCACCCGCTCCACCACCTCCCCATTAATGTACAGGGGCTGGGACAACTTCCCCCTTCTACGGAAGTCAACCACTAGCTCCTTAGTTTTGGAGACATTTAACTCTAAATTGTGGTTGGAACACCATTCAATCAGTGCGAGGACCTCTTTCCTATAGGCAACATCGTCATCCCCAGAAATGAGCCCCACTATTGTTGTATCATCTGCAAATTTAAACATTTTAACAGATTCAGTGTGTGATGTGCAATCATCTGTGTATATTGAATATAAAATAGGTGACATAACACACCCCTGAGGGGCTCCAGTGTTAATATGCTTAACATTAGAGATGTTATTGCCTATTTTTACCACTTGTGTTCTCTGCACCAGAAAATCCCAGATCCAGTAACATAAAGAATTATGGACCCCGATTTGTTGGAGTTTCAGAAAATGTTTGCTGGGTAAAATTGTGTTAAAAGCAGAGCTATAATCTATAAAAAGGATATTTGCATGATTGCCTTTGACCTCCAGGTGCTGTAGAATGGAATGGAGACATAGGGATACAGCGTCCTCAACAGACCTGTTTGCCCTATATGCAAATTGAAAGGGGTCGAGCCTGACCACACTGGACAGATGATTACAAACTATTCTCTCAAAGATTTTCATTATAACAGATGTTAGTGCTACAGGTCGGTAGTCGTTCAGGCAACTTATATTGGGTTTTTTGGGCACAGGAATTATGACAGCGGACTTAAAACATTGGGGAACAGTACATTCCCTCAAGGACCAGTTAAATATGTCTGTGAGAACTGGGGCTAATTCATCTGCACAATGTTTGATAGTGGCAGGGGATACGAGGTCAGGACCTGCAGCTTTCCTGCAGTTCTGCTTTCGTAATAAAAGCCTAACCTCATCCACCTCTATTACAAAAGGAGGGCTGGGGTTTTGATGTTCATCGATTGTGTGATGTCGTCAACATAATTTCTGTCAAAGCGACAGTAAAACTCATTAAGACTGTCAGGCAGCTTAGAATCATCACTGACCACTGGCGCTGTACTAGTATAATTAGTAATCTGCCTCAGACCCTCCCATACCCCTCTATTGTCATTAACCTGTAGTTTGCTTTCCAACTTGTGCCTATAGTCAGCCTTGGCCTTATGAGCAGCTGCCTCAAAGTCATATTTAGCCGCCTTATATAGATCCCTATCACCACTCTTATAGGCATTATGTTTATTTTTCCATAGATGTTTTATCTCTCTACTAAACCACAGCTTATTATTACTGTACACAATCACTGACTTTGTAGGCACACATACATTTTCAACAAAGTAAATATAGGCATTAACCACCTCAGTAAATTCATTAAGATCACAACATGACTCTTTAAAAACAGACCAGTCTGTATTATCAAAACAGTCCTTGAGTGCACCGATTCCTTGAGAAGACCATTGTTTTACTACCTTAGTTTTTGTTTTTACAGATTTTAATTTCTGACGATAAACAGGGATCAGAAGGACAGTGTTATGGTCTGACTGTCCCAAGGGAGCCCAAGCTACTGCATGAAAGGCATTAGCAATAGTACAATAACACTGGTCCAATACTTTATCATACCTGGTAGGCACCCGAATCTGCTGTTTAAACCTGGGCAGAGACCGCTTCAAGTTGACATGGTTAAAGTCCCCTAAAATCAACACTGTAGCGTCCGGATAAGAGTTTTCGATGCTCATAATATGAGCAAAAAGTTGTTGGGCTGCCTCAGACTCAGAAGCTTGAGGGGGTATATACACAGCGACCAGTATGATAGAGGTGAAATCCCTTGGTAGGTAAAACGGTCTGCACTTTATGGTGAGCGTCTCGAGAACTGGGGAGCAGGTCTGTGCGATCACTGTTGTGTCCGTGCACCACCTCTCGTTCACGTAAAAACCTACACCACCACCTTTTACCTTCTGAGAAGCTTCGGTGCGATCGGCGCGGTGAAGGGTGAAGCCGTCCTGGTTAACTTCCGAGTCAGGAATGCCAGCGCCAAGCCAGGTTTCGGTAAAACACAGGATGGAGCAGTCTGCAATAACCCATCTGCTATTGAGGAGGATGGCAAGCTCATCGCATTTGTTGACTAATGAGCGAACGTTGGAGAGTAAAATGCTCGGTAGTGGAGATCGATGCCTCCGCCGTTTAAGCCAAACCAGAGCGCCAGCTCTTTTGCCCCGTTTCCTGGGCTTCCGCTGGGATTTGTGGTTGGTATGCATTCGCCTAGCCCCGGTGTCTGCAGACCCGACAAAAACATCTTCAGCATAAGAGTCCAACTTTAATTGAAAGTTTAACATATTGTCCCGTATGTGAAGAAGGGCCAGCCTATCGTATTTTATCTAGCCAAAGACGTAATCCACTCGAAAACATAACACTAACAAACATATCGACAGACAGAGCAACACTATGTCGCCATTGGACGGCGCCATCTTGATCAGACAGTGCTTTTCAATTTGTGTCTTTTTAAATTCGCTTTTAATTACATTTTTAAAACGGAACCTAAGGCTGTCACAGAAATAGGTGTGATACTGTACCTATCAGGATACCTATTTCAGTGATATCTGTCAGGTATGTGGATGTTTAATGTGTGGTATTTCAAAGAAAGTTATGTTTAGCACCTTTATTATTTTCTGGTGTCTCACAGATCTTTTAGTTCAGGGTGTCCTCCTTGTGTTCTTCACAAAGTCCTATTTCTTGGTCTGTTGCCATGACTACAAGCCAAGGGGAAAAAAAGAATAGGAATGGGACTAGTCCCTTGATTATTAATAATTAAGACAATACTGAAAGTTTAAAAAGTGATGTTGATGCATTATAAGTCCAAATAGAGAAAAAAACGAACTAATATGGCTGTTAAAGTAAAGACTTTAAAAGAACACACTGATGCAGAAACATAGGGGATGGAGGCAAGCCAAAAATGTAGACTGCAATGAAGACAATTTTTAGGTCAGCATCAGCTGCGCTTTACAGCAAAGTTAAAAGTTTTTATGCAGTTTTTCTAGTCAGAACCAGACTGATCTCACAGTGAAATCAGAAACTGAAGGTTGAAACGTGAAACACTGCCCCCAGGGGCCAAAGCGGTAAGTGTTGTTGCAGGAACGGGCACACGTAAGCTCCATTTTCGGGATGTAATATCCATGGAGGGGCACTAAATGCAAGTTGTGAAGAGAGTTGTACAGTTTTCAGCTGTAAAAGAGGAATATATATTTTAAAAACGGTACCCCCCAACCCAAAACCTAAACCTAACCATCAGTGGAGTAAAGATTTAATGTGCATGTAATGTACAAAAATACAACCAACGAATTGCACTTGTTACTGATTATGCGAGCGCGATTTCTTCCTGGTTTCAACGTAGGATCTGAACTGGGGTCTCCCAAGCTGACTCAACGCTTTTACGGTCGTGCCACAGGGGAAGGTAAACACCCTGAAGCAAATGCCAAAATTTCTGTTAAGAGATGCCATTTGTCAGTGATAGCATACATAACTGAGATCAATGTTTCCATATATATATATATATATATATATATATATATATATATATATATATATATAGTTATGTATGCTGCATCCATCTAGTGCAGTCTAGTGTAATGTGTAGTGCTGGTGTGGGGTAACCCCAGCTGTTCCAGGAACACCCTTTCACCAGCAGAAACCATTACGACTCCCAGCGGTGTCTCACCTTTCTCTTCATTAACAAACATGAGCTGTGGAGGAAGGCAGTTACAGCCACAATTATCTAAATGGCTGGATGGTGTAACTCTATATCTAATTAATTAACCAAACACCCTCCTCCATACACACACACAGAGCATCCACAAACCCTCACCTGCACTCTGTCCCTGACACGTGGCTCTGCAAAGGAGGTGGTTTGTTGATGTGGTAGACAGACAAAGGAGAACACATGCCACACACATACACACACCCATGAATGCCTCCATAAACATATGAGCTTAACACTGTTAAAATGCATGTCTTAGTTTATAAATCAGTGAGTCTATGTGCCATTTCCAAGCATACTTCTAACTATATAAAGAAACACTATATACACAAAACAGCGAGAAAGAAAGTCAGACCTTTCACCCATGGGGATAATAAGGGTACACATCACAAGGGTGTCAGTATTGTAAACTTGTCTGGACTCATGGGCAGTAAAGCTAGAACAAAGGCACTCTGTCAGTACTTGAACATGACCGTGACAAATGAAATAAAGCACTGGTAGATACTCATTCACTTAAACAGCTCAGTTTTTCACCAATACACTTAATAGTGGGAGCTTTGTCACTTAACTCTATAGAAACAGACAAATATCCTGAGAAGGCTAACTGATTAAAAGTTGGTAAGTCATTGACATCTAAATCATTGAATCTATTGCTTTATTTGCAGTAAAGTCTTTATGTGAATAGAAAGAGTGCATTATGAACTGAAAGCACGATAGCATACTAATAATATACTAATAGCAATGCTTGAACACTGATGTGACGGAAGGTCACTGAACCTATTAAAGCAGCTGGGATTTAAAAAGCTTTTGTTCAAACCCTTCCTGATGGCTTGTGTCTCCACTGAATCTCAGTGAAAGCAGCTCACACTCTTAATCATTTAGCTTAAGTAAACATTCTGATGATTGCAAAAGCAGACAAATAACTACAAACATATTGATGTTGAAGTCTGAATATAGACAAACGCTTCTTATAAAACAATTATGGAATCATATATTTATTATATTGGCCCTTACTGGTAAGAGAAAATATCTTTCTACAGTCTGAGATCAAACTCCGCTTTCAGTTGATTTGCCATGGTAGATTATTGCACATAAACTTGTCACTTCACATCATGCTGAAACCCAAAAATACTTTAGTAGCAGCATGGATTCCATGCAAACTCTCATGAGGCCGGATTCATTGGATTTATTGATTTATTATAAATAACAAAAGAATCCCCTGCTCAATGATACATTTAATTAAAGGAATGTTCTGGGTTTATTACAAAATATACAACAGTTAGTTCTGGTCCTCAAATCTGATTGGACAAGAGTAGGGCTGGGATAAACGATTATTTTTTAAACGATTAATCTAGCGATTTATTTTTTCGATGCATCGATTCATCTAACGATTCATTTTTTCAGTCCGATTCGGTTTCGATTCGATTAATGGACTTGTGACAACACCGGTAATACCGGTTTCATCGGGGGTGGGGGTGTATAAAATGTAAAAAAAAAAAAAAAAAAACATTTGCCGGGAGTTTGATTGACTGGCGATCTGATCAATCAATCATAATACGCCATTTCTGTCTGACAAAGTAGTCAGGAGAGAGAAGATTAACGTCGGTGGATTTGAATTTGAATAATGGATTGTAAGCTACCGTACTGACGTCTTTCCGTGGTTAAAACAACAGTCCTTCTGATGTAGGCTACATTCATGTTTAGCCTATTTGATGCTATAAATTAACCAAGGAAAAGATGATCGGTTCACGAGCAGCTTTAACTGAGGCAATCTGTCACGACACATTAAAGAGCCACAAAATAGTAGGCCTATTTATGGTTTAATTTTCTTTGAATGACCAAATTTGAAAGTTGAGACTTTATTAAATGTTACCTGCTTGGTCCTGTCTGTCAGCGCGTTGTCAGTGTCCTCTATGTATTTTTCACTGACATTCATAGCTACAAGCGCATTATTAATATCTATAGCTTAAAACTTTAGGTGTCGACTAACGTATTATAGCCTACTCCAACATCGAAGTGCAAAGTGGGGAGTTGAAAAAAACTTACGGTCCTCTGTCATCTGCAGCTGCAACCGGTGCGCTTCTTCAGGTGCTGGTGCATTGCCGTGGTGCTAGAATAGAAGGCCATCTCCATTTTGCAAAGACGACATATCACGGAATTGTTTCCTTTTAAATGAAAGAATTCCCATACTTTAGAGGAACGAGTGCATGCCGCCTTGCACTTCTGATAGTCTGAGGAGCCACTCGTGTTTCTACTACTCGCCGGCGCCGCCATCTTTGTTTTGGGTCCGACGAATCGACGCGCATATTTTGCGTCAACGTATTTTTTGCGTCGACGTCATGTCCCAGCCCTAGACAAGAGATGTTCCATGAGCACTGATGGTGTGACACCATCAGCACTTGGATGCTTCAATGTGTGTGTATCACTCCACTTGTGTTTGTGCCATTCTAAACTAAAGTGTAAGAGTAGTGCATATGTGTTAAGAGTTACTGTATGAGTCTTTTACATGTATTTTTTATTACATTTTTTGACGTTACATATGTTAGCCAGCAGGTGGTGGCAAAAGATAATTTTTGTGTGTAATATGAGCAGATGGTGACGTGAAGTGAACCCATCAGTCATTGTTTGCAACTGACTGTACTCAGTTTTTCCTCATTTTTAAAAATGTACTTGTTCATTGAACTGCTGTATATAAGCAATATCACACTCACAATCGTGCTATATATCAGCACTGCTGATTACCTACAGCACTCGGCCTGCGAATCACGGCAGTGCTGATGTAGGGCCATATCGCACTCTTGCTCGTGTGATATTGATTAATTAAGATCCAAGTTAAGATCGATGCGTTATTCATAATGTTGGTTACAATAAAAAATAAATTGCTTTTCCCTCATTTTTTAAAACAAAGCACAAATTGTGGTTACAATAAGGTACAGTGGAAGTGAATGGGGCCAGTCCATAGACATTAATATAGACTGCACATATTAAAAAATATAGCCACCAGATGTAAACTTTATACATGTTAGCATGATTTTAATGTGATAAAATGTGTTCTACATGATTTAAGTGTGATAAAATCACTATACAGGGTTTACCGGTGTTGCATTTTCATGGCAAAGAAGTTGTAATATGGATATACCTCTACTCTGAGGTTAATACACGATCTTATCACACAAAATAATTTTAACACATAATGTTTACGACTTGTGGCTAGACTTGTGTTTTATGGACTGGCCGCATTCCATTCCATTATAAGCGACTTACAATAACTGCAATTTTTGCCTCTTCTTAAGAAGATTTACAGTTCCAGATGGTAATATTAAATGCTCTTATACATTGTTGTGAAGCTGGTTACGTGGTTGCTGGATTGGACAGATAAGACCGAGACGTTATGTAAGCACGCAAGTGACATGACCACAATACCGGCTTCATAATTCAAGAGGAAAGAACAACACATGCAAATAATGTGCAGAGGATTAGTTTCAAACGTCAAGGCTGACCACCATTAAAAATAAAACTAAAGTACAACGTCGTGCATGTGTGACTGTTCAAGGGGGCGTTCACGCCGAAAGTGCATTTTTTTCCAATAGTTATTTTCTATGTAGCCTAAACATGCGCTAGACCGACGTCTTTTAGCGTTGCACCGCGTCTCTGGATTCGAGCAGGAGTGCCGCGTTTTTTTTAAACGCCGTGTCCAGATAATACAACTTCTACAATTAAAATGCGTCTCGAGACAGATATCGTAAATACGTGTTCGATGTGAACAGCCCCTAACTCTTTCTGTCGCATTAGTTACACACTCCCGGCGGGCGCCGGGTTACATCTGTGCGCGAATCCTCTAAAAGCTCGATCCGTATCGTGTAGCGCATTAGGCTATTTGAATAAACATTTTAACGTCATCAATAACCATTTCCCTTTCGTACACTGGTCGTTCAGCAGCCAAAATAAGCTACAGTTCTCATTATGTCACACGAAAATCCATAGCCACGCATATTTGCGCAATGCGTACATAAGCAAAAAAAAAAGATTAAAGTTTCATCTTACCTCGTATGACGTCTCATCATTCATTCAAGCTCCACAATTTTGTTTGGCAGGATTTATGAATGTGGTTCATCTCAGCACTGCACAGAACCCATAGCAAGTAGTCGTCATAGGGTTCCCCCCCTCTTTCTACCATGGCGGCCAGTGCGCATGATCAGACAAGGCAGATGCACCACTGATGTCTAACGGGAGATGTAGGCTACCCTGCGTTCCAGTCGGAATAAATCACCATCGTAAGGGCGCTTTGAAGGGAGAACAGTCATGATAGTCATGCTGTTAATCAATCTTCAAACAGCATTTCCAATAAAAATGACTTAAAAATAAGGGTAATTCTAAACTCACTTTCTGAGTCCCACAACCTTTAGCCCTCTAAAGCTCTCAAAGTGAATGGAAGTCTTCGAAGGGAATTAGAGGATGATCTCTTCTGAATGGAGCAACACCCTCAGAATAATATCAACTTATTTGAATATATATCGTTTTATACATAATAACTTTATTGCCAACTAGTTAAAAGAATTATGATGAAAAGTATTTGATATCCCTCACCGCTTTTACATTAGAGTAGTGTCTGTGCATGATAATAGATATTTTAAAAGTAAAAAAAGAAAAAACTTTATCCATCATAACAGAAAAAGCTGTAGACACTGAGCAGTTTCTAAAGTAGATATCTTGAGTCCTTATTTCTTTAGCAAATAACAGTTTCAGTTTACAGTATGGAGATCATTGATACTCAAAAATGGCATGTTAAGAGACCTCTGTCATTGTTTTGTTTTGTTTTTTTTTTGCTTAATCTTCGGAGCATACTATAAACAAACCTCAGAAAATGTTGGGAGAGAATTTGTTTGTCATTTCTTGAGATACATCTCTTTTGATTTCCTGGCTGTTCCTCAGCAATAATCATTTTATTAGGGTTCCTTTCTTGCTGCTCAGCTTCCGGTTTATCGTTATAGGCCTTACTGAGATGGGCATGTTTTTCAGCCAAAGAGGAGGCGTTGGGGGATGTTTTACAGGCAATGTGCAAGTCACATGCAACCAGACAGGGAACCAATGGATCCTATAAAATGTGACCCTCAGGTCTGAGAAGATAATCTCTTTTACAGCAGCAGCCCCTCATATTCTGAGCCAAGTGACTTTTAAATGAAATTTAAAATATATATATTTATTATTAAAAAAAAAGTTTGTCTAAATTTCTAATGATATACATACCTGTCAGAGGATGAGGCAGACAAAGGACCCAAATGCAGAGGGAAACAGTCAATGAGTTTATTAACAACAACATTTGTAAACAAGGACAGGCGCACCTGGCACCCGCTGCAGTGATGAGCAGAGTCAAAAGCTATAGCCGTTGAAATATTTCACTAAGGCTAGTTCTTCTAATGACTGTTAGATGAGACAAGACACAGTCTTGTCTCAACCAAGGGGCCAGGGCCCACTAGGGGACCTCAGGAAATTTTGGCCATAAGATTAATCATATTTATTTAAAACAGGTAATATCAAATTAATCTAATTATTCAAAATGCTAAAAACTGTTTAAAATCAAGATGCAGGTCTAAAACTGTTCCTAAAATTTCTAGAATATTGAAATTTATAGTGATTAACAATTTTAATCTACAGACACTCCAGTTTCCGCAGGGAGGGGGTCTTCACATATTGTCTGGGATAGTTGGGGGTCTTGTACGGAATAAGTCTGAGAACCACTGGCCTAGGCCACTGCGTGACCCAGTACTGTCATGGGTGCCCCCTCCAAAAAAAAAAAAAGTGGTACATGGCACCTGTTTGCATGCATAGTACAGTACAAAGAACATGCTTGAGGGTCATATCATTCACGGTCTGGTGTTTAAGTAATGTGACACTATGAATACTTTTTTTTCGTGCTGTTTATGACCTGGAAGATAATGGCTCCCAGGCATATAGGCACCATGAGCTTCAGCACATCCAGCCTTTGTATGTTCGAGAGGATAAATCTCTGCAGAAGTTACATTGGAGACAGGGGTCTTCCACACATCAAAAGAGTGATACGGAGTAGATAGTGAATGTCTTCCCATATTTCCTGGAGCACTTATGCAGAGGACAAGGAGACAGGTTTCTTAATAATAAACATTAAAGGAGAGACTTCATAAAAAGTTTAAAAACCTTGCTCACTGGGAGATTTTTCAAGTTGATGGTGTTTGATTATGAGAATAACCTGATGAAGTGCATCAGTCAGTTTGGAGGCTGTAACAGTTATTTGATTTATGTTCAAATCAAAGCACATATCAGATCAACAATCATAGGGAGAGTGAGACAAAGGGACCCAAAAGCAGAGGAACAGTTCAAAAGGATTTATTCACAATAAATGTCAACATAATCTGTGCTGGCGATGTATAAGAATCACAGCACTGACTGTAGAAGCTGGGGGAGAGTAATGGGTATCCATGCACGCCGTTGCCATGCACAGGGCAGATAGGAAGAGTGTGTCCGTAGATGGCTGTATGTATTGTGGATGTCAGGAGCAGATCCGTAGTAAGTGTCAGTTGAAGTGTAGTGAGTTGCAGAGAACAAAGCACAGATGATTAGGAGTATTCCCGATAGGCAGGCAGTGACAAAGGATCCTCCACTGGCGATTTGTGGGTGGCAAGAACAGGCGTACAGCAAGCTGGAAGGTAACCACACTCCCGACATGTGGGCAGAGGCAGGCAACCAAACAGATACATGAGACAGCACCAACTCAACAAAGAGAGCAATTTTAGTTGCTTGACATCACACAATAATCTAGCAAAAACAGTGAGAACACACAGGGATTAAGTAGGTAGTCAATTAGTGTAGAACAGGTGTTGCTAGCATACTAATCAGTGGCATGATCATCATAATTGTCTCAAGCGTGCTGTCAATGAAACAGTTTTATGCAGCCCAAACAAAGCAGCATACTGTGGGCAAGGATTAAAGTAAATAAGGGGTAGTGTAAGGGGCAGTTCACCCAAAACTTAAATGATTATAATTTACTCACCCTCATGTTGTTCCATAATTGTAAAATGCTAACAAATTTTATGGACTGACAGTTCTGATACAATTTACTCTCATTGTATGGGGGAAAATACAATGAATGGTGACTAACATTCTGGCTAACATCTCCCTTTGTTTTCTACGGGAGAAAGAAATACAAATTTGGAACAACATTACAGTGAACAAATCCTGACAGAATATACATTTTTGGGTGAACAATTCCTTTAAGCAGTTGGCTGGTCTTTGAGTGTATGTGCATAAGTAAGTGTGTAAGCATGAGAAAGGGCATGCTCCCTTCTGCTATTATAAGCCAATATGGGCTGACTTTCTTGGGAGTCTTGGGAGGGGCACTGTTGCCAAAAGCCAGCTGCATCACTGCCAACATGGTGCAAAGACTTATATTGTAGTGGCCCTTTGGCATCGAAAGAAGGAGGCAGAGAAGTTCCCTGGGTGCCTTTGTTTATTCAGCTTTTATTGCAATTAACTTTACCGTTAAATAATGCTGTGACAGGGTGGAGGGCGGGGCCGGGTCATGATTCTACACACCTGGTGCCTTATCAGGTTAATCAAGCCTCCGAGAGGGATAAAGGCTGACTGCGGACGGACAGAGAGAGAGCGTTTACGGGCAGCTGTACGTCACATATGCATGTTTGTGTATTTTGATTTAGTTCTTTATTAAACTGTTATTTATATTGTCAAACTCGCCTCCTCCATTCCATTGAACTGCGTTACAAATGCTTTGGTTTGAATTCAATCATTTCCATGCATCACATTCCTCTGCAACAAGGTGATTCACCGTATATCACAACACCTCAGATAAACTCAAAGCAACGTAAAGCACTGTAAAAAGATTAAACAAATGTAAATACATATTCACAATGTGAAATTAAGCGTTCATAGCATAAGAAACATATGTTAATAGCAGGCCGGTAATCATAAACACGTGTGAGGTTAATTAAAAATAGTATGCCCAAAATAAGAAATCAAATAACTATGAAATTATCATGAAATAAAACACAAAACATAACATACCTTGCTCTGCTTT
Organism: Xyrauchen texanus; assembly: GCF_025860055.1. NCBI lineage: Eukaryota > Metazoa > Chordata > Actinopteri > Cypriniformes > Catostomidae > Xyrauchen > Xyrauchen texanus. The sequence goes on from NC_068305.1 coordinate 19,863,619, forward strand.
CCAAAGGGTTACTAAAACAAAAAATATTTACATCTTTAATGATATTTAGATCTCATTTTTGTGAGCTTGTGTAACACGAGTGAACTCTCTTCTGTGTCGCAAAAATTCCCTTACGTCCTTTACGCCCTCTAGTGGAGACGTAAAGCAAAAACGAATTAAAGGGGGTGGTCATTACACTGCCACCAATCATGTTATGATGAATGAACACAAGCAAATAGAATAAATTATACATGATTTCAAACTCTGATGTCAGCTCTTAAATTCTGATTTAAGTATATACTTTGGCAAATCACTTGTTAGAAAACTAATTGTCTGATACAAGTGTCACCTGTGCCAGTCAATCACTCACTATCAAGCAGGACCACTAACTTCTGAATTGGTCGATCAATGATTGTAGGCTTGGAATGCTCTTGCTTACACTTCTCACTCACTTGTTTGAACTTTCACTTGTCAAACTAAGCCATCACTCCGCTGAATGATTTCAACAACTCAACCCAACTGCCACTGTTTTTTTTTTGTTTTTTTGCAGCATGTCCTCTTTGATGATGACTATGTCATCAACTTTGAGATTGCAATGGGGCACATGCCACTTCTGCCCTGTAGAAATGTTCAGCAGATATTCTCTTTTCCAATGACTCCAGACCTGTTCAATCAATTCTTTCAAAAATTTGCCCAGCGGAGGAAGAGCAATCTTTGACTTCAACAGAACGAGATGGTTCGGTGTCAAAGGTTCCAGTGACTTGGGGTCATTGCTACCATCTACATTTAATGGACAACTGTTGACAATAGCCATCGCTTCATAGAACGAGGTTCTAAGAGAGGAATCATCAAGTCTGCCTGGACACTGAGAAAGCATAGCATTCAGCACATTTCGCACAGTCCTGATCTGGCATTCCCAGACACAACCAGTGTGACTTGCAGAGGGGGCATTAAAGATGAATTCACAGTGTTTTTCAATGAGGAAAACTTCCAGTGCCTTGACAGCACATTCCTTTAGAGCTTCTTCGAGCTAATTTCTAGCTCCCACAAAATTGGTGCCATGGTCACAGAACTGATATTGATAAACAGCATTGATAAATGGGTCTGTTGGCAGATCTTCATGCATTTCAAAGTGAACAGCTCAAAAAGAGAGGCAAGTGAAGATGAGTCCATACCTCTTGTACTCTTTCCGACCCTTCTTTATGACAAATTGGCTAAAGCAGTCCATCCCAGACTATGTAAAAGGGTCAGAGACTTCAACACGCTCTTTTCCTAACTCAGCCATTCGCTGTTCCTCTGTTGGCCATCTGCGCTTCCTGCATAGTACACATCAGTGTATCAATTTAGCAACTGCCACCGAGGACCCAAAATCAATTTGCTCTGAGATCCATTAGTGTTTGATACTTCCCTTGATGGCAAGCATTGGCATGATAGTGGGCCAAAATAAGTCTGGTGATGTGGCTGTATTTAGGAAAAATAACTGGGTGATTTAACTCTTCACTGAGGGGTGATTGCTTCACCTTGAATCATCTTTATCTCTTGGGAGAAAACTTGCTGTTGGAGGAGTTTAATCACAAACTCAGAAGCCCTTTCGTATTCATTCACAGTCACAACGTCATTGGGACATTCTTGTTTTAATGCCAGCCATTTTATTATTATCATAGCAATCACCTTAAGGAGTGTACTCCAAGAGGAAAAGCGACTGAATTGGCTAAGAAAATCCAGATTATCATTGCCTTTGTTTACAAGTGCTTGAGCTGATCTGACTTCAGGGTCACCCACAAGTAGGTTATTTGAAGGGTTATGTGTTGGACACACTTCTCATTCCCACAGGAATTTGGTTCCTGATATTCAGGTTGTTGAAGTTATGTCTGAGGCATAAAGACCTCTTGAGGCGTGATCAGCAGGATTTTAACATGTACTGACATAATAACACTGGCTTGTATATGTGAGTTCTCATATCAGCTGAACACGTTTTGCGACGAACACATGAAACCTTCTTGGTTTGTTGTTGACATATGCCAGTACAACCTGCGAATTGGTCCAGAAGAACTCTTGATCGAACTTCATCTCCAGCTCATCTAGCTCAACACAGCACTCATTTTGGCAGAAACTACAGATGCAGTAAGTTTAAATTGTGGAATACTTTTGAACTTTGTGGGTGCAACTCTAGCCCTGGCCATCACAAAACTGAAGTGTATTTCATCTTTGTCATTCTTGAACCTAAGAAAATGCACCATAACCTAGATTGCTTGCATCCGAGAAGTGACATTTAGGTGACTTTGTCACATAAAGACGGAGGGTGGTAACATCTTGGAATGCTGAAATCCTTCAGCTCCTGGAGACAACTCTTCCTCTCCTCCCACTGTGGAAATAGATCATCAGGAAGGGAATCATCCCATCCAATATTTCTGTGGCACAGCTCCTGTAAAATACATTATCCTTTCAGAAGGAAAGGGGCGATGAACCCAAGAAAGTCATACAATGAAGCAAGTCTTTTAGTTTGACATCAAAACTCAATGTATCATCTTTCGTTGGCCATTGAATGCCAAGAACATGTCCTGTAGCTTCAGGATTTAGGTTTAGTGGATTGGAGGTTATTGCACATTCTGAATAATCTACACAGTATAGGTGTTACGATCCCTGGTTGTCTGCCCCGTGTTTCTTGTGTCGCCCTCACGGACTTCAATCACCATGATTCCCGGCCCTCATCACTGTGTCATTGTGCTCACCTGATTGTCGTTTTGTCATCATCATGTCTGTGTATTGAAACCCCGCTGTTCCTCCATTCCCTTGTCGATCGTTGATGTTTTGCTCACGTTTGGATGTAGATGCCTTGCCTGTCTTGCCTTGTTAACCCAGTTCGTGTACCTCCGATGTTTTCATGTTTTAGTTTCAGTTTTCCCACCATGGATGTTTCATTTGTTCCTGTTTGTCTTGTTTTCACTGTTGTTCAATAAACCCGTGTGTAGATCCTCACTCCTCGTCTGCATCCTCCTGCTTAACGTTACAGAACGATCAACCAAATATGGATCTAGCGGTTCTCCAAGCGAACTGTCGACTTCTCAGCCTCATGCAAGAGGACAGTCCTGTGGAGGACCACATTCGCAATTTCCTCGAGCTGGCGAGTGTAGCGGACTTCCCGGTCTCTTCCCTGGTGGTTTTCTTCAGGGCTAACCTGAACAGTTCACTCAAGGAGCGGTTGCCACTGGCTACGCGTGGCTGGATGCTCCTTGAATTCGTGGAGGAGACTCTGCTGGCCTGCGGCTCGCCGTTCAATGTGGGCATCGTTGAGGAGGACCCTGCCTCTCCTCCCACAGTGGTGACCCCCCAGTCGTCCATGGTTCGTCCCTTCACGCCTGCCCCACGCCTGCCTTGGCGCTGCCAGCTTCGTCCGCCCGAAGGAGGAGGAGGAGAGGAAAGGCTTCCGCTCCCCAGTTCACGCCTGCCACGGTCAGCGAGCCAGAGCCTACACCAGCCACCGTCAGTGAGACAGTGCCTGCAGCCCCGACAGTCAGTGAGCCAGTGCCTGTAGCCTTGAACGTCAGTGAGCCAGTGCCTGAAGCCTTGAACGTCAGTGAGCCAGCGCCAGTAGCCTCGACCATCCCAGAGCCAGCGCCAGTAGCCTCGACTGTCCCAGAGCCTGTGCCAGTTGCCTCGACCGTCCCAGAGCCTGCGCCAGTAGCCTGGACGTTTTCATGTTTGGTTTCCTTTTCTCCCATCGTGGATATTTCCTTTGTTCCTGTCTTGTTTTCACTTTGTTCAATAAAAACCAGCATTTAGATCAGTACTCCTCGTCTGCCTCCTCCTACTTACGTTACAGAACAATCGACCATGATTGGGGAACAAACAGGGTTTAAATACACAGGGAGAGTGATGACAAAACGACAATCAGGTGAGCACAATGACACAGTGATGAGGGCCGGGAATCATGGTGATTGAAGTCTGTGAGGGCGACACGAGAAACACGGGGCAGACAACCAGGGATCGTAACATTAGGACTTCTTTCCCCATGCTTGAACAGTGCTTGGGCTTCAACAATTAGCTCTTTGGATTCCTGAATCGATGGAACAGAGATCAAGCCATCATCTATGTAGAAGTTCTTATGTAGAAGCTGATGGGTACTCAGACTTGTATTGTTCTGCCAAGTACTTGAGACCAAAATTGCCACATCCAGGAGATGAGGCAGCAAAGAAAAGGTGAACGGCCATTCTATACTCTTAAGGTTCTCTCTCCAAATCTCCATCCTCCCACCATAAGAACCTCAGGTAGTTTCTTTCATCAGGAGGAACACGGAACTGATGGAACATCTTTTCAATGTCAAATGTCACAGCAACAGCTTCTTTTCTGAACCAGCACAGTATTCCCACCAAGGAGTTGATCAAATCTGTGCCAGTGGGAAGAGTATCATTAAGAGAAATGTCACAGAATTTTGCAGAGCAATCGAACACCACCCTCAACTTGTCTGACTTTAGAGAGTGGTAGACACCATGATGTGGTATGTACCATGCTGTTTCTCCATCAGATGTTGTAGGGGTTGGCTCTGCATCTCCCTTGCAAAACATTTCTTCCATGAAAGCCTTATAATTGTCATAATACTGTTGGTTGGTCTTCAACCTCTTCTTTAGGTGGTGCAACCGTGCAGTGGCTAGCTTCTTATTATTAGGTAGTGAAAGGGACTACTGCTCTTGAAGGGGAGAGGCAGATGATAATCTCCCTCCTCATGATCTTTGGTGCTTCTCCAGCAAGAAGGAAAATCTTCTTGCTAGCTGGAATTAATTTGCGATCAATAAGTGCTGTGAAGGACATTTTCGAGTCAATGAACTTCAGAGGATCACCAGTGAAAGTCGTTGGTTCTGGGACAGGCAGTGGACTTATGCTTAAGGAGTTTACTAATGCTTGAGCTAATCTTGCAATCTCTTGAGTCGTCTGCACCTCTGGAGATGCTTGCTGAGGATGGAATGACTCTGCCTCACACCCAATGGACTGCATTTCCACCTCCATCCTCATAATCTTCAAGATTGCCCTCAAAATCGTTTTATGCCTTCACGTGAGCTGTGGTTACTTTGATCTCCTTATCTGCTTGTAGCATCTGCAGCTTTGTTCTCTCCTCATCAAGTCTTAGGCACATCTCTGTTTCATTTCTAATAGCATTCTTGCTTTGTTCAGCTTCCAGTCAGTCTCTATCTTGCGTAGTTTCGCTTGCTGATCATAGACTTTTTGCATAGCCTTTGCTTGCTCTACTTTGGCTGCAAGTTCTGCTTCTGCATCAGCTCGCTTACTGGAAGCCTTGGAGGAGGACTTTGAGGTCTCTGTACATTGGGATGACTCTGATATGACCATGTTTGTACCACCATAGATAGATTCATACTTGTCTTTGTTTAGTATTTGTCTCGCTCTCTCTTTCACAATTTCTTCTTTATGGATATCATCAAGGGTTTCCATTCTTTTACTCACCAAATCACAGATTTCTGTAGTCAGTGTGGTACAGGCATCCATTCTGTTAACAATATCTGGTGTTGTAGTATGATTGCGCATCAAAGGGGCATAACGCTGGCTAACTATATCTTGTCTGCATTGAATGTCTCTTTAGATTTGGTCAAGATCTTCACATTAGCAGAAGGTTTTCAATTTGGAGCTAGTTTCCTTAGCCGTCTGCTTCCAGGAGTCGTAAGCTTTATTAAAGGCTTTCTCATGCTTCTTTGCTTCCTGTTTATGCATCTCTAGGCCTTTCTCTGTAAGACTTCCTTTTCGTGAACTTGATTTGATCTGTTGTGTTCCTGGGGGAATGCCCGATTTCTCTACAGGGGCTGACATTTGACTAGCTTGCACTGCCATTTGCATAATTGTGTCTTCCATTTTCCGTCTGTCTTAAGGCTTAGGGAGCAGTGACCTACTCGTATCGGACATCTATATTTTAGACACTTAAATATTTAGCAAACAGAAATAAGGCAAATCTTATATGCAACAGCACCATAGAATTGACATTCAAACAATTTCCCTTTGCAATATTTATACTGCATAAATACAGTGAATAAAACCCAGCATTGACATTTATTGTAGTCTGTACCTTGCAAATCAAATGCACAAAGTCAATACTTTTAAACTTTGGTGATCAAATCTTGTATAACTTACCTTGAAACTTTCAAATCTCTTAATGCAAGATTCAAACATGTTTATAAAATGTCAAAAGTCTCTTTAATTATGAAAAATTAAATTTACAAATCCAGGGAAATTATGCTATATTTGTGGGCTTGATTCAATTATCTTTCCTCGTAGCTGAAGTTCAACTCTGCCTAGCAATAGTAGGTTAATTTGCTGTCACCTTCTGATCTTTCATGAGAGCGCGGCATTCCAAGTTGACTGTCTGATGTCACAATCCTCATGGGGAATCAGTCTCATATGGTGTGTTCTCATACAACGCGAAGAAAATTTTTGCCTTGCTTTGCTCGGACAAGTTTGACCGCTGGATTTTAAATGCGTGTTTAAACGCACAGAGTAATGCAAACCCGCAAGTATTCCCCCTTCACTTCTGGAAAAGGACAGGAGGATGGACTTCTATGCCTTGGTTCATAGTAAAGTAAGTGATGTCTCCAAGCGATGTCTTTACTTGTCCGGTCTCTGTACATGTATGACGTTGTGTCATACAATTCCAGGTGTCCACACACCGCTACAGCAATTTTGTATACATTTTTCGAGATTTCTTCTGCTACTACGTCAGTCCATCAGTCCATCATTGACATCAGGACAATCTCAATGCTGATGGGCTTTTGCGACAAAGAGCAGATTCATGCAGATTTTTCTCTCAAGTTGAAAAATTTCAACTTGCGCCATTCATGCCGCCCATTGACTTTGTATGTAATCGCACTGCTTGAAATGCTCGCTTCACGTTGAATGTGAACGCACCATTATTAATGTGATGAAAACAACAGCGTTGCGGTGAAAGCTTCAGATACAGCGTCGAGTCCCACTCAAGCGATGTAACAACAGCGATGCTGTAACAGCCTCATAAGAGATTGGCATCGAGTTTTACTGTAGAGGCCCTTTGGCATCGAAAGGAGGCAGAGAAGTTTCATACGGGTGCCTTTGTATATTTAGCTTTGCTTGCTATAAACTTTAAATAATGCTTTGGTTTGAATTCAATAATTTCCATGCATCACATTCCTCTGCAGCACTGTATTGAACACAGCGATTCGCCGTATCTCATATCACAGTACCTCAAATCACCATAAAACTACATAAACATAAAATATTTTTATCTTTAATGATATTTAGAGCTCCTATTTTTGAGCTCGTGTAACACTCGTTAACTCTCTTCTGTGTTGCAAAAATCCTTTACTCCCTCTAATGGAGATGTAAAGTAAAAACGAATTAAAGGGGGCGATATATATTCATATATTCTGTGCTAAAGCTTGCCTTTCACGAAGTAGGTGCAGTGAGAAAGTTCGGAATTAGTGCAAGCTCCAGAAATGGAAAAAAGCAATAAGTATATAAAATAGCTGCTAAGAGGATTTTATGTAAATGGGCTGAAATTGCTCATAACACATTTATTTGTTTAGATAAAGCAATTTTTCCCCCCAAAAAATATTATTTGTTGATATAACCTGATGTATTCAGATTGATTCAATGATTAATTGTAGCAGAATGCTCTGCTTTGAAGGAAAAAGCTATTGCACGCCAGATATCATGAAAATATGAGGATTTTCTTAAGACGCGAGAAAGCTTTTATAACAAGAGCCAACTGCTTGTCAAGTTGCATAATGTGTCTCCACAGTTACAGACAGAAGATGTACTCTATCTCTTCTGTTGGTCTCCATTTAAAAGCACATACTGCTAAAGCAGCTGTGTTCACCTCCTTCGGAAGAATTTAATATGTATCAGAGGGACAAGGCCTGCTTGCTATGTGTTTCCCCACCAACACCTAACAGAGTTGCTCCTTATTTTAAGTCTCAAAAACCCAGAAGAACTGAGCTGAAACAAAGTATTTCTAGCAAGTCAGTCCACTGGCGACCATCTTTGGAATGCACCCAGGAAACTACTTCCAGTCATGACAGTGCAGCTCCTAACTTCTTGAAATTGGGGAACACCAAAATCAGCAGTAAAATTTGACAATGCTGGTATCATAAATTGTGCTTCTTTACCTCAAATTACGCTAAAAAAAAATATTTTCCAGTCTTGTATAGATAATGCGCATGTGAGTTGTCAAGATGATTTACAGGCAATACCTGTATTTAAAAGGTAATTGTCTATTTTACCTGTATGGTGGGACTTTCAACATATGTTGACAGTTGAGCAGGGCCTTACCTAATGGGGTGAAAGGTGGTAATGATTCTAGGGGCCCACAGATCCAGAGGGCCCACAACAAATTTTAAACTCAATTTTTTCATACAAAAGGGGCCCAGACCAATATACAGTCAGGGGGATATTGCTACGGCCCTGCCGGTGGGCACTAGATTCCAATTTTTCCCATTCATTTTCATAGAAGTGGCCCATCTCTGTTAAATAGACTCTGGCTAAAGTCTCAAGTTCTAGAACAGGGAAAGTTCTGAAGTTGTTTTAATAAATCACATTATATTAGCACTTGTATTTTATTTGCAGTGACACTTTAGCATCATACATTGTATTGCGTGTATTTTAATGTTAGTACATAGTTAAAGACACCTAATATAAATTGGGACCAATATTATTATATATTTATACAAATTAGGGGAAATTTAACACATTCATATTTTTTGTTTAACACGTTAAAAAAATTATGCAATTAATGCAGTATTCGTTTATTTACTTCCTGAAAATTCACACAAGGAGAAAGGTGTCCCGAGTTGTTCCTGGCAGGCAACTCACCCTTACAGGCTCCGATTAGGGTTGGGGCATGGCTAGGGCATCTGCTACCTGCCAGGAACAAACCCAGGCACCTTTTTACAATAGATGAAAGTTCACTGATGTTTTTCCACACTTTCTGTGGCTAAAATTGGCATAAATACACGGTACACGCTCGACTCGACTGTACATCCTTACACAGAGCACTGTTATTCATTGCACTCTCTGCATGTCACAGGCAAAATAAACACAGAAGCTGATTTAGGGTGCTTTCACACTAGCACTTTTGGTGCATACCCGGGGTCGAATTACGTCAAAGTTCGGTTCGTTTGGATAATGTGAATGCACCCGGGTACACTTGAAATGGTGGTTTGGGGTACGGTTCAAGTGAACTGCTGCTGATGTGAACACAATCAGACAAAATCGCAGAAGTGAATAGCTTGTGATAACTGTTACGATTCTCTGTTGTTTAGCCTCTGTCATCTGTTTCCACCTGGACTACACTTCCCATGATTCCTTGCCCTGATGGCTACCAGCTGTTCCCCATTGTTTTCACCTGTCTTCTATTAACTCATTTATCCTCATGTATATAATGCCCTTTTGTCTATTTTGTCAGTTGTTAATGTTTCAAACCTGTTAATGCTCCGGATCCAGTCCTGATTGTTTACTTTTGTTTTACTTCCTGGTTTCCTGTCTTGCCCTGTTTCCGGGGTTTATCCTGCCTTGTATCCTGTTTTTGATTGTTATTAAAGAAGCTGCGTTTAAATCGTGCTCCGGTGACCTCCTTCATTGCAACAGTACATCCGACCAAACAAAATGGATCTAGCGGCTCCCTTTATTCAGCTAAAGCCAAGCAAATTTACCCATCAAAGAATAATCACTTCTGTTTTGCATCCTGGCCAAATGCATCTGATTCTACGCTGAAATCCATGTATCAGATTGGACTTATTTCTCACCAGTGGAGGGAGTTGCCGGCAACCGGAGATTACACGTGGGTGGAATATGTTGCACTGGTATTAGAAACATTCGCTTCAGCGGATCCTCCTCAATCAATCCCAATCCCGGTTTCCAAGTCAGCCATGCCTGAATCCGCTCCATGCCATGTTCCAGTCAAGTCTGAGTCTATTCCACGTCATTTCCCAGTCAAGATTGAGTCTGCTCCACGCTATGTTCCAGTCAAGTCTGAGTCTACTCCACACCATTTCCCAGTCAAGTCTGATTTGGTTCTACGCCATGTCATAACCATGTCTTCCGCGACTCCCTGCTTGAAGCCCTTCTCGGCCCTTGACTCCAAGTTTAATTATCCACCACTGATGTCAATGCGTAGGATCACAGGACATTTGTCAGTACTCCTGCCTGCCACGGCCAATGAGCCAATGACCACTCCTGCCACGGCCAACGAGTCAACGCCCATGCCTGCCACTGCCAACGCCCATACCTGCCACAGTCAACAAGCCTGCCAAAGCCAATGAGCCAACACTCACTTCTTTCACGACCAACGAGTCAACGGCCATGCCTGCCACGGGCAATGAGCTGGAAGCTTCGTCCATCCCAGAGCCAGCGTTGCCAGCCACGCCCATCCCAGAGACTGTGTTGTCAGTCTCGCCCGTCCCAGAGACGGGGATGTCAGCCTCGCATCTCCCAGAGCCTGTGTTGCCAAATTTGGCCTCCCGGAGGAGGAGAAAGCCTTCTGTTCCCAAGTCTCTGCCCATGTTCACAACCTCAGAGGTTGTCTATGTGTCCCTGCCCGTGTGCACAACCACAGAGGTAGTTTCCAAGTCTCTGCCCATGTTCACAACTGCAGAGGTTGTCTTCAAGTCTTTGCCCTTGTACACAACCATGGAGGTCGTTCCCGAGTCTCTGTTCAAGACAAATACAAGTGTTGATGTTGATGACGTAATCGGGCTGCAGGTCGGACCCAAATAATATGATGTGAACATAGACCAGCGTGGGCAGCGGGAGGGGGAGGAAACAAACTTGGGTTTGGTCCAAGAAATCGAACCAAGTGTGAAAGCACCCTTACTGTATGGAGAATGAAGTCTTCACCCGCAAGTGGTGAACCAGGCATACAAGAGATACGGGCAAGCTTCTTTATCTCTTCTGTCAGTTGTTGGGCCATGAGCTGAGCCTCCCCCAACAAAAGTGGCATTGGGCGTCTATTGCCAGACCATGGGGACCCATCTTGGCCAGGGTGATCTGAGGTGGGGGTCCCATGGTCACTGCTGGAGTACAATGCGGCAGCAAACTTGGGACACCTGCTGGTCCTCCACCCGGGCTTGTAGGAGTGCCTCAAAATGTTGCTCCTGTTCTGCTCGAAGATCCAGTTGGGCCTGGTGTTGAGTCTGGTGGATGCCAGCGAGGGTCTTGATGATGTCCACCAAAGGTGAGGATCCTGGGTTTCAGCACCATTGTAATGCGGTTCAGGAATGAGGTAGCGGGAGATGGTGATTCCAACTCAAGAATGTCGCTCTTTTATTCACAATAATAAACACGTTCGCTTAAAGCGCAACAGTGAAGCTTCAATTCACACACTGAAAATGTTGCAACACGCAGCATCCAACATATGAGCAGTTTCTCATCTGGGCTCTCTCACTCCAATCCCCAATCCCTCCTCACTAAAAAAACAAGACAGGTGTTAAGCACAGGTGGAAATCATTCACCACTCATCTCCACCGCTTCACTCTTCATAGCACGTCACTCGGCCATGCCTCCACAGTATACTGTATATCTAAGGTCACAAAACTAAGTATTACTAATGTAAGTTTTTCACCCATTTAAATAACTTTTTATCTTCACTAGTTAATTTGAAATGGTCCTGAAGTGTGACAAATGAATTTGTGAAGTATAAAATATTCAATTTCTCTCATTAATGAGATCACTTTAACTGCATGCACAAAAATAAAACAATTGGAAAATTGTTGTTTATAATAGTTTTAGATAGATTTAGTATGCCAAACAACTTTTCATTAAAGCAACATTCTGTATGTGTTGCTCCACTCCAGCAGGTAGCTTATTTATTGGTCTTGAGTTAATGATGGATAGACATGATAGACCTTCTACACTCTATATGTTGCCACTGTGTACTTGTTAAAATGTGTTAATTAAAGAGCTGCACACCCTCCAGGGCACCAGCATGGATCAAATAGAGCCTTACATGCAAAGGATAAAACAAATACAAGACGTCTTTTTCACAGTAGGCTTCTTTTTCTTGTTTCTTCGATTTTCAAGCTCTTTTACCAATCTTATCCATTGGAGTTTTCAATATGTTTAGTTTTTGTAATGCAGTATCTAATGTAAACTTCAGGGTTTTTGTCCATTTTCTTTGTTGCATGTTATTTGTCATTGCCCCTTCTTGCTTTTCCCAATATAACCACCAAACACATCAGTTAGTGATTAAAGTTTGCTCTTGTTCTAGATAGCATAGTACCATTATTATTGATTAAGCTCTGCCTATCACAAGACAGACATTTCCTATGGAAAAATCAAGATTTAAAACAACAAATGGCTAACTGGTTTAGATTTTTAATGATAATTGCACTGTAATTGTGTAGCTACATTAAATTACAATAAATAACTGAACTCTGTCAAGTTACAGAATTAAATGGTTTATGAAAAAGGTTGACTACTAAAACAGGATTGATGTTGACTGCAAACATGCAAAGCAGTTGTGGCTGGAGAAAATATTCCCTTCTGGATCCACTTAGGTTTTCCCAATGTCCAGAGCAAACAGCTCCTAGAATCAAAACTGGACAACACAAAGTCTCTCTGAAAATGATTGGTAAAACTTGTGGGTACATACTGCACATACTGTTCCAAAAGTCATGTTTCTCTTGCACCATGCACTTAGTGTTTGGAAACATCTTTGTCTTGAGTAATCACTTGTGTGAGAGGTTACAGATAAGAGGGGTTGTGAGAGACACTCACACACCCTTGAGGAGACAGGGTGATGTAGTCTATATGTGTGTGCGTGTGGGATTGGCAGGTGGTCTGCTTCCTGTCAGTTCTCAGGCTGAGCTGAGAATGGCAGGCTCATTTTTCCTGTTTCTTTGACAACTCCCCCCATATTTCCAAGCCCTTTTCTGATTAAAATGCTCACATAGTTGGGACTGGTTCTTCTCATTATCAACAACATGCACCTTATCTCCAATAATGATTTTAGCTTTCTCACTTTTGTGTTTGGCTATGGCCATGACAGTGTCTAATTGGCACTAACAAAGTGTTTCTGCAGAATTCAGTATACTGCCCTCCTTTTATCAATGGTTTGATGCAGGCTGAAGGGCTCAACTTGGTTGTACGATTAAAAGCCAGCAGACCGTTTAATGGTTTACAGCCCAAGGCCCTTTCCATGATTGAGGAGGGGCTGATTGCTGATGGGCCCAATGTCTAGGAGACAGAAAAATCTATGGGAAAAGAGGTGCACAACAAAGGCACTGGTCTACTCACCAACTGCTGAGTACCCAGGAGACATGGCATGGCCCACTTTAGAGCCCTTGACTTTCCAGGAAAGTTGACATTGCCAGTCGATCCATGACCTGGAAAGCTTACTAATGGGCTGAACTGAGCAGTTTGACATAGGGCCAAACACTAGGTCTACATTGGCATAATGGTAATACACTATATACTGTAGCTAATCAGTTTGACTGAAAATGTTGCACTTGTATATGTTTTGATGCTAGTGAAACTTTGTAATATGGCACTATTGTACCACTGTCTCCTTAAGATGATTTGCTTATGTTTTCCTCTTTTGTAAGTCGCTTTGGATAAAAGAGTCTGCCAAATGAATAACTGTAAATTCACACATAATCGGTTATTGTGTTTTAATATTAGGTCTACCAATAAATAGCACCATTTGTTGAGTCTCGCATGCATTCAACAGGAAATTATAATATTCACAGGTATAGTAACTTGCTTATTTTATGTAGCCTATTTTTTTGCATAATAGCTTTCTATGTTACAGCCATTGATTCTGAAGTGAGAAACACAAGTCCTATGCCATAGCCAAAGTAATTTTCAAGGCAAGTCAGTCCAGTCAGCGGCCATCTTTGGAATTTTCTATGTAAACAAGCGGCTCCTATCTACTTGAATGGGGAAAGACCAAAAACTCAAAAATGGTTGGTCAAGATTACGATCAAAGAACATTTTCAAAATCAGCAGTAAAATCTGAAAACAATAGTTTCATAAATTGGGCTTCTTTAGCTCAGATCAAACTAAAAAAATAATTTTTCAGGTTGGTTCAGCTAACGCGTATGTACGTTCTCGAGTTGACTGATTCCCTACCTTTAGGGAAGGACTTCCTTTTCTATATTCATTTGTTTGGCCCATTGTACAAAAGTGCCTCTGTTTGTTCAGGAACAACCTGAGGCCCCTTTCTCCCATCACGATTCAGCAGGCGCTGGGCGTTCTAATTTCTCCTATTCATTTTAATAGCAGTGGTCCATCTCTGCTAAACTGTCTCTGGTGTAACACAGCCCAAAACGATGATTATCCTTAATAACAGATTCCCAGTGCATATTATGTTGTTACCTAATTAACAAATTATTAATTTCCAAAAAGCTCAAATTAATAGTTAGTTCTGCATATTGGTTAGTGGAAACTTTAAAAACAATCTGTATCGTCATGAAACAGTATCACAGAGTCATAAAAAAAACAATTTTGGTAATTCTATATGGTAAAATGTGAAATGTAGAAAATCAGATTAGAACTAGATTGAAAAGTTTGTGGACAAACTTTAGGTTGGCTTGATAAAGCCTAGTCTGAAATGTATACAGGCAGGCAGGCAGACAGCCAGGAAGACAGACAGATAGATAGATAGATAGATAGATAGATAGATAGATAGATAGATAGATAGATAGATAGATAGATAGATAGATAGATAGATAGATAGATAGATAGGCATGGTGTTGCCAGTACATTTTAGCATGTTGCTAACATATTGCTAGCATTTGTTAGCTCTTGTGTTAAGCATATTTATTGTTAGCATGTTTTAGCAATTAGCTAGGTGTTGTTAGCATGTTTTAGCACTTAGCTAAGTGTTGTTAGCATGTTACTACTGTGTTGTTAGCATTTTTTAGCACTAAGCTAAGTGTTGTTAGCATGATGCTAGGGATTTCAAGCATGTAATTAGGTGTTTCTAGTTAGTTTTGCTAGTCTGTCTATCATAGTTTGTGTGCATGTAGCTTGAAAGCTTTTCAAGTAGGCCTAAGCATTGCCAAAAAATCTTGAATGGGAGTCAATATAAAATCAGGCCTGTTTGGAAGTCTGCTATAAGAAAAACTTAATTCCGATCAGTTAGAAAAGATACAGCAACCTGAGTTAGAAGAGCCTAAAGGTCTGTCCAAAGATTGGTGGCTGTAGCTTGAAAGCTCTAGGAGGAGTAGCCTTGAGAATTTTGTTTCTCAGAAAAACAGAGGTGATTTCTCAGGGCCAGCAAAGCTTTCTCTGCTGGCGTAACATGCCTAATAAATAAATAAATACATATCTTTTCATTTGCCTATGTATTTTCAATCGCTTTCAACTCCTAATTAATCTACAAACGAATAGCAAAAAACAAAAAAATGTATCCAATCAGAATTTATTCCTCGATGCTTACAAGCAAAGTGTGACAACTGTTTCACAAATCACATGCCCAAAGCATGAGCTCCACCCCATCATGCCTTCAGAATTTACACAGAATCCCTCAACAGTGCAAATGAATGAGCATCTAAATTCAGATTGTCAGATTCATCAGCCAATCAGATTGATTTATTTGTTCTTGTGGGTGTGGTCTTTAGGATATGTCCCAGTCAAGGCCTTCTAGCTGGCCATGAGTGACGCAATCACACTTTAAGTGATGTACGTAATTTGAAAGTAAAGAGCACGAGATCTTGCTGACGAGTCAGCTGTCAACACTGCGGTTATTTCCGTTGAGAAAGAGATCCTTATGGATTTAAAAACCCAAGATGTTCTGCATGATCGTGCGATTGATTTATTAAACAAGAAAGGAGGGCTGATTTTCACTTCAAGCAAATTGGTATGTGCTTTTTGCATTGTTATAGCAATACCAGGAGTTTTCTAAGTGTAAATTTGGCTGCTGGAGCATTCAGTGTCAGATCAAGTTTTGAAAAGTAACCATGTATGTACCCTGACGAAACAAAATTTAAATTGCAAATATTATTAGAAAGATTTCCTTGGTTCTGGCTTTCGTGCGTGAACTTATTTGTAAAATTGCAATTGGTATTATTAGTTGAATGCCACATAATGTATAATACAGTGTCTTATTCATTGTGAAACTGTGTTTTATTAATTCCATGAATCGCACTGAAAGCCTAGACTTAAAAAGCATGGGCCGTGGCTGCAGAAGAATAATAATAAATATAGCTGCATGCAGCGATGACAGGCCCAAGCAAGTTGGGCACATGCATTTGGCATTCTCTTAAACCATTTTGAAGCCATTTGAGTAAATATAAGAGGACTATTTTAAAGTCTGTTGTAAGAGCCACACTTACTGCTGCCAGGTGGTGGCGCCAAAATAGTCACATCCATGTGATTAGCTCCCAAGGCAAAACATAAATGTCCATTTTGATCTAAATCACACATTTAATTAATTTTGATGAATTTGAATTTAATATGTAATGAAACGAATGACGAAATGTGGAGGGTAAGACTGGATAATAAAATGATTAAAGCTGTTGTCCAGGTTTACAAATTTAAGGCCCCTGTTAAGTAGGTGAATCTTTTCAGGCACTTTCCAGTGCTCTCAACAACAATGCTGATATTTCCCAAACACAATTGCTCAGCTGCACCACTGGCGATTTACCTTCCTGCAATTTTTAGTTCCAAGTTCCAACTGTAATTAAACAATCCTGATAAGCATATGCAGTTAGCTCCTGCTGGTAGATGTGCTAGCTGTAGTATTCTGTGTACAAAAAGCATGGCTAAGTTGGGAGTGGGAATCGCATACTACCATTGTACTCTTACTTATGGCAGAAATAGTAATAGTATGATAGTATGACATTCCAAACTCAGCACATCTTTCTCCATTCAAAAAGATCCTCCAGTCACAGCCATTCTAAAGTGGATTTTCATGTTATAGGAAATGGTGTTACAGTTTTTTTTTAGGTCTCTTAAAATCATGAAATTTATGTTAATGCACTCAGATGTAAATCTACATCTACATTCTTTCTCATTCTCATGCCATCCCAGATGTGTAAGACTTTCTTTCTTCAGCAAAACACAAATTAAGATTTTTAGAAGAATATTTCAGCTCTGTAGGCCCATACAATGTAAGTAAATTGGTGCTCCAAAATGCACATAAAGGCAGCATAAAAGTCATCCATATTACTCCAGTGTTTTCTCAAGAAGAAAACACAAGAAGAATGTGAAAGTTAAAGAGATAGTTCAGCCAAACTTTTTGTAATAATTTACTCACCCTTATGCCATCACAGATGTGTATGACTTTCTTTATCTGCTGAACTCAAATTAAGATTTTTAGAAGTATTTCTCAGAAATTTTGAATGGGTGCCAAACTTTTGAAGCTCCAATCACATGAGTCAGCATAAAAGTAATCCATAAAACTCCAGAGGTTAAAGCAATGTCTCCAGAAGTGATATGACAGGTGTGTGTGTGCGTGTGTGTGTGTGTGTGTGTGTGTGTGTGTGTGTGTGTGTGTGTGTGTGTGTGTGTGTGTGTGTGTGCGTGTGTGTGTGTGAGAAACAGATCACTTTCACATTCGTCTTGTGTCTTTGGTGATTCACATTCTTCATGCATATTGCTCCTACAGGGCAGGAAGAAAAATTTCAAGCAATAAAGGTCTTAAATATTGATCTGTTTCTCACCCACACCTATCACATCACTTCTGAAGAATTTACAAATTACAGCACTGGAGTCATATGGATTACTTTTATGATGCCTTTGTGTTTTTTGGATTGTCATTATTTTGGTACCCATTCATTTGCACTGTATGGAAATACAGAGATGAAATATTCTTCTAAAAATCAGAATTTGTGCTCTGCAGAAGAGAGATCATACACATCTGGGATGGTGTGACGAATCAGGCTTAGACACATAGGTAAGATCCATTAGCAGAATTTTGATCAAAAGAGTAAAAACACAGTTCAAACCAATCCAAATCAAGAGGCAACAGAGAATAATATAAGGAAACAGGCAACGCTAATACACAGGCGAATGGGCTGGTGATTAATGACAACTGCAGTGAGATTGGCAAGACTTTGCAAAAAAACATAGAATGAGTGGGGTATAAATAACCAGAGATAGTAATCAGCCTAATAGCGAACAGGTGTGCTGTGAGAGTCAATATTCAGGTGAGAAGGACCTCTGGTGGTGGAGAGCAGAACTGGTAGCACATGTGACAGATGGCTTGAGGGTGAGTAAATAATGAGAGACTTTTCATTTTTGGGTGAACTATCCCTTTAAAGTGGAGATTGACTGAGTAGGGAGGAGAATTTATGGTAAAAAAAATTAGAAAGAATGAAAATGAAAAAGAAAAAAAATACTTAAATATTGACCTGTTTCTCACCCACACCTATCATATAGCTTCTGAAGACATTGATTTAACCACTGAAGAAATATGGATTACCTATATGCTTACTTGTGTGATTTTTGGAGCTTAATAAAATTTGGCACCCATTCAATTGCATTGTGGACCAAAAGAGCTGAGAAATTCATTTTAAAATCTTAATTTGTGCTCAGCAGATGAAAGAAAGTCATACACATCTGAAATTGCATAATGGTGAGTAAATGATGAGAGAATTTTCATTTTTGGGTGAACTATTCCTTTAAGGTACTAATATGTACCCATTAGTGAGAGATATGTAAGGTACAATAACATTCCAGTTGGCATGCAAAGTGAATTTATAGTGTATTTATAAATAATCCACTAAGGAAAATTCAATGTCTTCCCCATGCCCTCAAACAGGCAAGATAGACATCCACTGCCACACCGTCAATGGGGATGCAGTACATTTATTTTCACAAAAATTATCTTAGCAGATACTTCAATTTAGTTAGTTGAAGTATCAAGATTGATACTTCAATCTTTGAACGATTGTGTATATTAATAATAATTCCAACTGTACATATGAAGAGTTTGAGCCGAAGCAGACCCTGCTTGATCACCAGCTGATTTCGCTGATTAACTTTGTGTAAACTTTATACTGTTATGTAGAAAGTGCTTTGTTGCACTCTTGTGGTCATATTGGGCAGTGCATACTTCTGGATGGCTCTAAAGTATCGTTGACCGTTACAGCATCTTGGATGACATGAGGGTGAGAAAATGATGAGAGAATTTTCATTTTTGGGTAAACCTTCCTTTTAAGCAATTTGTGCATTTGTTGATAACCACAAAACCACATTTCCACATTTCTTTAAAAAAGTAAAAATGAGGCATGAGTATACCCACAAGAGGTGAACCATATGTCTGTTAACATGATTTTAGTGTGATAAAATCACTTACTAAACTTTACTGTGTAAAGTGTTCTGTGTATTGCCAATTTTACATTTGTTAATTGCCATGAAAATGTAATGTCAACAAAGCCTAAAACCCTAAAAGGACTGTACAAATGATAATTTAAATAACTTTACAGCTCAAACAATACATGAATTTTAACAGAAGAATTAATGATCTTTAAAAAAATAATTAGCTTCACATTTCTGACCTTAAGGTGCCCAAAAACTGGCTCCAGCCATTCCCATTGTAAGTGCCATACTGTAACCTCGATTTTTGCTTGAAATATATATATATATATTTGTATTTTTTATTTTATTTATTGTGGTAATCAGCATATTCCTGACTACTCTCAAAAATGTATATTTGCCGAATGATGAACAAATATTTAAGTGAACTTTGGTGGTGACTAGGTAATGTTCTGATTTGATCGAAGGTGGTAGGCCTACTTGGTCTGACAAGTTTGAGAAGAATTGATCTTGAAGATAGAAATGGCATGAAAAGCTCATTTCATAGATTAGTGGAGATGGAGGATGAGAATGGGGATGAGAGACACACAACTGTGCTCACTGAAAAAAGTGGACCAAGATGGTGTTGCATGAAGGTTTGTGTTGAATTTTGCTGCTCATGAGCTCCTGTGAATTTTCTCTGAGGAAATTAGTAGTTTGTGGAGTGAGTGGTAATGGAAGAGAGGGGGAAAATAAAATAAATGACAAGATGACAAAAAACAAACAAACAAAATCCTTGGACCTTTCAGCATTTGCTTTTAAATGAGATCTAAGCATAAAAAAGCCCTTGGCGTGTAGATGTGAGCTTTACAAGTCTGGAACATCACTTCTTGCATAAGCAGCTGACTAAGATAATGATAGCTGTTTTACTTTATCCAGTTTTGTTTCATTTTAGATAATTTATGTTCTAATATTTATGTTCTCTTATTATTTTTCTATTGCATCAAGAGAATAGTTTTGTTAATTAGTGATGGAAAGCTCTTTAAATAAGTAAACGTGACAACACTGAATACTTCTATTTTAAATATATATATATATATATTTTAATTTCAAGGCATACTGTCAAAGTTTAATAAGAAAGATCTCTTGGCACTTAGGAGGGGAAGAAGAACTCAACCCCCTGAATGATAATGCAGTCATTATCACACTGCCCAATTGCTGTTGAATTGGCATTGCTGGTCAGACAGTGGGCAGAGGCTTAACCCTAAACTAATAGGTCATGTAACACTGCAACACAGTAAAGGGGAAAATGTCATCGTTATGTGTGCACAGCTGGCATTTTGGCATAAGAGATTTGGTTCTAAAGGAAAGGTCAAGAACTTGTTCAAATGCAAAAGGATCATTCTATGGGCCACATGAATATAACTGTAAGGTCACCATGATGTCACTGCCATTAGCTTTTCATATATGTGTGGGTGTGTGTGTGTGTGCGTGCCTGCCTATGGGTATTAATACAACTTTAGCATACGTTATTAAATGTTTATTCATACAATGCAGTGAAAACACTATTTGACAATTAATTAAATATAACAGCCTACAAATAAATCTAAATACACACGTTTTTTTCTCTCTTTTTACACAAGTAATCTTTTCCTTTAGCTGCCATGTTACCACGCTGAAACAATTGATCTCACAATGATTGGTTAATCTGACTGACATCCAGGGAACTTGCCAATGACAACTGTGTGCGCCTCTCATCGGTCAAGTT
The DNA here is from genome assembly GCF_025860055.1 of Xyrauchen texanus. Lineage (NCBI taxonomy): Eukaryota > Metazoa > Chordata > Actinopteri > Cypriniformes > Catostomidae > Xyrauchen > Xyrauchen texanus. The sequence continues at coordinate 19,884,575 of NC_068305.1, forward strand.
TGAATAATCTGAGTGGGTGTGCTGCTGGCATCCGTACTGTGCTAATCGGTCTGTACACTAGTAATGGCTGTTACCTGGATTGTTACCTGGATTATTTTACATCTGCCTGCCAAATTCTTATTTTGAGCATATTTGAGTTGTGGGATGGCAACGGAGAACAAAAAAACTGCAAATGGACACAGAGGATGGGTCAGATGGGATGTGTTTGGTCACCTAAGTAAAGTTAAGTGAACTTACAGTATGTCCTGCAAAAATATTGGTGATATCAGGTAAGGAAACATTTCCCCTGTTATTTTAACATAACGTTATGTTTTGTGTTCATGTCCTTAATTTATGTATCCTAGTCTAAAAAGATTTCATTTTAGACAAATAAATATGTAAACAAATATAGATGAATAAATAATTTGAGATGTTTAAAAAGTATTACATAAAAATCAGTTAATTAGAGTGTTCAATACAGTTCATAGTGGATGAAATAATGCTATAAAAGGTACCCCCCTCCACCCCCCAAACCACCTCAGTGACGACTCTTTCCATCCATGAGAGGGACGTCAACAAACAGTGTTCACAGACATTTTCAACACCTCACTGGAGACATGTCACGTGCCAGCCTGCTTCAAGTCTTCAACTATCATCCCTGTTCCCAAGAAGTCAAGGACCACAGGACTTAACGACTTCAGACCCATCGCCCTGACCTCTGTGGTGATGAAGTCCTTTGAGCGCCTTGTGCTTTCTCACCTCAAAGACATCACCGACCCCCTCCTGGACCCCCTGCAGTTTGCATACAGAGCCAACAAGTCTGTAGACAATGCAGTCAACTTGGCCCTCCACTACATTCTCCAGCACCTGGACTCCGCAGGAACCTACGCCAGGATCCTGTTTGAGGATTTCAGCTCTGCCTTTAACACCATCATCCCAGCTCTGCTCCAGGAGAAGCTCTCCCAGCTAAGTGTGCCTGACTCCACCTGCAGGTGGATTACTGACTTCCTGTCTGACAGAAAGCAGCATGTGAGGCTGGGGAAACACGTCTCTGACTCAGACCATTAGCACTGGATCCCCCCAGGGCTGCGGTCTTTCTCCTCTGCTCTTCTCCCTGTACACTAACAGTTGCACCTCCAGTCACCAGTCCGTCAAGCTTCTGAAGTTTACAGACGACACCTCCCTCATCGGACTCATCTCTGATGGTGATGAGTCCGCCTACAGGTGGGAGGTTGACCACATGGTGACCTGGTGCAACCAAAACAACCTTGAGCTCAATGCTCTAAAGACAGTGGAGATGGTTGTGGACTTCAGGAAGAACTCAGCCTCACCTGCACCTGCCCCCATCACCCTCTGCGACTCCACAATTGACACTGTGGAGTCTTTCCGCTTCCTGGGAACTATCATCTCCCAGGACCTCAAGTGGGAGCTGAACATCAGCGCCCTCATCAAGAAAGCACAACAGAGAATTTACTTCCTGCGGCAGCTGAAGAAATTCAACCTGCCAAAGTCAATGATGGTGCACTTCTACACAGCCATCATTGAGTCCATCCTCACATCCTCCATCACTATCTGGTATGCTGCTACTACTGCCAAGGACAAGGGCAGACTGCAGCGTGTCATCCGGTCTGCAGAGAAGGTGATTGGCTGCAATCTGCCGCCGCTCCAGGACCTGTACGCCTCCAGGACCCTGAAGTGTGCTGGAAAGATTGTGGCTGATCTCTCCCACCCTGGCCACAATCTCTTTGAATCACTCCCCTCTGGCAGAAGGCTGAGGTCCATCAGGACAAAAACCTCACGCCACAAGAACAGTTTCTTCCCATTCGCCACTTGCCTTATCAATAAGGCACGGTACCCACCATTACACTGTCCACACTCCACCTCTGGCTCTACATTCCACTGTACTACTCTGTCCTCTTTTATTTTACATTTACATTTATGCATTTGGCAGACGCTTTTATCCAAAGTGACTTATAGTGCAATTATTACAGGGACAATCCCCCCGGAGCAACCTGGAGTTAAGTGCCTTGCTCAAGGACACAATGGTGGTGGCAGTGGGGCTCGAACCAGCATCCTTCTGATTACCAGTTATGTGCTTAGACCACTACACCATCACCCCATTTTATACTTAATTTTAATTGATACTGCGTGGACATATTTATATTTATATTGCTTATATTTTAATTCTTGTTTCATATATTTAGAGATTGTGTGACACGCACCTACAACACCAAAACAAATTCCTTGTATGCGTAAAAAACTTACATGGCAATAAAGCTTTTTCTGATTCTAATTTCTGATTATAGGCGAATAAACAAATCTTTGTAATTGTGTTAAAAAAGATAATTGAAATTCAAATAAGGTTGTTAATTGTACAGATAAGAGTAGAGTGGTTAGCTCACAACCTAATCACAGAGGGCATTTTGTTAATTGCATTGGTTGTTACCAATTTGTCAGCCCAATCGGAAAGGTAGAGAGGCGGTTTGTTCTTGTTACAACTCCTGGTAAAAAAAATACAAATAAAAAAGATATATATATATATATATATATATATATATATATATATATATATATATATATATATATATATATATATATATACACACTGGGTATATATATATATATATATATATATATATATATATATATATATATATATATATATATATATATATATATATATATATACACACTGGGTGCCAAAAGTTTGGAATAATGAACAGATTTTGCTCTTATGGAAAGAAATTGGTACTTTTATTCACCAAAGTGGCATTCGGCTGATCACAATGTATAGTCAGGACATTAATAACATGAAAAATTACTAATTACTAAAAATTACTGATAACATAAAAATGTCAGAACTTCTTCAACTATTTCAAAAAAATCCTCCACGTCAGTTGCTGTCAGTTTGTCCAGATACTCAGGTGACATTTCACCCCACACTTCCTGTAGCACTTTCCACAGATGTTTCTGTCTTGTCGGGCACTTCTCGCACACCTTACAGGCTAGCTGATCCCACAATAGCTCAATGGGGTTAAGGTCCATAACACTTTTTTCCAATTATCTGTTGTGCAATGTCTGTGTTTCTTTGCCCACTCTAACCTTTTCTTTTTGTTTTTCTGTTTCAAAAGGGTCTTTTTCTTTGCAATTCTTCCCATAAGGCCTGAACCCCTGAGTCTTCTCTTTACTGTTGTGTATGAAACTGATGTCGAGCGGATAGAATTCAATAATGCTGTTAGCTTAGTACATGTGAGGCTTCTATTTCTCAAACTAGAGACTCTGATGTACTTATCCTCTTGTTTAGTTGTTCATCTGGCCTTCCACATCTCTTTCTGTCCTTGTTAAAGCCAGTTGTTCTTTGTCTTTGAAGACTGTAGTGTACAACTTTGTATGAAATCTTCAGTTTCTTTGGCAATTTCAAGCATTGTATAGGCTTCATTCCTCAAAACAACGATTGACTGAAAAGATTCTAGAGAAAGCTGTTTTTTGTTATTTTGTTTTGTTGCCATTTTTTTTTACCTAATATTGACCTTAAGACATGCCGGTCTCTTGCATACTGTGGCAACTCAAAAACAAACTTCATTTAAACTTCATTTAACGAACCAACTAGCTTTCAGTTGTGTTTGATATAATGGCAAGTGATTTTCTAGTACCAGATTAGCAAGCATGATTACTAAAAGATAAGGTGTTGGAGTGATGACTGCTGGAAATGGGACCTGTCATTTGATCAAAGATTTTATCAAAAACAACTTTTTTCAAGTAGTGATGGTGATGGTCAGTAATGCACACCGAACACAGGATTTAACCACTGGATCTTATGGATTACTTTTATGATCCCTTTATGTGGATTTTGTAGTTTCAACATTTTGGCACCAATTCACTTGCATTGTTTGGACCTACAGAGCTGAGAAATTCTTCTAAATATCTTAATTTGTGTTTCAAAAGAAAGAAAGCAATACACATCTGGGATGGCATGAGGGTGAGTAAATCATGAGAGAATTTTCTTTTTGGGGTGAACCTTCCTTTAATGTTGTCAGCTAGTTTAAAGCTCAAATGAACTCGGCATGAGAAGTACAGTAAATGAACTTTGGAATGAGTAAAGTGACTGAGAAAACTGTCATGTACACTCGCTAGACAGAGAGGACCAGGAAACACTCCTTGGACTCTATAGAAGAGTAGAAGACTCCCACTCATCTATCACTTCATCTGGACTGTTGCCACCAGCCAGCCTGTAATTCCACTCATCATTTCCCTAGTCATGCATTGCCCAGTTCCTCATTCTTCACCCATGTTTCAGATGACAACTCAGGGATTTGTGAGTAATAACTAACCAAAGCATGTGCTATTTTATTTGGTAGCTTGTTCTAGCAAGTGAAGCAGACATTTTTTTAGGTCACTACACTCCCAAGCAACAACAGCATCTTTTTGTTTTTGGTAAAGGACACAATTTTATTTTGGTTGCAGAGTGAGTGTGTGCATGTGAGTGTGGGCCATTTAGTTTCAAGCTTTTGAATTGGTAAATAAGACAAAAGGGAAACACATTTAAGTGTTTTGGCACACTATTTTTATACCTGCTTTTTTTTACAAGTGGTTTAAATATTTGTTTTTCATTTAACTAAAATATTTAGCCTTTAGCGACTGCCTTTTCAGATTATGATTGGGAATCTTCCGTCATTACGCCAGAGCTCCTTGGTTTAACAACACAGAAACACTTTGAAATAAACGCTGAATTTAAATGAAAAACAGAAATAGATTGCTAGTGTATAGTTATGTAATTTTCACTGTTATACTACCACTACTACTACTAAAGCACATAACTGGTAAACTGGTAATCAGAAGGTCACTGGTTCGAACCCCACAGCCACCACCATTGTGTCCTTGAGCAAGGCACTTAACTACAGGTTGCTCCAGGGGGATTGTCCCTGTAATAATGGCTCTGTAAGTTGCTTTGTATAAAAGTGTCTGCCAAATGTAAATGTAAATATCTTCTGTTTGTGGATTTCCAATTAATCTTCTGTTCAGCTCTACTTTGAATTAATTCGACATGAAAAGGTCTAGGTATTTGTGAATCTAGACATTTATTGAATGTTAAGCCTCATACAGTGTGAAGAAATTATTTGTATCTAGCCATGTTTCAGTAATAAAAAGAGCATCGAGGTAATTATCCTCAATAAGTTTGTTGACCATAAATTACTTATTGGTCAGGGAATGGACATTCAATAAGGCAAAATTAAGAGCATGCGAGGCATGTGAGGTAGGCCTGGGGCGTGAGTTAGTATGATTGAGAATGATGGGGATGAGGTTATTAATATTAGCTTTAGAAAAACATCTGTTTATGTTAACTGGCCTTTCAGAAATCATAACAGGAATAATAGGTGGGAGTACAGATAAGGACCTACAGTGAAGTATTTGTTAAAATAGGTTGATCTGGGCTGCTACAGTGAGTGGGATCAGATGTACAGGCAGACCTGTCTACCTCTAGTTTGTTGTCTTGATGATGTTTTTTTACTGTCGGGTGAAGGGACACATGCGTGGTAAAGACCAGGATATTGTTAGTCAGCACACATGACCCTTGTGCACTGAGGTGCAGAACATCTTTTGTTTATCACAATTCCAGAAGAGATTAAAGTTGTCAATATAGACCACGTCATACTTGGCACAGATTGAGGAGAACCAAGTGTGAATACTCAGCAGCCTACTGAAGTGCTCGATGCTGCAACGAGACACATAGTCACCGGAAATGAAAACCTGACCAGCGTGGGATGTACGAATAACATTAAAAAGATGAACAAAGTCAGCCTTCAGCAGTTCGGATTGCCGACACGGGATATCATTCGTTCCAGCATGAACGATGAGTCATTCACAGTAGGGTGTTTTTTAAGGATAGATAGCACCTTTTGTGCTATATCCAGAACTCTGGCATCTGGATAACAGTACATTAGAACCAACCTGGAACTGACGTGTCTGACAATGGAGTCGCCAATAACTAGGATTTGTGGATCTACTGTGGATGATGTCGCAGGTCTTACCCATCAGTCAAAATGAGAATGTTTTGTGTGGAGCTGTTGAGTAATATTTTGCATGCCCATGACAGAGGTCAGTAACCCAATAGTTAATATTGTTTATTGTGTGTGTGTGTTTTCCCCTCATGATCCAGTCATTTTAGGAATGAAAATTCTCCTGCCACAAGATCTTTAGAGGCAGTGAATACCCATGTCATCCTGACATAAAGACAGTGAATGGATTCCGTGCACACTAATCATATTATTGCCAGTTCGTTGGCATGTTAATTTTATTTGTTTTCCCAAGAATTGACAATTGCCTTTTTGTGGGAGAAAACGCATGAACACAGAGGCAGAAAAGTTGTGGGTGAGCACAGAGGCAGAAAATGCTAACTCCACACAGAGGCACAAGTCTGGCTCAAACCCTTCAGACAATATTTTACTCATCTATGCTGTTCTTGAGTTTAAGGACATAGCCACCCATCCTGACACAGCTGTACAATAAGTCCAGTGGTGCCAAATCAAAACAAGTGTTAAACCTCCCCTTTCACATGAATTCCTATTTTCTATTACTTTTCCATCATGCTGGCCGGTATAATATGTAGCACAATGGGGGTGCGCAGTAATGTAAGTCACTGGTCATTTCCACAAAATCCCAGGAAGTAGCTCTGCAATTCGATGGCCACTGTAATATGCATTCTGTGTAAAAACCTTTAACTTTGGCTGTTTTAAATTTCAAAATATGCACATTTGATAGCTGAATTCAAATGGATTTGATAAAACACAAATGGATGATAAAACTCAGGCTGGTAGTCATGGGAGTCGAACAAGACCAAGGTTATAAAAAAAAAACTTTTTTGTTTGTTTTACAAATTTTTCCTTTTACTAAACAAAAATATATGATACGGCTTGTGCTCGTCTTGGAGAGATGTTATAGAGTTGTTATATTTGGCTCAAGCCTTTTATGTATGTGTAGATGCCTGTTTCTTTCTGAGTAATTTTTACATTCCCTTTTCCAACACTGATAACAGCTAATGACAAGAAACTTGCTTACCTTTTTAAAATCAAGCATTGCAACAAGGTTTACGGGGGAGAACAGGCACCCAACATAATGACAAGTTCATCACTAGTAAGTATCAACTGCAGTATATGAGAAAAGATATTAGTCAATTTTTACCACTATTTCTAAACCTAAAATTTGTATTTATATATGTAGAATTAAGTATAATAACTTAAGTACTTTAATGATCTCATGAAAGTACATTTTTAAGACATTTCCAACACTGGCGATTGAAAAACTGAGTAACTTTTGCTTTTGTCTTCTTTCCTCTGAGTTGACACATTGAAAGGGGAATAGACCCTGTCATCATCAATCCTTTATTTAATTCTCTGGAACATTTAGGGAAAAATCCTCAGACATGTCATAACAGGGTAAAAGCAGCTGCAATTAATACAATTATTAGATGGTTGGTTTGATTTTGGTGTACCAATTGGCAATTTGTTTTTATTTTTAGCTACAACTGTGTTTATTTTGCTATGATACATCTGTGAAAAGTGTCCATTGTTGTGAATCCACGTCTTCCTTTTGGTGATTCACATTTTTCTGACTGGAATGCAAAGACATGCATTAGGTGCATGTAAACTAGTAAACATTTAATAACTAGCACTCTCAAAGCTGACAGTACTCACATTGCCAGAATGTCTCATAATGGCAAATGTTGGTAAAGACAATTTAAATAAAGTATGTTTAAGCTTGTTTAAAGGAATGGTAAAATGGTCTGTAGTGCCCCCTTGAAAATGGGTATGTAAGGGGGCTCTGTAGCACCTACAGCAAAGTAAATTTATGGTAAAAATGGGAAACAGGAAGTATATCTTCTGTGTGCATTGTGTGATTTTGATGAATATTCAGATGGATGTTTTGTAATGGGGGCTGATTAAATTGATGTGGCTATAATCGGTCATGGTCATAGTGCCACCACCTGGCAGCAGGAAGTATGGCATTTTTAACAGACTTTGAAATAGCCATATTGTTTTTACATGAATTGCTTCAAAATTCTTGACAATAATGTCAAGACACTGCTGATGTAAAATTATAAAGGAATATTTGATATGTTAAATAATGTTGCCATGGCAATGCATTAATTGTTATTATTTCTTTCTTACTATATTTGGGTGTTTTTGAGGCAATTGGCATGCTTAGAATTTTATGAAATTTTTCACACACATCAGAGTCATTGACAATTAGGGCTCTGTAAATATTCATGCATGGGTGTGTAGGGGGGCTCTGTAGCACCCCCTTTAAAATGGGCATGTAAGACTGCCTCTGTATCACCCCCATTTTCACCTACATTCACCCAAATTGGTACATATATCTAGTTCTCATCTCAAATGGATATCACAGTTATAATAAAACATATTATCTTTTGCCCTGTAACCTGATGGATGTTATTTATCAAAGATAGCCCACTGACACACAAGCCTGTCCAGTACCTTATGGACCACCATCTAATAATATTATAGCTTTCCAGGGGTATATTGCCAACTACATTATAACTGTTTCAAACTTCTTTCACGTTGTCATTTTATGGGGTATTTTTTGTAGAATTTTGAGGAAAATAATAAATGTAATCTATTTTGGAAAATGCTGTAACATAACAAATTGTGGGAAAAGTGAAGCGCTGTGAATACTTTCCGGATGCACTGTATTGCTAAATTGTGCCCAGTTCAAAAGCCATTAGGGAGATCGATGCAACATACAGCCACCTACATGGCTTTAGACTTTTGTGAAGCATTATGAATGCTTGCATGCAATTTTATTTTCATTAGTTTCCACAAGACATTCTGCACCAGGTTTTCCTACGATTTTCATTTGACTTTGATTTCCCTGTTTAGAGTCTTAAAAGAAAGCATAATTTCTCTGAATGAGGCCTACAACAGATATTTATGCTGTATTATACTGTATTATACATTTTTGAGTAAAGTGAAAACAAACATAATGCATAAAGAACACACACTGTAAAAGATATTATGTAGCCACTTGGGAAATAAGTGACATTGTCACTAATGGCTAACACAGTGACACTTGTCACATTGAGAAAATTATGCATCTTCAAAGAAGCCCCCTGGGGGACTTGAAAAGACTTTAAAAGGAAATCATAACCACCTGTTGTCATGATAACAGGTTGTAAAATAACTTTAATGGCACAATAATCTTCCTTAGTGTGCTTTCATCTGTATTATCATAAGCAACGTGAACATGTCAGTAAAAAATAATAATAATTTTTAAAAAAATTCAGGACTTTTTCTGTTAAAATGAAAACTGTGGTTAAGGGCTAGTTGTGAATCGGGAGGGAATGAGTAAAATGAACAGCAATTAGTAGAGCGTAAAATCTAATTGGAGAGCAAAATTGCACTAAGCTATAGATGGGCACTGGTGTAATTAGCATGTGCGCTTGTTACCACATTTGATGATTAGATTTGATGTTATTATGGTTAATAATAACTCAGGGAACAACAAACACATTTTGGTATGGAGGAAAACTTCAATCTTTGAAAAATTACTTTTGATAACTGAATATTTAGAACATTAATGATGGGGGAAAAAGAAATTATCTTGCATTGCTTCAGCAGACATTTTCCTTCATTCAAATATAATATATAAAACTTGCATGAGATGTCCTTTTGATGATTTATGTACTCACTTTACTAGTTCATCTACTTATTTAAGGTTATGTGCTAATCTCACATCTACATTTACATTTAATGCATTTGACAAATGCTTCCATATTGATTTACAGTGCATTGAAGCTATTGATTTTTTATCAGTAGCTTACATGTATTCTCTGGGAATCGAAACCAGGCCTTTACCATTCCTTGTTCCATGCTCTACCAGTCGAGCTACAGCAACTGAGGCACAAGTATATTTTCTCAAATTCTAGTGTCTTTAAACTACTGTGTAGCCCTTAATCTATTCTGTGTGTATCCCGAATGGTTTGTTGGTATGGTTGTGTGTAGATCACACATCTTCTTCCCTTTGAAAGAAGCATGGCCTCTAATTAGTACCCTGAAATATCAGTGTTTACTCCCTCAACCTGGAGTTCCCTCTCTAATACACACAGCCATACAAAGTGGAAGCCTTAATTACAAAGGGGCTTTTCAGAAGTGGCTGAGTGCATGCTACAATGTGTGCAGCTGCTCTCTACTCACTGATGCTTCAAGATTGCTATGAAGTGGTAATGACATAATGTCTGTGTCTTGCCATAGTGACAAGGTCAATTACCCGGCTTCTTTTCACTGTAAACAACGGCAGAGGAATGAAAAAGAGACCACCATTTTCACATTAAAGTGAGTGACCTTCCACAATACATAAATTGGTGTGTATGCACGAATATGTTTCATTTTATTGTATCGTAAACCAGTGTTATTATTGTTTACAAAAACTAAAATGAAAGCTAATTTTTTTTTTTTGTTAAATTAAATCAAAATAAGAAAAAGATTTAAATGATAAAAACAGAAACTAAACTAAAATATATTTTCATGATGCCAAAGCAAACTAAAATAAGAAAAAAATATATCTTGAATTTATTTTAGTTTTAATTCACAGTTTATTATTAAACTGCCTTCATTAAATATTGAAACAACCCAAAATAATTATTGTTTCAACTTTAAAATTTAAGTGTTTGTGCTGCCTTAAAATTTTAAGTTGCATAAGATTTTAGAGGGAAAGTTTTTTAAACAGCATAAAGTTGACTTGTTATATAAATATAATACATGTATATATATTTAATATTATATGTATATAACTTGTTAAATGAGTGATATGTCTTTAACCAAAATAAAAAAAAGTTCAACCAACTTGAAACTGAACTTCAACCAAACTGAAAATAGAAGTTTAAATACTAACATTATCATGTAATATTATTTATAACCATAGAAGTATATGGGGCATCCCATTGTCAGAGATAAATAAAATGCCATTTGATGGTAACTGACCAGAAGATAATCAGTGACTGATGTCTAATCATATTTAGATATAAGCTTGTCAAGAATACACACATGGCACTCAACACTTTACACACAAATCACAGTGATGGTGACAATCATCAAACACACCACTGAGTAAAAAGATGAGATTTGAATTAGTGCTACATGAAAAATATCTAAAAGTGACAACAAACACAATAACCAACAGCATAAATAAAAGCAGCAAACTGTAAAACAAACAAAAACAAGACATTAAAAATGCAATTTGCATTATTTATTCATGGTGCAGTGTATGTTTGAATCAGAATTGTCATGTTCACTGTTGTCTTTTTGTTTTAGGATCGTCTGGAATCCGATCCTTTGAGGGGGGATTCTATCATGTTCACTGTTGTCTTTTTGTTTTTGTGCTTTTATGTTGAAGTTTACTGCGATGGACTGGCGACCTGTCCAGGGTGTCCCCCGCCTTTCGCCCAATGTTAGCTGGGATAGGCTCCAGCCCCCCGCGACCCTGTACACAGGATAAGCGGTTGACGATGGATGGATGGATGGATGGATGGATGTTGAAGTTTAGTTTAGTTCCTGTTTCCTGTTTGGTTTTTGTAGTCCTTTGTAGTTTCTTTTTATGATTGGTTTTCCCCTGATTCCTCCTTTCCCTGATTGTTTCCCCAGGTGTCCCTCATTCACTTGTTTGTTCCTTTCTGTATTTAAACCCTGGTTGTTTGTTCAGTCTCTGGCGGTCGTTGTTTGTTTGATGAATGTTGATGTTTGTGGACGTTTCCGTGCTCATTGTGTGTTTATCTTGCCTGTTACAGCTTCGTATGTCTTCCGTGTTTTTGTTTTATTTCCCCATCGCGGGTATTTCCTTTGATCTGGTTTTGTCTTATTGGTTTTCACCTTTGTTAAATAAAGCCCTGCACGTAGATCCTCGCCTCACATCTGCCTTCATCCACTATCGTGTCAGAAAGACCGACCCATAATGGATATAGCAGTGGTTTTCACCACACTGGCCCAGGCAAACCTGACCGTTCGCGAGTACTCACGTCTCTTCTCCACGGTCGCCATCCACACCGGGTTCGGCGACGCTTCCCTGAAGACTATCTACCGGGTCGGGTTACCATCATCCCAGCTGAGGGAAGCGCCAGAACCCGGAGTCCACACGTGGGTCTCGCTCTGAAGAAACTCGCGGCCGACAAACCACCCCTCGTGATTCCGGCTTTCGAGCCTGAGCCCATGCCTGCCCTGATCGATGAGCCAGCGCTGCCAACTTCGTCTGCCCGGAGAAGGAGGAGAAGAAAAGCTTCCGCTCTCCAGCTCACGACTGCCACGGTCAGCGAGCCAGCGCCCACGCCTGCCACGGTCAGCGAGCGCGTTGCCAGCCTCGACCGTCCCAGAGCCAGCGCCTGTAGCCTCGACCGTCCCTGAGCCAGCGCCTGTAGCCTCGACCGTCCCTGAGCCAGCGCCTGTAGCCTCGACCGTCCCTGAGCCAGCGCCTGTAGCCTCGACCGTCCCTGAGCTAGCGCCAGCAGCCATGACCGTCCAAGAGCCAGCGCCAGCAGCCATGACCGTCCAAGGGCCAGCGCCAGTAGCCAGGACCGCCCAAGAGCCAGCGCCAGCAGCCATGACCGTCCCAGGGCCAACGCCAGTAGCCATGACCGTCCAAGGGCCAGCGCCAGTAGCCAGGACCGTCCAAGAGCCAGCGCCTCTCGAGCCTCCTAGGGCTCCACCTCTCAAGTCTCTCGAGCCTTCCAGGGCTCCTGCTCCCGAGCCTCCTAGGGCTCCGCCTCTCAAGTCTCTCGAGTCTTCCAGGGCTCCTCCTCCCGAGCCTCCCAGGGCTCTGCCTCCCAGGTCTCTCGAGTCTTCCAGGGATCCTCCTCCCGAGCCTCCCAGGGCTCCGCCTCCCAAGTCTCTCGAACCTTCCAGGGCTTCTCCTCCCGAGCCTCCTAGGGCTCCGCCTCTCCAGTCTCTCGAGTCTTCCAGGGCTCCTCCTCCCGAGCCTTCCAGGGCTCCACCTCTCAAGTCTCTCGAGTCTTCCAGGGCTCCGCCCCTCAAGCCTCTCGAGCCTTCCAGGGCTCCGCCTCTCAAGTCTCTCGAGCCTCCCAGGGCTCCTCTCGAGCCTCCCAGGGCTCCGCCCCTCAAGTCACTCGAGTCTTCCAGGGCTTCGCCTCACAAGCCTCTCGAGTCTTCCAGGGCTTCGCCTCACAAGCCTCTCGAGCCTCTCGAGCCTCCCAGGGCTCCGCCTCTCAAACCTTTCGAGCCTTCCAGGGCTCTGCCTCTCAAGCCTCTCGAGACTCCAAGGGCTCCTCTCGAGCCTCCCAGGGCTCCGCCCCTCAAGTCTCTCGAGCCTTCCAGGGCTCCGCCTCTCAAACCTCTCGAGTCCTCCAGGGCTCCGCCTCTCAGGCCTCCCGAGCCTTCCAGGGCTCCGCCTCCCGAGCCTTCCTGGGCTCCGCCTCTCGAGCCTCTCAAGTCCTCCAGGGCTCCGCCTCTCAAGCCTCTCGAGCCTTCCAGGGCTCCGCCTCCCGAGCCTTCCTGGGCTCCGCCTCGCCCCCCGAGCCTCCTACGGCTCCGCCTCCAGAGCCTTCCAGGTCTCCGCCCCAAAGCCTCCTACGGTGCCACCTTCCTCGACTCCGCCTCCTAAGCCTTCCTCGGCCCCACCTCCTGAGCCTTCCTCGGCTCCGCCTCCTGGGCCTGCCTCGGCCCGGCCTCCGGGGCCTTCCTCGGCTCCACCTCCAGAACCTTCCAGGTCTCCGTCTCTAGAGCCTCCTACGGCACCACCTTCCTCGGCTCCGTCTCCTGAGCCTTCCTCGGCTCCGTCTCCTGAGCCTCCCTCGGCTCCACCTCCTGAGCCTCCCTCGACTCCGCCTCCTGAGCCCCCAGAGCTTTCCTTGGTTCCGCCTCCCTTGGCTCCGCCTCCTGGGTCTCTCTCGGCTCCGCCTCCTGGGCCTCCCGAGCCATTCTCGGCTCCGCCTTCCTCAGCTCTGCCTCCGGAGCCTCCAGAGGCCCCCTCAGCTCTGCCTCCTGAGCTTCCAGAGCCTCCCTCAGCTCTGCCTCCTGAACCTCCAGAGCCTCCCTCAGCTTCGTCTCCAGAGCCCCTCTCAGCTCCGCCTCCTGGACCTGTCCCTGTCTTGTGGCCGCCTCCCCGGCCTCCTGGACCTGTCCCTGTCTTGTGGCCGCCTCCCAGGCCTCCTAGACCTGTCCCTGTCCTGTGGCCACCTCCCAGGCCCCCTGAATCGGCCCCTGCCGTGTGGCCAGCTCCCGGGCCACCCAAACCTGTCCCCAAATTGTGGCCGCCTCCCAGACCACCTAAACCTGTCCCTGCTCGGTCGATACCTCCCTGGCCTCCTAAGCCTATCCCTACCCTGTGGACGGCCCCCAGGCCACCTGACCCGGTTCCCCGTCTCATACCCCCATGGACTGCCTGTCGGCCCTCTTGGCCTCCCTGGTCTGCCTGTCCGCCCCTTGTGCCCCCGTGGACTTCCTGCCTGCCCCCTTGGACTTCCTGCCCTCTTGCCCCTTGTGCCCCCTTGGACTGTCTGTCTGCCCCTTGTACCCCCTTGGTCTGTCTGTCTGCCCCTTGTGCCCCCTTGGACTCTGTTTGCCCCTGGCGCCCTCATTTTGTTTTTTGTGGGTTTTTTGTCATTTTTGTTTTAAGATCGTCTGGAATCCGATCCTTTGAGGGGGGATTCTGTCATGTTCACTGTTTGTTTTTGTGCTTTTATGTTGAAGTTTAGTTTAGTTCCTGTTTCCTGTTTGGTTTTTGTAGTCCTTTTGTAGTTTCTTTTTATGATTGGTTTTCCCCTGATTGTTCCTCCTTTCCCTGATTGTTTCCCCAGGTGTCCCTCATTCCCTTGTTTGTTCCTTTCTGTATTTAAACCCTGGTTGTTTGTTCAGTCTCTGGCGGTAGTTGTTTGTTTGATGCATGTTGATGTTTGTGGACGCCTGTTTCCGTGCTCATTGTGTTTATCTTGCCTGTTACAGCTTCGTATGTCTTCCGTGTTTTTGTTTTATTTTCCCCATCGCGGGTATTTCCTTTGTTCTGTTTTTGTCTTGGTTTTCACCTTTGTTAAATAAAGCCCTGCACGTAGATCCTCGCCTCACATCTGCCTTCATCCACTATCGTGACAACGTGAGTGTGATGTGCGTAGTTCTCTTGACTTATTTTTTATTTCAGCTGAATAGTTTTTGATAAGTAGTCAAAAAAATCAGGAGCAATTTAAGACTAATAATAATTTGATGAGTTGAAATAAGGCAATATGAAACCGGAGATGTTAAACAGGTGAGGCAATCGTGTCATAGTATATAAGGAGCCTTAAAAAACAGCCTAGTCCATCAAGAGCATGGATCATTTGAGACTTGTCAATTTGCCAACAGATGCTTCAGCAAATAATCCAGCACTTTGAGAACAATGTTCCCCCCCCCAAAAAAAATTGGAAGGATTTTGGGCATTTCACCCTCTACAGTGCACAATATTGTTAAAGATTCAAGGAATCTGGTCAAATCTTGTTGTGTAAAGGGCAAGACAAAAACCTCTTCAGGATGTGCATGATCTCTGATCCCTCAGACATCACTTAAAAAACATAATTCATCTGTAATGAATATCATGAACATGGGCGTGTGATAACTTTTATATACCTATTTTAGTCAACACCACTCGCTGCTGCATACACGGATGCATGTTAAGACTTTACTGTGCAAAGCAGAAACACTACATCAACACTGCCCAGAAGTGCTGATGACTTCTCTGGGCTCGGTCTCATCTTAGATGGAAAGTAGAACAATGGAACTGTGATTTTTCATCCAACGAGTCCACATTTCAAATACTTTGTGAAAAACACTATCACATTCTCCGGGCCAAAGAGAAACAGGATCATCCAAGCTGTTATCAGCATCAGTTCAAAAGCCAGTGTATGTATGAGCCAGGGGTGTGTCAGTACCCATGGCATGAGTAAATCTTTCTTTGAGGGCACCATTAATGCAGACAGAAATGTACAAATTCTGGAGCAACATATACTGCCACCCAGGACTGTCTTTAACAGGGACGTCCCAGCATTTTTGAGCAGGACAACTTCAAACCACATACTGCCTGGATTTCAAGTGCATGGCTGTGTAAGCATAGAGTGTGGATGATAGATTGGGCTGCCTGCAGTCCTGACCTGTCTTCAATTGAGAATGTGTGGCGCATTATGAAGCACACCATACGGCAGTGAAGACCCCATACAATAATTCAGCTGAAGACCTGCATAAAGGATGAATGAAAAATATGAAATTCACAATGTAAAACATCATATAATGTGTAGTTGTCATGCTTTAAGTATAGCAAAGGGTGAATTAAATGTACAAATCTCTCTCTTTTTTTTTTAGCATTTTTCATACTGTACCAACGTTTTCGGAAATGGGGTTGTAGTCCAGATAATTTGTTCAGATAAAACTGTTAGAGGGCAATTTTAAGCTGTCATATGGTCATGTTACAATGTGCCACTCAACTGTTACAGCTTGTCTCACTTAACATTTCACTTTCCTTCTTTCTAAACAGGTTAACAATCTTGTAATATTTGTTTTTAGGTCTGTTGACGGGAGTTGTTGTTGTTTATTGCAGACAACTCTTCATTCAACCAGATCAGACACAGGGTGGATGGAAGGGCAGTTTAATCTTGTGATCATTAAAAACTCTAATTCTGATAGTCTTGCAATTGCACAGCTGCTAACTCAAAATCCAACATGTGTCGTATTGTAAGTGCTATAAACACAGGCACTCTGTGCTTTATGTATGTTAAGAGTCTGGAACAACATCTCTTCAGAGCGCAAATTACTCTGATGCTATGTGTTCATGTTTGACATCAACAGGCATAAGCTTTAAAACTCTTGGGCAAACTAAAGGCTGTTGGGCAAATGGATGTGGGAGGGTGCGGTTGGCAATGTACAGTAAGAATATGTTGGGGGAGAATTGGATAAGTTGATGTATGAAGGCAGCAATTAACAGTGATAAACTCGTTGTGTGAGTCATTCTATTAATCACCTGGATCACATGGAAGAGTGATTTTGAAGCTGAGTCACTCTTTTTCCCATGATGTGCCTAGGTCACAGAGACCTCAATCTATCTAACTGACCTAAAAGTGAGAGGGCAGAGAGGCCAATAAGTTGTCTTGATCATAAAAGCTAAAGTAAGTGGTAAAAATGGTGCAATACATTTTTACTTATTCAGAGCTTAATATGATGGTTCATCCTAAAATGAAAATTCTCACATTATTTTCTTCTGTGGAACACAAAAGATGTTAAGCAGAATGTTAACCTCAGTGATCATTCATTTACTTTTTCAAGAAATGAAGAGTAATTTGAAACATAGTAAAATCATGAGCACTCACATGTGATGAAGACTCAATAATATCAGTAACCTTATAAAAGATGTTTATTCTACATAGAGGGTCCATTCATAGAGGGTCCATTCATTGTGGCTGACATTCTTTATCTGATTAATCCTCATAATTCCAGTTCTTTCTCATTCCTTTTCCATCTCTCTCGCCAAATAAATTATATCAATCACCTGTTGTAACACAGTTCAATGGAAAAGAGGAGGCGAGAACCGGCTTGACAAAATAAATAATATTTTAATCAAGAACTTAACCAACAAACACACACACAGGTGTCGGGCAGCTACCCGTAACTCTCTCTCTGTTGCACTGCTGTCTACGGTCGCCTTTAAGCTCTCATTGTTTTTATTTAATACCTTCTGAAGTCATCCAGTCCCATTCAACCAAAATTTCAGCAATAACCCTCTTGTAAGGAACATTCACTGATTTTTTTTATTCACTTTGATATTTAGCCAATATTTCACAGTGGCGATATGCTTAACTGTGTATCAACAGTCACGTGACATCATGTGAACGGCAAGCTCTGCGCACTTTGCTAGTTTTAACATTATTAATTAATATATTCGATACACTCTGTTCCATAACTGTTCTAGGAGGACTATATGTCAAAGAATTCAAATTCCTCAGGCTCTGGTGGATTTGGAGTGTGTCTGGGTGACGTTGGAGGACATGGAGAATTGTAGCCGGTGGAATATCGTCCGAATCATCGGAATTCCTGAGGCCAAAGAGGGTAAGGATATGATGAAATTCCTGGACGGGCTCTGTCCGAATCTGCATGACATAACAGGCCATAAGCTGGAAATTGAGCAATCTCACAGGGTTCCAGCTTGGCGATCCACTGAGGGAGACAGGCCCAATCAATTCTGGCGTAATTTCTAAAATCATCCAAAAAGGATTTTGTGTTACGCAAGGCGAGGAGTAAAGGAAGGCTTTTTGGAAGATCCACAACAATTTCTTTCTCCCAGATATTGCAAATTTGATAACAGCGTAACGTGATAGATTCAAGTAATGCAAGAAACTCTTACATCAACGGAAGTTCGCTTTTGCACTGATGTTCCTGGCCAAATTGAGAATAAATGCTATGGATGGCCATAAAACATTCACATGTCCCCAGCAAGCAATGTCCTTCATAAAGCCAATGGAATAAGTTATTTTGTGGTACTCACGTTGTAGCTGAGTGAAAATCAGACTCACTGAACATTCACTGGACTGTTCAAGGATACGGAGCGCCTTTTTGTTTCTTTTTGTGCAGGTTCTGCCTATTGGTTGGAGTTTGTTTTGTGGAGTATTTCTTGCAAGACATTGGAGTGATTAGGTAATTTGTTGCACTCATGTAGTAGCCGAATGGGCAGGCTCACTGAACATTAGTTTGAATGTCCGAGGAAATGGAGCAGCTTTTTTTTCTTTTTGTGCTATTTCCGCCTAGCGGTTGGAGTTTGTTTCATGGAGTAACACACCTTCAGGAGAGTTATGTGGATGAATCTACACGTTCTTTGTGTTTATTTGGCCTATTGGCTGGAGTTTTTTATAGATGATCATTTGTAGTGTAATTCCGTCTCACAAAATTTGTTTAGAAACACCAGACTTGAGCAATCCAATGGCAAATTTGTCACGGGGGTTCTCGTAGGTGTGCATGGACTGTTTGAGTTTAGTTCTGGGGGAAGTTTGGGTTTTGATTGTTGCACTAATGTAAAACAAAATTTTCCTCATATGTCAAAATGTCAAATGTTACTATGAGTGGAATGTCTTTCTCCACGTGGAATGTGAATGGGTTGGGGCACTCCATAAAAAGAAGGAAGGTTATTCTCTTCCTAAGCATAAGAAATGTGATATAGTGTTTCTTCAAGAAATGCATCTTTCCCTGTGGGAAGCTGAAAAATGTAGATATGGGGTGGACATATTTTCTTTAGTGCTGGCTCAAGTAAGAGCAGGGGAGTCATTACACTGACTATTAAAATGTCTCAAACAGATTAAAGATAAATTAGGAAGAGTCATTATTGTTTTAGCAGGAATTCAGGGTCAAAGTCTTATTTTGACTAATATTTACGCACCTAACGTTGATGAGGGCTGTTTTATATGTCTTGAAGGGTTGTTGCAAGCTACTGGCACCCCTCATTATTTAATATTGGGTGAAGACTTTAATCTTTTGATCATAGTGAAGCAAAAGTGTGCAAGCCCCCTAGAGCAACATTGACGCATCAAAGGATGTGTAAAAATCTTGATCTTACAGATATTTGGTGACTTTTGAACCCATCTGGTAGGGACTATAATTTATTTTCATCAGTCCATAAGATTTACTGTAGAATAGATTTTTATTTATATCTAAGTCCCTCATTTCATCTGTTGTTGAATGCTCAATTGGAAACATTTTAGTCTCAAGCATTGGTGAGTTTAGAGATGTTGCCACATATGGAGAAAAGGAAATCATATAATTGGTGCTTTAATGTATCCCTTTTGCTAAATCCTGAATTCCAAAAAATTAATCAATGTTTTTATAGGGACAAACTGGTCCTCAGTATCCTCTGTGGGTGTGGCTTGGGAGGCAAATAAGGCAGTTCTAAAGGGCCGGATCATACACTATGCCTCATTCACCCCAAAAAACCCATAGCACGAGAACTTGTGTTGTTGGAAGGGAATATTAATAGTGCCGAGGCAGAGTTGAAGTACAGAATGTCATCTGATGGCCTCAGAGAATTGAACCGAATGAAATACAGATATAATACTATTGTCACGGAAAGTGGAGTTTTGGCTTTTCAGAAAAAGACAGTCATACTTTGAGTCGGGGGACAAGGCAGGAAAACTTCTGGCTAGATATATAGAAGAGAGACAGACGTTTTCTACCATTCCCTCAGTGAAATGTGCTGGTGATTAAATATTTACCCCAGCCATTGATATTAATAATGCTTTTAAAGATTTATATCTTGATCTATATAGCTCCACGTCTTCCTCTAGTGATGAGGATATTAGAAACTTTGTGGAACCATTAGAATTTACTAAACTGACAGCTGAACAAAAAAATTATCTTGATTCTGAGATAAACTTGGAGGAGCTTGACGAGGTAATTAAGGCCTTGGCTACAGGCAAGTCTCCGGGGCCAGATGGCTTTGCCACTGAGTTTTTTAGGTCTTATGCTGCAGAATAGGCTCTAAGCCCAGATCAGTCTGATTCTTAAAAAACACAAAGATCCAAGCCAGTGTAGGAGTTACCATCCAATTTTCCTGATCCAGCTAGACGTTAAAATATTGTCAAATATTTGGGCTAACTGATTTAGTAAAGTTATGACACCTCTTATACAGTACATATAGATCAGGTGGGGTTTATTCGGGGCCACAGTGCTTCTGATAACATTAGGCATTTCATCAATATCGTGGTCAGTAGCGAATGATCAGACTCCGATCGCTGCCATCTCACTTGACGCTGAAAAGGTGTTTGATGTGGTAGAATGGGATTTTATTTTTACGATTTTGGAAATGTATGGGTTCAAGAATACTTTTATTGATTGGATTAAGTCACTTTATAGACACCCAGTAGCAGCGGTACAAACAAATGGATTAATTTCAGACTATTTTACTCTGGATAGTGGCACCCTTTCCCCAATATTGTTCTGTTTTGCCGTGGAACCATTAGGAGCCGCGATAAGAAAGGAGGAGGATTTTACAGGGTTGGTGGTGGAGATCTATGCCTTGCCTCCACAGAATTATTAATTCCTTTTCTAAGTTCTCGGGATACAGAGTTTATTTGTCTAAATCCGAAGCTTTGTCTCTGACAGTGTACAGCCCGGTAACGGTTTTTCTGAATTAATTTTGACCCTTTAATAAAAAGGTTTTTGAGCGATGTGGGCAGTTGGGCTTCATTACATTTCTCTATGATTGGGAAGGTTAATGTTATTAAAATTAATTGAATTCCAAAATTAAATTACCTGCTACAGTATCTCCCTATGGATGTACCCATCTCTTATTTCAAGCAATATGATAGCATAGCAAAGTCCTTCATTTGGAATGGTAAATGTCCCAGATTACATTTCAGTAAGTTGCATAGGCTGATTGACAAAGGTGGGCTGGGCCTACCCAAGATTTTGTTTTATTTTTATGCATTTGGTCACAGACATTTGGCTCACTGGTCGCTTCCACCTGAGAGAGCCCCTCACTGGTTTTGTATTGAAGTTCTTTCCCCAATTTCACCATTGGAAAGCCTTTCTATCAAACTAAGTTAAGTTACACCCTGTTATATTGCATTTGCACTCGGTATGGACAAAAGTGTCCAGAGTGTTTAATTCAGACATTTATTTAAATGTTGCCTTGAGCATATGGCTGAACCCAAAATATGTATTAATAAGTCCCCTTTCTACTGGTCAGAGTGGATTGTGAGGGAGGTTAATACACTCAGTGACCTATATGAGAGTGGGGTGTTGAGATCCTTTGAAAAATTGGTTCATTTTTCAATCATTTTGGGTTTCCCTGATCTCAGTTCTTTAGGTATTTAAAGCTGCGCCACCTGCTCTGTACTATTTTTGGGAGTAGCATACACCCCCCTAAAGTGGCAGATACTCTGGGAGTCGTGATTACTGCATTTAACAAAGGTCATGAGGCATCAGTGTATTACTCCCTGCTGATTCAGAGTCTGGGTTGGAGCTTTAACTTCTCTCAAGAGATTATGGGAGAAAGATTTAAACTTGGTATTGGAGGAGGGAGTGTGGGCTAGGATTCTAAAAAATATCATATCTGCATCTAGAGATGCAAGGGTGCACCTTATGCAATTTAAACTTTGACATCGATTCTATTGTACCCCCTCTAAGTTGTATAGGATTGGTCTTAAAGACACACCCACCTGCTGGCAATGCTAATCAGAAGATGGAGACACAACACATGTTTTTTGGTAGTGTGTTAAGATCCAAGAATTTTGATCAAAGATTTTACCTGTGACGTATTGGGCACACAAATTTCATTTTGCACCAGACTCTGTATTTTAGAAGATGGGCGGTCATCAATATAGGGGATAAACACATACAAAATTGGGCCTTTACAAGTGTTATGATCAGTTGACAAATTGTTTTAAGGGGATGGAAGTCGGCTGGAGCACCCTCATTTCAAGAGTGGTGCACAGAGATTGGGAGGGTGGCAGCTTTCATGGAAGTGTCATGTGGAAGGCCGGGGAACTGGGATTAATTTGATGGGAAATGGGGCAGCTATTTGGCGTTCTTGGAGGGCTCTCATGGAGGGGCAGTGGAGAGATAAGTTTCGTTTTAAATGTATATATATATATATATATTAGGGCTGTCAATCGATTAAAAGAACTAATTAATAATTAATTATATGGTGTCCCAATTAATTAATCGCGATTAATTGCATTTATTCGCAAATCGCATTTGCTGAGAAAGCCCCTCATATAACAATAATTCAATATATAATGCTGAAATAATTAGAAATAATTATGTATAATAATTATACATAGTTATCTTTAAATATTTAAAAAATTATGTATATATGTATATTTAAAGATATGTATATTTAAAGATAACTATTATATAAAAACATATATACACAGAATATATATATATATATATATATATATATATATATATATATATATATATATATATATATATCTGTGTATATATGTTTTTCTTTCCTTTGCTTTCTGTATGAATCAATACAAAAATTTTATTAGAAAAAACTGTGTATCAGCTCTCTCTCATTTGTACGTCGTGATGTGCAGCGTCTCACACACACACATAGTAGCCTGCTTTATTTGACTAAGACAGGTATACACATTGAGATATGTGTATATTTTCATGTTATTAGGCAGAATGACAGCAACTTTCACTTTCATTTCATCTATTTGCCATGCAATGAAAGTGAATAGTGACCGAGGCTTTCTCCTTTTGTGTTCAACAAAAGAAATCAAAATTGGTTTGCAACAACATAAAGGTGAGCAACTGATGAAAGTTTTTTAATTTTGGTTTGAATTATCCATTTAACTCAGATGTGTAAAATGCATACAACCACCTTCCTCCAAACACACACACACACACACACACACACACACACACACACACACACACACACACACACACACACACACACACACTCACACACACACACAAATCTGTTCAGAATATCGAAACGTAAGGCCATATCCCAGTGCTGAGAATTTCATTTTAGAGCCTATGACACCAAGATGCTTGACATTTTCATAATGAGGATACATTGCACAGAGAATGCTGCAATCTTATTATTTGTATCTACATACCACTCAGGGGAGCTACTGCCACACCACCAAAACAGGTCAAAACTCATTACAAAAGGCTGAATTTAACATACTCTAATTTTTCTGCATGACAATTTAACATCTTCCCAGATAATTGCAAATCTGATTAAAGCTACAGTAGAAATCTACTGTCTATTTCAGAAATGTGAAATAACCACTCCCTCAGTGAGATGTTAATGCAGTGAAGATCACATCATCTGAATCACCAAAAATGAAAATTCTCTCATTATGTACTCGCCCACATAATATCACAGGTGTGTATGACTTTCTTTCTTCACCAGAACACATTTGAAGAAAAATAGAAAAATATCTTATAGGTCCTTAAATTTGCAAGTGAATTGAGATATCTCTTTTGATGCTCCAAAAATCATAGACAGTCAACATAAATGTCATCCACATGACACCAATCTGTTATAATAATGTCTTCTAAAGCGACATGATCGTTTTTGGTGCAAAAAAGATAAACATTTAAGTACTTTTTTTTCTCTAATTCATGCTTCCAGTTGGCAGCAGTACGTGCATGTGACGTAATCGCATTGACATTTGAAACAGGCAATAACTGGCACACATGCGTCACAGCCAGAAGAGCAGCACTGTTTACAAGTGTGTAGGAGGAACACTGTACAGAAACTTTGTTGGTCATTGGAATACGTCACACGAGAGATCGCTTGGAATCCACCATTTCATGAAGCTTACACTCACATTGGATTATAGTTAAAAAGTACTTAAATATTGATATATTTTCACACAAAATGCGATTGTATCACTTTAGAAGGCATTAATTTAACCACTGGAGTCATATCGATGATGTTTATGCTGACTGTCTGTACATTTTGGAGATTCAAAAGAGAACACTTCAAATGTGTTCTTGTGATGAAAGAAAGTCATACACATCTGGGATATCATAAGGGTGAGTAAATGATGAGACCATTTTTATTTTTAGATGAACCATCCCTTTAAAAGCTTTAAGGCAACTTTAATTATTTGCTTTGGTCTGATTCTCTGGTCTTACAGAAAGCAAAGGCCTGCTGACTAGACATAAAGGAAGACTATTGAGACTTATTTTCATGCTATATTTCCTATCCACACTCAAAAAAATAAAGGTTCTTTATCAACACGCATGGTCCCATGAGGAACCTTTAACATCCATGGAAACTTCCCATTGCACAAAAGGTTCTTTGTAGTGAAAAAAGGTTCTTAAAATGGTTCTTTTGGGAACCTTTCACTGAAAGGTTCTTTGGGGAAATAAAAAGGGTTCTATTCAGAACCTTTATTTTTAAGATACACAATAAAATGTACTTATTACCGTTTGGTTTTAATTAAGTTTCCCACAAATTCGATTATAATAGGTTTCAAATGTTTATATTTTATTACTCATATCTGTTAATCACATACAGTGATACCGAGTGTACAGAAAAAGCTACATTGCAATTTCAAACTCATGTATGCCATTTATGTAACTGTATAATTATCCAGTTGTATGTTTCTCCAAAATCAAACAGTCGAAAGTGAATATGTGAGTCAAATTCTGTCCAGGAATTAATGATGTTAAAATAAGTTTCATTAGTTCTGTCTCAACTAGATAATTAAGCATAAGTGAACATCATAATCTGAATCACTTCCATACAGACTTTGGATTTTCATGTACAGCAGATTGCTTTAAAATCTCTGTATTGCATTCCAAGTCACTCAGCCATTCACACATGAACACATTCAGAGCATCCAAGAGAGAAATGTAAAATTGTATTAATTGGACTAAAGGGTAACTTTAGCCTGGTGACCTATCCTGGAGCTGTCCACAGCCTGTGGTGCTGAAGTGCATTTCACAGTTTTTTCTCATATAGAGCCACGGTGGAGAAAGGAAATACATATAGCAGCACCATGGATACTTCCAATATTATTTATTTCTTGTTGTTTCAATAGGCTGCAGTTTAGCTTTCTTTCCCAATAAATGTTTAAAGAGAGCTGAAAAAATAATTCAGAATCACAACAACCCCTTTGGAAAACTACTTTGATATAACCTGCTTGTATTCTTTGTTGTGGCTATAAATGTGCGGGCCTTATTCATTTTTAATTAATCTTTAAATTAAATGCTTATGTGAACTAAATATTTATTTAACGTCTCTTTTCTTTGTTTTCTCTTCTCATAACAGCATTTGGAACCTTTATACACGAGGACGTTTATTTGTTTTATATCATGACGTGATTTTTGTATATTTATGTCTATAATAGCAGACGTTTTGTTACTTAGAAGACATAGCAATAGCGATATTAAATAAATAATTAATGCTAAGTAAGGGAACACAAATCGTTGTTTTCGTGAGACCTTTTCTTTTTCAGATTAGGACACCAAAATGTCCGGCTGAAATAAACATTTTAATTATAGGCTATTACTAAGAAAACGGGTTGACCCTATAAGAGAAAGGTTTTCGCTGACATTATATCATGATGATTTGGGTGCAAGACTTAATCGTAGGGCCTACGTGTTCATAATGACGTACTTTGCAGGTGAATTTACGAAGAGGTTGTGTAACTCCGAGAGTTCAAATGATTTGCTTGTCAAGCAGACTGACAAGAGCCACAAGAACCCGCGCAAACAACGAGGACTGCCCCAGCACAGCGCGATGAGCCCAACACTCAGCTCCACACTGATACTCGCAGTCCTCTTCATCTCCTTGATACCAATCGTCAGAAGTAAGTCTTAAACATAAATCTTTTCCTCAATTTTTTTTCCCCTTTTGTGTTTTGCTTTTTAATGTTTGAACATTGTTGGTGTGCTGCTGCTTCTTTGGATAGTAATTTTGATTGTGATTGAATTCTCATTAGGTTAAATTATATATATATATACATGTATATGCATGTATGCATACATTTCATTGAAGAATAACCCTGCCTGATATGGAACATGACTGGCTTTAAATTCAAACCAAAATATTAGACAGTATGCAAACTTTCAAGAGTCTATAAAGATGCAGTTGCTGAATGACACAACAACAGTTGTGAGAGATATTTCATTAATTTCAGTATTTAATTACTTTCCCAAATACATGCAATTTATTTAAAAAATATTTTTCAAAACATTGTATTTTCAGACATCAAATAGTGGAAAAGTTTGTGCATGTCTTTCTTTCTTTAAGATGTGTGAATGCTGGAATACTCTTTCTCTCTTTCTTTAAGATGTGTGAATGCTGGAATACTCTTTCTCTCTCTCTTTAAGATGTGTGAATGCTGGAATACTCTTTCTCTCTCTCTTTAAGATGTGTGAATGCTGGAATACTCTTTCTCTCTCTCTTTAAGATGTGTGAATGCTGGAATACTCTTTCTCTCTTTCTTTAAGATGTGTGAATGCTGGAATACTCTTTCTCTCTCTTTAAGATGTGTGAATGCTGGAATACTCTTTCTCTCTCTCTTTAAGATGTGTGAATGCTGGAATCTCAAATAGTCAAAACTATTAAACTGAAAAGAATATTTGAAATATATGCTTTGTAAACATAACCTTAGTTTGAATGTATTCATACATATTGCAACAGGTATTGAATAGCTTTACATTTTTTATTCTGTCCTCAAGTGCAAATTCTGTCTTTATCTTCTCTTTAGATTAACAGTTTACTAATTTCATGGTTTTTGTTTTTGGATTGGCAGTTTATCTGATGTCATTGCTTTTTTCATGCAATTTACACGCAAGGCTTAGATCTTCTGTCTGTGTTCCAAAATCTGCTAAATTA
This sequence comes from Xyrauchen texanus, assembly GCF_025860055.1. Taxonomy (NCBI): domain Eukaryota; kingdom Metazoa; phylum Chordata; class Actinopteri; order Cypriniformes; family Catostomidae; genus Xyrauchen; species Xyrauchen texanus. The sequence continues at coordinate 19,911,896 of NC_068305.1, forward strand.
GTGTGTAGAGTAAATAATGGGGACTATTGATTGTCACACACATAACACTGAAAAACTATTCTGGGCTAATGCAAGAATGTGTTGCATTAATAAATGGTTTATAGAGAAGGTAAGAGTGTATTGTGTTGAAAAGGATCTCTCTCATTTGTAACTGTTTCTTATTCTTTTATTCAAGAGTTTTTTTTTGGTTTGTTTTGTTAAATGAGTAAATAAAGTACAAATCTACAGAGTAGATTTGTGATGTTATTTGTGAGGTTTTACAATAAACCTGCAAAATGAGGATGGGATAAACAGTGTAATGTGTCAGATTCATTTTGTGAATTATAATCTTTACACTAGAAGAATAAAATTACAACTTCATCATCTGCAACATTACAATAAAGTGTTTGATCTATACACCCAGTCCTATTTATCATCACATTAGATTTAGTCACATAAATGCTAATTATGATGTCACTGAGAAAGAAATATTATGTGGTAGCACTTGAAGATTCTGTTAGCAGAGCTCATAGATTAGTAATTGTGATGTCACAAAGAATTTGAAGGCTATAATGTTAGTATAAGAAATGCAGAAATGATAGGAGAGATGTTGTAAGATTAGTAGCCCAACTATGTGACTCATTTATTAATACAGAAATATAATTATATTGTCACAACTGATTGTTAAATGTCGGAAGAGACCCAGATGGCCACCATGTTGACAAAACATAACATTTTGTCAAACAACGTATCAACAAGTCTTTCTTTTTTAATTTTGGTACTGTATTCAGTGTTGATTTATAACCAAGTCTACTTTGTTTTCACCATGGTGACTAGTTGTCCTTATTTGTACATATATGTACAGCATATACTGTTATTATTAAAGATGTAGCCCATAAATCAAAAACATACATCACTCATCCTTTTTAGAGTAATAGTTTAAGAACAGAAGCTGGATGGAGACACCAACACAAAAGATCAAAAGATGGACTCGGTTAAATTAGATCTTATTCCGTTAAGAAAATTTAAAAATCACCAAAACAGTAAAATCGACGAGTAGAAGTAATTCATTTCAGAGCTGTAGTAGTCCAGACCTACGTATGTAGGCATACAGTTGCCCAGTCTTCCACAGTTATTTGACAGGTCATTTTGTGACACAATTGCAAGAGATCCCATGAAAATTAGGATATCTATAGTCATTATAATAAAATGTAGGTAACTTTGTATCATTAGAATTATGACATTTGAGATTTAATGAAATATGACCAATTAATTTTAAACTGAGACTTTGTAATCATTAAAAGGGCACAAAATGCTTTACTGTTTAGAATGCAATGAGTCAAAATATTGGGATTAATTATTTGTGTACCAAGTGAAATTCAGAGTTCATACCATTATTATTATTATTATTATTATTATTGAACTTTTCTGAAACTAAATGTGACAATAGCAGTAATGCACATGTTATCATGTTGTTGTTTTTTTTACAGGTGCTCCAGTGCTCTTTAATCCATCCTCATTAAAGCATGACCAGTTACTTACCCAGGTGTGTATGCTTCACTGATATAATGTCAAATACTTATCATTCCACCTATTCTTACTGAGTTTAGCTCCACCCAGCAATTAACATTTTGTGAATACCTTCCACTATACTCCATGCAACTTTTCCTCACAGACAAGTTCATAAATTACTTCCCAAATATTTGTTCAGTTTCTGCACCTGCCAACTGTGTGTGCATCAGTAATTACATGGATGAATTTAGGGATCTAAAAGCTGAAAGCACAATTCAAAACATGTTTATGGAATGGGGGGAAATGATAAACAAAACAATAAATTAAAACTGAAAAATTAATGTTATATATATATATATATATATATATATATATATATATATATATATATATATATATATATATATATATATACAGTATATCAAATAAATGGCTGTCTTGGAGAATTAATGTAAGCTCCTCACCCAAATCCACATCAGCATCACTACAACATAAACGTCCATCTCTCTTTTGTCTTTTCTTGTAGATATCCAGTCTTTGCTCATTCTTCCTCTCTGCAGACCCATCAGTAAGTAATGGAGTGTTGTAGTTTTTTGGACATTTGCATCAAAACATCGAGCTGATAAAGCAAGAGAGATGAGATGGTGTTGATTTGCTGTGGAAAGGCCAATCATGTAAACTCTCATGTCCTTTAAGTCTTCCTTGGTGACAGCATCCACAGTGTCTAGTGACGAGTTACAACTGCCCTTCCTGAATTATTTATTTAACCCATTTATAGCCTCTAATTTGCACTTAATGTTCCCCAGACATTTACTCAGTCTGTGTCTCCTCTGGCAGTTTTATGAACTGATTTAATTTTTTACACAGATCCGAGAATTCATAACATTAAGGGATAGTTCACCCAAAAATGAAAATTCTCTTATCATTTACCTTCCCTCTTGTTGGTCGGAACACGTATAACTTTCTGTCTTCCATGGAACACAAAAGGAAATGTTAGCCTCAGTCACCATTCACTTTCATTGCATCTCAATGAAAGTGAATGTTGATTTTTAACATTTTGTGGTGAACTACCTTTTAATCGAGTATACCATGCTCTCACTTTACATACCATTGTATTGATCCTGTCAGAGGAATGGAACTATTCAGTGACTTTTCTTCCTCAAGTGAAGGTCTGCTCTCCATTGTCCCCATGGAATCCCATTTACGCCATCATGAGATAACAATTAATGATTTTGAGATAGAAAGTCAGGATTATGAGATAAAAAAGCAATAATTTCATAATTACTGAATGAGATTTTGTCATAATTTTTAGCTAAAAAGTCAAAATATGAGTCATAATTATGAGATATCAAGGCATAATTATGATATTAAAAAGTCAAAATTTGAGATAAAATTTCAAAATTGTCAAATAAAAAGTCATAACTATAAAATGTCAAAAATTTTAGATAAAAAGTCAAAATTATGAGATAAATTGAGATAAAAAATAATCTCATAATTATGACATAGTAACTCATTATGTCTTAGCATGTCATAATTTCGATGTTTAATCTCATTATTATGACTTTTTATCACATGATTATGACTCTCATTTTTTATTTCATAGTTTTAAAAAATGTTCTTATAATTGATACTTTTAATCTCATTTAGATTTTTTTTTTTCTAAAAAAATAAAAGTATCTCATACTTCCAAATTTGTATCTCATAATTTTGACTAAACAAAGCACTTTTTATGTGGCGGAAATGGGTTTTCATACTATTTCTTGCATGTTCACTACATTGCAAAAGTGCTATCTTTTTCAAACATGGAACATAAAGACATTTGTTTGTGTTTTTGATGTTTAAAACCTACAGCCAGTATACTACATAAATAATAAACATCAACACTTTAAATTAAAAACTACCTAGAATGACTTTTACACACACACACACACACACACACACACACACACACACACACACACACACACACATACACACACACAATGGTGTGGCTATCATTATGGGGACTCTCCATAGACATAATTATTTTTTTACTGTATGAACTATCCCCTAACCCTAAACCTAACAATGTAAAAAAAACAATCCGGTTGTTTAAAACAAATAAAAATAAAACTGGCAGCTGTTGTTGCCAGAATATGTTTTTTGTAAACAACTTTGCAGAACAACCTGTACATTTTACAGTTTAAAACTGTTTTATATACATGACCACGATGGCACTGTAAAAAACAATGATGTTAAATTAACAGTAAATAAAATAACATAAACTTGATATTAACCTTCTGAGACTGTACAAATATTTTTACGTTATAAGTAAAAATAAAATGAAATTGTTCATCACTGTAGTAACTATAAAAGAACACATGATGACATGAAGTTCATCAATAGTGGCTCTTCCTGGAGCAATGAGCAATAAACATGTAGAGACACTGAACACATCAGGGAAATTAAAAGAATGCAGTAAACATGAACTAAACTACATTAAATATAACACAGAACATCCCAAAGTACATAACTGATATTAAAAATAAGAAGAAACATAACTATTCCCATTAAATATAATGAAATGGACTGGGTCATGCAGGGAATTGTGGGAACGCCCGATTACAGTCATTTTAACAATAATTTACTGTAAAAAGTACATATATTGTTAAACATTATGTACATTTTTACCATTAATTATACAGGAAAATCACACTTTTTATATCTAAAAAAATATTTTTTTTAACTTTTTATTGTAAAAACGTCTGTATTGTCTTTTAAAATATATAAAAACAGTTAATACTCGTTAATCAATTAACGTTTTATTTCTGTAGCATTTTTAGTCTTTTACTGTTAAAATTACAGAATTGTTTTACAGTGTACCCTCACAAAAAACTTTCTGTATTTTTACATGTTCAAGAAAACATTGTATAGTATGTTTTTTTCATCAATTTGAATTATGGGGACACTAGAAATGTCCTCATAAATGACATTTATAGCATAATACCCTTGTAATTACCAGTTTGTAACCTAAAAAAATTTCCTTGTATACCACTCAAAACCACCCACACACACACACACACATCGGGTTGATATTCCCCCACATGTGTTGTCATGTGCTATAGCATGGCCTGCATGTAATCGCAAATGTACTGATCATCAGTGCACAATGAACATTGGGCCATACTGAGGACAAATGAGAGAGAGAGAGAGAGAGAGAGAGAGAGAGAGAGAGAGAGAGAGAGAGAGAGAGAGAGAGAGAGAGAGAGAGAGAATTAAATTGTGAAAGGGTTGTTTGGCTGTTCTCTGGGGGCAGTTGTTCATGGTCTTCATGATTTCTCTCTGTATATGTGTATGTGTCAGTCCACTGTCTTGCACTCTTTTCTGGAGCTCATACCACAGCATTCCAGAAGAAGAAGCAGGAGAATTAAATTAAATGTATGTATCCTGCATGCTTACCTCAATTCAGACTACAAGTAGCTCTGTGACTATGAAACTCTGAGAAACAGAATGTCTGAAATACATGAGAGACCTTTTTCATGAAGATATAGTTTGGGGGAGTGCCAAGAGACTGAGTACATCCTGCCAACAAGACAAAAAGGGAGAGTAGGCATTAAAAGTAAGTTTAGAATTGATTTACTCTGTTGAGGAAATGGGACCCTGGGATGTTTGGTTGCTTTGGGCCTCAGAAATCATAAACCCGCCCCTTATTTTAAAGTTTGTATTAATTACATGAATTTTCTATAAAAACAATATAACTTTGCATGGATGTTCATGGAGACAGAATACAATGAAACAGTCTCAACATTGCTCTCCATCCTCTGTACTGGCTTTATGAAATGGCATATGCTGTTTGATAATTCCTCTTCATGACTTGAAGCATCTATGGGCTTCTTTTCTTAGTTGTTGATTTAATTAAGTGCTAATAAGTATTAAAACAGATAATGGGTATATTTGTGTTTGTACAACCACATTTCTGACTTAAAAAAAAGTATATTTATAAACTGTATATCGTACATATTAGAGATAGACCGATATATTGGTTCAGTGCATATAGTTGCTTTTTGGAATTTTTAGTTATCAGCAAATATCTTTGCCAATAGTTGCCAAACAGGTTTTTTAATTATTTTTTTTTACTATTCCGTGAGCAAGCAGTTCAGGTTAAGAGTGTTAGTGTCATGTGAGATGTAATTATCTAACTAAACATGCAATATTCAACCAATGTTTTATGACTGAAATGTTGTACCGACCAACATTAATTTCCAAGGGTGTAAACTTTTCACCATTTGTCGAAATTCGCTGTTTTGAATTTAAAATATGTCATTACAGTACGTGATTTGTATGTCATTCATTACCGTGAATGTGAAAACATTAATGGAGCAGTTTTCAGCGAATCAGGATTAAGACAAAGAGCGATTGAATGAATGTGGGAATCTGGCAGGCTTTAGAAGTAGCTTTATAGAAATTTCTCTTGACATTGTCAAAGAAAATGATCTATTATAAACACAAAGTGTTTTTGGAGGCTCCTTATATATTATGACACGATTGCCTCACCTGTTTAACATCTCCTGTTTCACATTGCCTTGTTATTTTAACTCATCAAATTGTTATTAGTCTTAAATTGCCCCTGTCTCAACTTTTTTGATTGGATTTCAATCATCTGATCTGAAATTTCTGTACATTTTCAAAAAATAGAAAAATTAAATTCTAGATGGTAAACATCACGTAATGTGAGTTACAATACTTTCAAGTATAGCTAAGGCTGAATATAGTTTACAGATCACGCATTTAGTTTTAATTAGAAGTTTTCATCCTGTCCCAACTTTTCAGAATTGGGGTTGTACAAATGTAAGATATTACTAGTTTAAAGTAGTTTGAGTAAAGCTTTAAGTTGGCTTTGATAGTTTGAACAGATAGTTTGAAGTAGTTTAAAGTAGTTTGAAGTTTAAAGTAGTTTATAGTTTAAAGTAGTTTATAGTTTAAAGTAGTTTGAAGTTTAAATTAGTTTATAGTTTAAATTAGTTTATAGTTTAAATTAGTTTAGAGTTTAAATTAGTCTAAAGTTTAAATTAGTTTGAATTTTAAAGTTGGTTCTTTTGAATCTACAGTGTGAAACATACAGTGTGACCAGTGTAGTCTGATTACAACATTAATGACTCTAATGAGCCAGTTCTTTTGAATCTACAGTGTGAAACATACAGTGTGACCAGTGTAGTCTGATTACAACATTAATGACTCTAATGAGCCAGTTCTTTTGAATCTACAGTGTGAAACATACAGTGTGACCAGTGTCATCTGATTCCCAAATTAATGACTCTAATGAGCCAGTTCTTTTGAATCTACAGTGTGAAACATACAGTGTGACCAGTGTAATCTGATTACAACATTAATGACTCTAATGAGCCAGTTCTTTTGAATCTACAGTGTGAAACATACAGTGTGACCAGTGTAGTCTGATTCCCAAACAAATGACTCTAATGAGCCGGTTCTTTTGAATCTACAGTGTGAAACATACAGTGTGACCAGTGTAGTCTGATTCCCAAATGAATGACTCTAATGAACCGGTTCTTTTGAATCTACAAATCAAGAGATATGTGATTTGTTACTCGGTTGCTAGGGTAACCCCATCTGGTTGCTAGGCAGTTACCATAGTGATACTTATCAAGTCTCCTTTACATCCTGATTGAAATAAATCAACCCAGAAGTCTCTACGATTTTCTGGTGCAGAGATATGTGATTTGTTACTCGGTTGCTAGGGTAACCCCATCTGGTTGCTAGGCAGTTACCATAGTTATACTTATCAACTCTCCTTGCCATCCTGATTGAAATAAATCAACCCAGAAGTCTCTACGATTTTCTGGTGCAGAGATATGTGATTTGTTACTCGGTTGCTAGGGTAACCCCATCTGGTTGTTAGGCAGTTACCATAGTGATACTTATCAAGTCTCCTTGCCATCCTGATTGAAATAAATCAACCCAGAAGTCTCTATGATTTTCTGGTGCAGAGATATGTGATTTGTTACTCGGTTGCTAGGGTAACCCCATCTGGTTGCTAGGCAGTTACCATAGTGATACTTATCAAGTCTCCTTGCCATCCTGATTGAAATAAATCAACCCAGAAGTCTGTACTATTTTCTGGTGCAGAGATATGTGATTTGTTACTCGGTTGCTAGGGTAACCCCATCTGGTTGCTAGGCAGTTACCATAGTGATACTAATCAAGTCTCCTTGCCATCCTGATTGAAATAAATCAACCCAGAAGTCTGTACTATTTTCTGGTGCAGAGATATGTGATGTGTTACTTGGTTGCTAGGGTAACCCCATCTGGTTGCTAGGCAGTTACCATAGTGATAGTAATGAAGTCTCCTTGCCATCCTGATTGAAATAAGTCAACCCGGAAGTCTCTACTATTTTCTGGTGCAGAGATATTTGATTTGTTACTCGGTTGCTAGGGTAACCCCATCTGGTTGCTAGGCAGTTACCATAGTTATACTAATCAAGTCTCCTTGCCATCCTGATTGAAATAAGTCAACCCGGAAGTCTCTACTATTTTCTGGGGCAGAGATATGTGATTTGTTACTCGGTTGCTAGGGTAACCCCATCTGGTTGCTAGGCAGTTACCATAGTGATACTAATCAAGTCTCCTTGCCATCCTGATTGAAATAAGTCAACCCGGAAGTCTCTACTATTTTCTGGTGCAGAGATATGTGATTTGTTACTCGGTTGCTAGGGTAACCCCATCTGGTTGCTAGGCAGTTACCATAGTGATACTAATGAAGTCTCCTTGCCATCCTAATTGAAATAAATCAACCCAGAAGTCTCTACTATTTTCTGGTGCAAAGATATGTGATTTGTTACTCGGTTGCTAGGGTAACCCCATCTGGTTGCTAGGCAGTTACCATAGTGATACTTATCAAGTCTCCTTGCCATCCTGATTGAAATAAATCAACCCAGAAGTCTCTATGATTTTCTGGTGCAGAGATATGTGATTTGTTACTCGGTTGCTAGGGTAACCCCATCTGGTTGCTAGGCAGTTACCATAGTGATACTTATCAAGTCTCCTTGCCATCCTGATTGAAATAAATCAACCCAGAAGTCTGTACTATTTTCTGGTGCAGCGATATGTGATTTGTTACTCGGTTGCTAGGGTAACCCCATCTTGTTGCTAGGCAGTTACCATAGTGATACTAATCAAGTCTCCTTGCCATCCTGATTGAAATAAATCAACCCAGAAGTCTGTACTATTTTCTGGTGCAGAGATATGTGATGTGTTACTCGGTTGCTAGGGTAACCCCATCTGGTTGCTAGGCAGTTACCATAGTGATAGTAATGAAGTCTCCTTGCCATCCTGATTGAAATAAGTCAACCCGGAAGTCTCTACTATTTTCTGGTGCAGAGATATTTGATTTGTTACTCGGTTGCTAGGGTAACCCCATCTGGTTGCTAGGCAGTTACCATAGTTATACTAATCAAGTCTCCTTGCCATCCTGATTGAAATAAGTCAACCCGGAAGTCTCTACTATTTTCTGGGGCAGAGATATGTGATTTGTTACTCGGTTGCTAGGGTAACCCCATCTGGTTGCTAGGCAGTTACCATAGTGATACTAATAAAGTCTCCTTGCCATCCTGATTGAAATAAGTCAACCCGGAAGTCTCTACTATTTTCTGGGGCAGAGATATGTGATTTGTTACTCGGTTGCTAGGGTAACCCCATCTGGTTGCTAGGAAGTTACCATAGTGATACTAATCAAGTCTCCTTGCCATCCTAATTGAAATAAATCAACCCAGAAGTCTGTACTATTTTCTGGTGCAGAGATATGTGATTTGTTACTCGGTTGCTAGGGTAACCCCATCTGGTTGCTAGGCAGTTACCATAGTGATACTTATCAAGTCTCCTTGCCATCCTGATTGAAATAAATCAACCCAGAAGTCTCTATGATTTTCTGGTGCAGAGATATGTGATTTGTTACTCGGTTGCTAGGGTAACCCCATCTGGTTGCTAGGCAGTTACCATAGTGATACTTATCAAGTCTCCTTGCCATCCTGATTGAAATAAGTCAACCCGGAAGTCTCTACTATTTTCTGGGGCAGAGATATGTGATTTGTTACTCGGTTGCTAGGGTAACCCCATCTGGTTGCTAGGCAGTTACCATAGCATGTTTTAGCATGTGGCTATGAAGATTTTAGGTCATTACTTTTTGGCTGCTTGATAAAATAAATCCTCTGAGGGAGAGAGAGAGGGAGAGATGCAGGGCTGACAGGCCCTTTTTGTCTGTGTGTGTGAAAATGTCAGTTGGGATTTGGGAACCTGTTAACCTTTGCCAGTGCGCCAGCGCACTGAAGAGTTTTTTTCCCCCACTAGTTTCATGTTTATGAATAGATTTAACGTGAAAGAACATCATTAATCTTGGCAAACTATATATCATTTTAAAGGTGTAAGCCTCAAGCATCGATGATAGAGCTCTGTTTTTCGATGAAAAGCTTATAACGAATGTATTTCTTGCATTTATGTAAGCAGTACAGATCAAAACACACGTAATCAAAAACGGAGTACATACCAGTAGTGTCGTAATAACGAGCCACACACGCATCCACTGCTAAAAGTTCCAGATTGAATGGAAAGGTGAGAGTCCACTGAATAACATCCCATAGAGCATTTTTAGTCCAAAGAAACAATAACGTTGTAACATCGATGGTTGTTCCTTTGTTTACATCGAGTTTCTTCAGGGTGAAGTATCATACTTGTCGGTTATGCAATAAAATTATGCATAAAAACAGACTCCCGGTAGCCGAACGTTATATGTGTGTGTTGCTTAGAGTATAATGAACAAATTAAGACCGCACACACATACACAAATACAAAGATAGGCAATATATAGGTCAAAATATCCAAACACTGCGGTCAGTTTTTTGACGTCATGATATGCTGATCCTATTATTTTGTCTTTACAACGAAAGCCAATGAAAGAATTGAAATTATATGACTGATAGAAAATGTAGCCAAGCAGTGCACGATTCCAACGATACCGGGAAGATTAAATTCCTCGCGAACAAGATGTTTTTTATTTATTTGAATCAGCCACTCTCTATTGAGGAGCTAACCTGCGACGTAGGCTGTGACCACACCCCCGTCATTTGACAACAAACAAGCCATAGTAAAAAGATGGAAAACATCTGTTTTCGCGTCTTACTTACTGGACGGATTATCTCATCAAATGGATCGTCAAAAGAAGTTTTTTTTCTGCTGAAGATGTTTTATTTGAGATCACTGGAAGCAGCGATGACGAAATTGAGGAGAGTGAAGACAGCGCCGAGGGTGATATGCTTGAGGACGGAAAAGATGGTCCAATTTTACATCGGTGAGTTGCTATGTAACATGCACACATTATACGTGTGTGTGTGTGTGTGTGTGTGTGAGAGAGAGAGAGAGATAGAGAGAGAGAGAGAGAGAGAGAGAGTGTGTGTTTGTTTTCCCATTTGATTTATAAGGTAAATGCATTGTGGTCTGAAAAGATAATGCTACTTTATATGTATTTATTTATTTATCTATTTATATTTGTATTTATTGGATAATTGTACAGACCTGTCCAGGGTGTCCCCCGCCTTTCGCCCAATGTTAGCTGGGATAGGCTCCAGCCCCCCGCGACCCTGTACACAGGATAAGCGGTTGACGATGGATGGATGGATGGATGGATAATTGTACAGTTGTTTAGTTGTTTCTGTCATTTTGTCCTAGCACACACACTATATATCTATATAATGTATGTGTGCTAGGAAAAAAAACAGAAACAACTAAACACCTGTACAATTGTCCTATACAGTATAAATATAAATAGACTTGACATTTTTTCTGTATTTTTTCCTAGCACACACACACTATATATATATAGTGTGTTTGTGCTAGGAAAAATTACAGAAATAACTAAACAACTTTACAATTGTCCAATATATACAAATAGAAATAAAGTAGCATCATCTTTTCAGACCACAATGCATTTACCTTATAAAACAAATGGCCTGTCTGATGGCTGGCCATCAGTGTGATTGTTGGTTCTATGTCTGACCATCCATATGAATGCTGTCTGTATCGCTGGCCACGCTGTCTAAACGACTGCCCATCAGTTTGATTGTTGATTGAATGGCCAGCCACATAAAAACTATACAGAATTATTTACTTGACATGCGGTGCTAATTATCTTTCCATTCTTTCCCATGCAACAGCCATCAAGTTGAATCTTCAGATGAAGAGTGGCATCCAAGCACCAGCCAACCAGTAGAAAAGAGATGCAAGCTCTCAAATTCTTCAAGATCTGCACTTGCTGTTTTAGACCTGAATCGACCAGTAAAAGGGAGAGGCAAAAGAGCAGCAGAAAAACCAAGTCCATACCCGCTGTGTCCTCAAGCACCCCTAAAGAAAAGTGGAACTGTTCAACTGACGAGGACGTTTGGCATGACCAGCACTGACTAAACAGGACTTAGCATTTTGCCAGAGACAACAGCATTTTTGAATTTTTTTCTTTGCCTTTTCTGTTGCAAAGAAATTCAGTTATTTTTTATACATTTATTTTTTTAAATATTTCATAATATTTTACTTATATTTTTATTGTTCTGTTGTGCAAATAAATCACTTATATAAAGTCTTATGGTTGTGTGGATTATTTTATAATTGAAAAAGCATGGAACAGTGTATATGATGACTAAAATAGCTTGCAGTACCCTTCATAACATTTGGTCATTAGGTTGCTTTTTGAGGTATCCAAGGAGGCTTCTTGGTACCTGGACATAGTCTTGGAAAAAATATTGCAGAAATCTCATTTTTCATAATATCTTCCTCAAATGTGAAATATAAACTGATGAGACTTGTGGCTTTCAATCAATTACCTAACTGGATTCCTCCAGGTTTGTTTTCATTTATTTTTCCATAAAATAATGAAATGTTACTTGCAGTACAAATTATCTTCAAGACACTTTAAATTCTATAAATTTTTGTCTGTGTAAGTTTTTTCAACTTTTACATTTGGGTAATAAACTCCAAAGTGTCTTCTTTTTAAATATGTCTAAATTGTGCACGTAGAACAAATTGTTCAGTAACTACAATTATTTTAGTTTGGGGATGTCATTTCTGTGGATGTGCCTCGGGCAGGGGGAGGGTGAAAGGGAACTGACATAGTCTTGGAAAAAAGCTTGCAGGAACCCCATTTTTCATTATATCTTCCTCAAATTTGAAATATAAACTGATGAGACTTGTGGCTTTCAATTATTTACCTAATTGGATTCCTCCAGGTCTATTTTTATATATTTATACATGAAATAATAAAACATTTTTTGAAGTTCACATTATTTATGAGGCACTTCAACTTTTATAACTTTTTATTTGTTTGAGCATTATCAACTCTGATTGATTGTTAGTAGAGTGCCAAGTGTCTTCTTTCCAAAGAGACCTTAATTGTGCCTGTGGTACATTGTTCTCAGGAGCTATAATTATTTTAATTCAGGTATGTCATTTTCAGCTGTGAGCCCCTGAGTGGGGGTGCAGGTTAACAGGTTAAATTTCTGAACATTCAGCAATGTTAAGTCAATGGGAGTTTTTTCCGAGTTTGATCGTCATTTTTAGGAAAACCGTAAGTCCGATCAGTTAGAAAAGATATAGCAACTCGAGTCAGAACAGTTTGAGTGTCTGAGCCGAGTTTGGAGTATGTGGAGTTAAAGCTCTAGGAGGAGTTAGATATAGAAATTTCACCGCTAAGAAGAATAATAATAAGAAGAAGCGGAATAATAATAAGTTTAAGTAGGATTTCAGTAAGTTGGCTCTCACAAGCCAACTTAATAAGTAATTTTTTAACATTCTGTAAAGTTTAAAAATTATCGGTGGATAAATCGGTTATCTGCTTTTTCCGCCACCTTAGTTATCATATCGGCAAAACACAGGATCAGTTGAGCTTTAGTGTAGGTGTGTGTGTGTGTATATATATATATATATATATATATATATATATATATATATATATATATATATATATATATATATATATGACCCATTCTTGTACACATACTTTACACACAAGGCAAACAAGTGCATACATGTGTTTGAGTCCACGTAATTCACTGTACAGGATGTGAAATGGCTCAACATTAGTTTCATTAACTGCACCTGTCCATTTGAGGTAATTGTGTTATTCTGCTATAAGGGTAAAACACAAAAATTATCAAGAGTAAATGGTATTTCACTCTGAACTCATTCTGACACAGGAAATGGTCCTGATGGATTTTTGTTGGCTAGAATAAAGCTTTTTTAACCCTAACAACACTGCCGTCATAAAATGCTTAATTCATGTGAAACTGGAAAGCAAACTTCTCCTCAAACGTTAGTTTTGTCAATATGTTCTTTGAACTGAATTACTAGGTCTCAGGTGACTGATTTAACCTTATAAATGTTCTGTATGTCTGTTCAGTAGCAACTTCAGAAAACTGTATTTTGGCTCATTTGTTATGATTTTATAAACGTACAGTATCTATAACAATTCCTTTTGTGCACAGGAGAACCTTCGGGGGACAGGTCGGATCCAGAGCAGAGGGTACTTCCTTTATCGGGTAGGGTGTAACATATTTGACAATTGTTTTAAACACAACAAAGAAAACTAATTATGCTTCTCCCATTGCTTTTCCAAGTGTTGAATGTATTGTGTATACAACGACAACAATGACTGGACCATACATACTCAGTTGTTTACTTCATGCAGGATGTACACTGTTTCATCTTGTTGTGTGGGGAAACACAGCTCTGTAAATGGTGACTTTTTGTGCTAAAGCACAATATTCCTGTATTTCCTTGCAGCCACGAAATGGAAGAAGATCTGCTGAATAAAAAGAATTGAAAGCTCAGGTATATTATTTCTTGCACATTAGAAAAATCTGTAAAACTGGCTTTTTCCATACTCATGTGTATTCTGTGTGCACTGGGTCTAAAGTTATATTAATTTATTTCCATTTTTTGGTAGTTCATAGCAAAATGGGAATTCTGTCATAATTTACTCACCTTCATGTTGACTTTATTTCTTCCGTAGAACAAAAAAATTAGATGTTGGGCGGAATGATAGCCTCATTCACCATTTATTCTCAATGTACAGAGACAAGACGCAGTGACAGTGAATGGTGACTGAGGTTGTCAGTCTGCCTAACATCAACCTCTGTGTTCTATGGAATAAAGACAGTCAAACAAAATTGGAACCACATCAGGGTCCGAATTTTCCATTTTGGGTGAACGTATCTGCTAAAAGTGATAGTTCACCCAAAACTGAAAATTGCCAATCCCAACTTCTTTCTTCTGCAGAACTCAAATGAAGATTTTTTTGAAGAATATCTCTGCTTTGTTGACCATTCAATGCAAGTGAATGGTGGCCAGAACTTTGAAGGTCCAAAAAGCATATAAATGCAGCAAAATTAATCCATAAATCTCCAGTGGTTAAATCCATGTTTTCAGAAGTGATATGATAGGTGTGGGTGAGAAACAGATCAACGTTTAAGTCATTTTATTTTTACTATCAATCTCCACTTTCACATTCCTCTTCCTCTGTTTTTGGCAATTCACATTTTTTGTTCATATCACCACCAACTGGGCAGGGAGGAGAATTTATAGTTAAAAGGAGTTGGATTAAACCTTATTGATTACTTTTACCCTGCCTTTATGATCTTTTTAAAGCTTCAAAGTTCTGGCCATCATTCACTTGCATTGAAAGGACCAACAGAGCTGAGATATTCTTCTAAAAACCTTTGTTTGTGTTCAGCAGAAGAAAGAAAGTCATACACATCTGGGATGGCATGAGAGTGAGTAAATGATGAGAGAATACAAATTTTTTTGTAAACTGTCCTTTTAAACTCAACAGGGTTTTAATGGCATTAGAGCATTCATTTGTTTTCTTGAACATTTTTGATTTTCTGTTGTGACATCTAAAAAAAAAACTCCCTTTGAGTTTAGAGTCTCTTTTTCATTAACACTTTCAGGACCAACAGACCATGTCCCTCAGATGTGCTGATCTCGTCAGATGACCTGAAACACCATGTCCCACTCATTCCAGAGAACTTCCCCAATGCATCGTCGATTGTACAGACAAAAACCCAAATAAAGTATTTTATTGGACAAAATGTCCTGTTTGTGTAACTGTGCTGTGCATTTTGAATTAAAAGCATTATAAAATGTTTCCTCATTGTGGCAGTGTGATTTTGACCAAATTACTTTTACTGTAGAGCACTGTACTGTATAACTGCATTATTGAAAAACAACCAAAGAAAATAGATAGAAATAAATTAATTTCTCAATTTTTCTTGAAAGCACAATTGGGACTCACTCTCTCCTTCTCTGTGTGAGTGTGTGTGTGTGTTTGTGTTATCATAGAATCCACAACAATGAGTCATCAGCCTTTGCTTCTGATCACTTCCCAGTTTAATTTGATTGGTACATCCAAATGATAGCATGTTTCATGTCTCTTTTCAGTACTTTTTTAGTATAGCAAAATGCTGCTCTTGGTCTGTTGTTCTCATAAATGCACAAACTGAAATGCATTATTTTAACGAGCTGTATGCATTGAGCAAGCATGTCACTGCTTCATTAGTGCATTTCCATTTGGACTCTTATATTTGAGACACAGAAAACATGGGTGGATAGATGTGTAGCTTGTGCCATTTTACTGGTTCTAGACAGACAGACCTACAGGGATAAACTCAAAGCGCATCAATCCTGTAGTGAATAGTGGGTGTGTTGTAGGAGGGTTGGTGTGAAAATGGAAGCTTAGGGCATGTGAAAAAACACTGAACCCAATCAATCCAAGGAAATTAGTGTAAAGCATATGCAAGTCACAGTAGTACCTGTTACAACTATATTTTGTGATAGTCTGACAGTTAACCTGGGCTACCAACTGGGTTCAATAGGAAGTTGGGGTGACCAATGAGCAAGGAACTGAGCAGTGACATCACATTCCTGTTCTGTCAGGTCTGCTTCCTTGAGCAAGTCATTTTAATAGATACACAATTAATATAATCTGTTTTGAAGAAAGATGCTAAATGAAGACTAACCAATTTATAGGACTACACAAAGGCATGCGGTCACTTATTCTTACACAGGGATCCTCTGCATTTCAATAAATATATTGGCTATATTCATATTAAATGCAATCAAAATGTAGATGTCTCAGACTTCTCGGTAGCATCCTTACAAAATCCGTAGTTCTCAGTTGAGAAACATTGGGTGGATCACGTTTATTTATTTTGGTGTTTTATGCGTAATTTTCTAAATCAAGACAACTTCATCAAAAAGCTGGAATTGTATGTGATCGTAGCGCCACCGTGTGGTTTACTTTTAACCACATCGAGTGTCACTGTTGTTTAAGCTTTATACCACTGGGTGTCACGAACTCTCCATCAATGGGAAATATTAGTTTGCAAAAAAAAAAAAAAAAGACTGCATTATAATACAGTTTAATTTGTGCCTCGGAGGTTTATCTATCACATATTCAGTTCATTTTCAATACATTTCTTAAAAGTTAACAGTTATATCAGTGAACGACTCTTGATCTACAGTACAGGATTACAAAAGACCCTGCAAAATACATCAGTGCAACATTTTTTACAATTTATGCAAGATTCCTTTTTAAAATTCCTTTGTAAAGTCAATGTCAGCCACATCATAACTCATTGATACTTGCATGAACGCTTTCCCACTGATTTGTTTGACACACTAGCATTTACATATTTTCACTAAGGGAATTAGTGTAGCTACTCTGGACTAAATGTAAATCATTTATTAACCTTAAAAAAAGAACACTGTAAATGACCCTTGGCTCGTGCGCATGACAAGCTTTCGGTCTGCCACAGTTTGTAATAGTCATTCAACTGTTTACGTAATTTGCCTTGCATTGACATAAATGCAAAGTTGTTGCTTCAAAACCCAACATTGACCATTTTTGTATTGATTTCAAATTATTGTATGCCTCCTTATACTCTGCATCTAACAGCATCACCACCAAAGAACGATGGACTCATTAGAAAGGTAACTGATTGAGTGTGATTTCTGCAGGTGTTTTTATATTATTTTTAAATGTAATTATTTGTGTTTTTACAAGTGTATCCATTTGCACGTTTATTTAAGTCTCTTGTTTTATCAGTGTATTTATTTGTTGTATTAGTCTGGCTGTATGCTGTATATCCCCTGTACTGTTAAAATAAAAGCCTTAAAAACGTCAACATTTGCCTCCGCACCATTTCGCGCACGCGCACCATCTTTATATTGGACAAGAGAGCTGTCGTTAAACACGTCAGACACACGCTACATTTTCCGCGCGCTTTCATATTCAAGGTTGGTTGTCGTGCGTATTTGACCTAATTGGCATTCCGCCAAAAGAAAGAAGGACACGTGCAGGCCAAAGATTAGGAACGTTTGTATAACCATAACATTCCCACCAAAACGCATCCATTAAAAGATAGCAAAGTATTGACCGTTTGAAGTTATTACAATTTTAAAACAGATTTACGGAAGCAGTGGAATGGGATAACTCAAAATAGAAGAGCTAAAATCACTGTCTGTGACTGCATTTACAGAAAAAGCCAACAAAAAATATATAATGTCAATATTAAATTAATTATGCTGAGTGATGAATTTCATGGATTTTACGTGATTCGTCTATAGCTTATAGTGAATTCTTCCAATGGTTGTTATTATATTAAGTTGAACACATTTTAAAATTTACGTTCAAAGGAAATCAAAAGATGTGTCCAGGTACCCTTCACATTACTCGTGGGTGTTTGCTAGCATTCAGTTTCATGTTGTCTTGCCAGTTTGTGATGGATTCTTCTCCGGAGTACTGCGCATGCGCGTGGTAAGCCTTGGGTAGGCCCTGCTGTTTGTCGAACTCGAGTTCAATCCTACACTGCCGTCTCAAGCAGAACAAGGAGCAAGAAAATCTCCCTTTCAGGACGGCAAATAAACGAGGTAAGACACAAGCGTGCTTCCAAAATGGCATTATTTAGAGACAGAGCAGCACAACTCTAATGTCATATTTGTCTCGGATTTGATAGCAGCGTACTAGATATGAAATACGGTTGTGTGTGTTTTTAATGCTTGACTGGGAAGAATCCGAAGGCCCGGTGACCCACATTTTTACCCTAGTGAGACAAGGGGAGTGTACGATGTTGCGCTGCCAAATGTTTTCGACCGATTTAAACCCCGCACATTTTTCCCATGCCTTGCACGATTGAGTCATTGCAGAAGCTATATATTTGTAGGTTTGCCCTTTAAACTTTAATGTTACTGTATTTATCACCTATGCACGTATATGCCCATACCGATGACGCGCGTTTGTATGACTGTAAACTCGCGCTTCTTCAGGTCATATTTTAACATAGAGTATGTCGATAGGATAGAGTAAATGGCATTGAAAAGCTGCACGAATGTCCGAGTTTACTCATTTATTTTACAAAGCATCCGCGCGCTTTCACTGGGATTGCCACTCAGGATGAGAATTAAATCAAATTTAACCTGGCCATTTCATCGCGGATCTAGCTCAACAACCTGTGGCGAGCTAGACTAAAAACTGGGTCTTAAAAGTCTTTTTGCTACAGAATTAGTTGACATTTATTGCACCGCCTGGGTCTGTTTAATTACTGCGCGAGCGGCGACTAAAGTGACACCTGTAATTCTCATTTTTATTTAAACGGGTTGTAGTGCACGTTTCATGTAGTTATTTATTTTATTTGAGCGTGTGTATGTTTCTTTAAAGGTGTGTCGGATAGATCTCTAAGCAAATTTGAATTTTATTTTCCCAAAACACCATAGCGCGCCAGAAAAGCGCATTGCTTATGTTGACTGGGCTCTGTCTCGAGCTGAGTGAGCTGCCTGATTATTAGTATCCTGTTTTTGGTTTCAAAGTTGCGTGCAACATTTTGGAAATGCTTTTGGGTGATGCTTAAATGTTGTCTAGATAGGCAGCTCAGTAGGTTTTATTACTTATGTCTCCAAACATATGAAAATAATTAAAGTGATAGTTCACCCAAAAATGAAAATTTCTCATCATTTATTCGCCCTTGTGCCATTCCAGATGTGTTTGACTTTATTTCTTCTGCTGAACACGAATAAAGATTTTTTTTTTTTTGGTTCTCACAATTTAAGTGAATGGTGGCCAGAATTTTCAAGGTCTGAAAAAGCACATAAATGACGCATAAAATTAATCCATAGTGTGTAACTTTGTTTGTAGAATTGTGACTTCAGTGTGTAAATCAATGTCTTCAGAAGCGATATGAAGGGTGTGAGTGAGAAACAGGTCAATATTTAAGTCCTCTTTCACATTAGTTTTCTTTTGTTTTTGACTATTTGCATTTTTCATGAATATCGCCACCTACTGGGCATGGAGGAGAATTTATAGGAAAAAACACTTAAAAATGTATCTGCTTCTGAATAAATAGATTTAACCACTGGAGTTATATGGATTACTTTTATGCTACCTTTATGGACTTTTTTGAGCTCCAGAATTTTGGTACCCATTCACTTGCAATGTAAGAACCTACAGGGCTGAGATATTTTTCTAAAACTCTTCATTTGTGTTGTGCAGAAGAACAAAAGTCATACACATCTGGGATGGCATGAGGGTGAGTAAATGATGAGAGAATTTTAATTTTAGAGTGAACTATACCTTTAAATGTAGTGGTTCTTTTACAGCATAATTTTGTGTAAAGCATCATCGAAATGATGTGCGTTATGAAAAGAGCTATATAAATAAAAATTACTTGACTAATGTCCAAAAGGGTAATTTTGTAAAAATGCATAAAATGTGTTACACATTATAATTTATATGTTAATATTATTATTGCTATTGTTATAAAAATAACTATGTAACGTGTCTTACTTATCTAAAAATATTATATGTGCACATGAATTATAAATAACACACGGTAAATAAATAAGATGCCCATATGATCCCTATAAAAGGACACAGCATGAAAAAGTTTGTTTTTCACCTTCACTTCATAATGTAACATAGAACAGGAGAATGTGCAGTTCTTTGGCTAAGCAGTTATTTACAAACACATTTATGCCCTTTCAAAAAATTACCTTTGTTAACCTGGTTTTGGCAAAAAAGCTTATTACTAGAACTGTAATGACAGAATAAATTCATATATGATCATTCAAAAGCTATTAGGCTTGAAGAATATTTCCTATTCATGTCTATTTTATTACGTTTATAATTTTTTTATGCCAATGTTTAATGTTGCCACATTTTTGTAAGGGATCCTGAAAATCGGTACATATGACTTTCCAGTGACTTTTTGTCCTGTATTTTATTATTGTTTGTTTTCCCTCATTGTGCAGACTTCTGCATTGTTTCAACAAGTTCAGCCAGTATTTCAGTTGATAATGGATGTGGTGTAAATCAGGGCATTCACATCTCTTTCAATGTCACCCCAACAACGTCATGCCTAGGGCTGCACAATTAATCGTATTTTAATCTCGATTACAATTTCTACCTCTCACGGTTAATTAAGCATAATCGTCTGCGATATTTGTGAGCAAGCAAACAGAAGGTGTCAGCTAGGTTAAGTTGCAAATTGTTGTTCATTTTTATTATAGGCTGTGTCTGCGGATGATAGACCAAATCACAAGGTCTTTCCTAGTTCGTTTTCACCTCACCTGACCAATCAGAAGTTCGCTAATGACGATCTCTTTCGAGCACACGCTGAAATAAATAACCGCACCGCAGGTGTATTTGCAGCGCACGAGGATAACGATGCAGCTTTCTGTGCTCGATGCACATTAAGTTCATTCCACCTCGTGCTTTGATAATGTACAGAACAGCTGTGGTCTGAGTTTGGTTCGGGCATGTCGCTAACGTGCGCTGAATGGTTTAATTTAAAGCTCTACGCATTTACCTCAGTTGCAAATTTGCCTAATTCCATATATATTTGGCCATAACAAACGTGTAACAAATCTAATGTAACCCCATGGCACGGGGTTGTGCGGAGCGAGGAAGAGATGAGAGCATTTCTATGGAAGGAGCACAAAACGCCACTGTCACCTCTGCTGGTGAAAGGCTTGATAAAATAATTAGGCTTCTTTCAAAATAGACACTTGATAATGTATAGCAATTCTGCATGCTCAATTATTACAGAAATATATTACTATTAGCCTATATATTACTGTAGGGAATGGGGATATAATAATAATAATGTTATTAATAATTATGGATCTTGAGAGGATGCAAGTGTAAACACCAGAGTAACTGTTTCTATTAGCAGTAAAGAATGGGCAAAACATGCCTTAATTTTGGTCAACAGGAATCATTTACTAGTTTGCAGTTCTAACAACTTGAGCTACTTGAGTTAAAATGAGCTACTGTTTAATTAAATTTTGTTCTTATAGAATCAAGATCGAAGCAGTGGCAACAGTATTTATTTATTTATATTTTTATTCAAATTGTGCAGCCCTGTAATTCAAATAACAGAATAATCGTGATTAAAATTGAGCAAAAAAATCGTGACTATCATCATTATCATGCAGCCATATTCATGCCCATCTGACTAATCAGGTTTGTCCGATATTGCTTTTGACCTTATGTGCAAATGTATAACAATCTTGCATACTTTATCATATCAGAAAGTCCCTTGAGTTTGGCTGAATTGATAGTGTATAAAGTGGCTGTGTATAAGGAAGTGTGAAGTCAAGAATATTAATGAGAAATTAATAATGTGTGTGTTTGTATGTTTGGAAGGAAAGATGACATTCTGTACTTCCTGTAGATCAAGCAATTCACACAAGACCTTTGATGCCATGGCTTGCCACAGTATCCTCTTGAACTATTCTATCATTTGACATTGTTGGCTACAGTTAGTCTAGATCTGTAGAACTAATACTAGACATGTAATTGTTTTAGTCTTGACATGCTTCTTTATGTACATTCATATACACACACAGGATAATCGAACCCAGTTAAAATTATTCATGTAATTTAGCCTAAAATAAGGCCATTAAGGGAGTGGTGAGATAGGGGTGATGCTTAAAATGTAAATAGAACAGGTTTTACAGGGGCCTTTATTTTATTAGCTTCAAAGAAATTACCTTGTAGCTATACAATTACTCAGCCCTTCTGTGAGTGCTGAGAGTGTACACTATTAGAGGGGCAAGTTGCATTGAGTGTAGGGCTGAAATGATTAGTAGATGTTATCGACAATAATAAAGAAATTGTCTACAAACATTTTTGAATAGTCGTTTGAGCTCATTTAATGTAACATGAGATCACATTAAACTCTAATGATGAAGCGTGAGAGCAGCACTGCAGTTCACGACAGACTTAGGAGAGGAAGAATTACACAACTCACAGTCCAGATGCATTCTAAACTTACCAAACAGCTTCAGATGATGTAGATCGCAAATTATGAGGTAATAATAAAGCAAAAAAACAAAAAACTTAAATACAGAAGCACTCTCGCTGTGGAACAGGTGCCGCCGCTCTGCTGAGGCAAAACCTTTGTGTCGAGCGTCTTTAAAGAAAACACCCCGATGTTACATCTTAAATGCAGTTATATTTAATGAGTTATAGCTTTATTTAAGTTAAAATAATATGGAAGCAGATCATGTAAATAATTACAAACTCCGAAACTGGGATTTCTATGTGCGGTCAGCGCCTCTTCTATGAGTTGCGCGAATGTCCAGATCTAAGGGGGAGAGATTGATACTGTACCCGGCTGAGGCACACTCTTTTGTGGGGACACGTGTCCCTCAAGCGTGCACGCGTAATGCAGCTAGATTATAACGTGATGGCTCGAGACTTATTGAATCATAATATATGTCACTGTGCATTTCTTATCATGAATAAAATTGGCAATACATCGCTTTATTAATACGAGAGGCTTTTTTTTTGTGAGTTAAAGATGGATTGAAGTGAACAGAAAGGTGAGAGTGGAAGTCTTCGCCCCATTATACACTGCAACAAAATTTTTTTGATTTGTTTTGTTTTTGGCTTGTTTTCCAATATAAAACTCCTTTAAAACAATGTACATTTTCTTTAGCAGCTATATTGCAGAAGAACAAATTGTTTTCTGAGAATGTTGACTATATACATTTTTTTAATAATAATCCTTTAAAAAAGATGCATTCACCCGAGAAGCAGCAAATAAGATATTTAGAGTTGCTTTTAGAGAATAGATCTTGAATATAAGTATATTTTGTCTTTACTGCAATTGAAGAAGTTTGACCAAGTGAAAAAATACACTTGTATACGAAATACACTTATATTTAAGATACATTGTCTTAAAGCAAGTCTAAATATCTTATATGTTGCTTCTCAATTAAATGTATCTTGTTTTAAGGAACGTTAAGCAATTTTAAATGTAAAACAAGAAAAAAAAACCTGATAACAATAGGATATTTTGCAGTGAATTTCTTTATTGAATTACACTTAATAAAAAGTAGTTTTTCCTTTAATTCAGTGAATGTCTTTTAGAGGTATTTTTAAAGTATGATTTTTTCCTCTATTGTTAGTAAACAGTTTAATACAACCTTTTTAACAAGCTGAATAATCAATAAAGAGCTAATGATTAATCATTGTAATAATCGCTGAATAGTCGAATAATCGTTCTAATAATAGTAAGGTTAATCGATTATCAAAATAATCATTAATTGCAGCTAATTGAGTGCACATTAACAAGGAGTACATGTTTTGATCAGAATAATTTCTAAATAATTTTTTACTGTCACTTACCTAATTAAGGAGTATTTATTGTCTAAAAATGGATTGTACACTTTCATACCCAGGATTTAGTCATGTGCATAATGCAGGCCAAAGCTGGTAACGCTACCTGTTGCACTATTGTTTAATGCCTCCAAAACCATCTTCTGGGTTAATGTTTTGATTTTCCGAGACCATAATACAGGGAAAAGTGTTATGTATGAAGTGTTGCCAACTATGTTCTGTTGGATATGAAGTCTCAGTATAAAAGAAACTGTTGTACTGTAGTAGCAAATGTAAAACAAACCCGTACACATGGGGTGGACATTGTGCCCTGGCAGTGATCTTGCCTTGACACTGGGGAATATTGGTCTGTTCTGCTGGTGTTGAATAAAGGGTCACCTGTTCTAAAGGCCGATTTATATAGTGTCGAACCTACGCTATAGGTAATGCGTAACCACAACATGCACCTCATCGTAAATGTAAGAATGCGTGCGTCGACCACAACAACTGTGATTTGATAGGTACACTTTGTTTCCATCCTCCAGCATGACAAAAAATATATTTAAGGAAACGTAGCATTTTCTCCAAGATTATTTTCAAATCTATGCATTGTATTCACTGATCTGTGATCATGTCACATTGCATTTGGGAGTGTTTAATTTTTTGTGAGCATCTGTCGGTTTAATATTGTTTATTTCATGAAGTTACAAGTGAAAGTGTGACAAAGGAAACATCTGTTTACAGCGCATTAACTGAAAGTTTTATATATATATATATATATATATTAGTATGTGATTTCTAATCTTCTATGCATTCTAATCAGATCTTTCCCATCTGTATTAAGTTTGACAATAGTGTTCATAACAGTGCATCCAGAAAGTATTCATAGTGCTTCACTTTTTCCACATTTTGTTATGTTACAGCCTTATTCCAAAATGTATTAAATTCATTATTTTCCTCAAAATTCTGCAAACAATACCCCATAATGAGAACGTGAAAGAAGTTTGTTTGAAATCTTTGCAAATTTATTAAAAAAAAAAAAAAAAAAAAAACAGAAAATCACATGTACATAAGTTTTATGTATAGTACTACCCTTCCCAAGATCTGTGCCTTGATACAATCCTGTCTCGGAGGTCTACAGACAGTTCCTTAGACTTCATGGCTTGGTTTGTGCTCTGACATGCACAGTTAACTGTGGGACCTTATATAGACAGGTGTGTGTGCCTTTCCAAATCATGTCCAGTCAACTGAATTTTCCAAAGGTGGACTCCAGTCAAGTTGTAGAAACATCTCAAGGATGATCAGTGGAAACAGGATGCACCTGAGCTCAATTTTGAGTGTCATGGCAAAGGCTGTGAATACTTAAGTACATGTGATTTTCTTTTTCGTTTTTTATTTGTAATAAATTTGCAAAGATTTCAAACAAACTTCTTTCACTTTGTCATTATGGGGTATTGTTTGTAGAATTTTGAGGATAATTGTGAATTTAATACATTTTGGAATAAGGCTGTAACATAACAAAATGTGGAAAAAGTGATGCGCTGTGAATACTTTCCGGAGGCACTGTAAATAATTATAATTCAGTTCAAGTTATGACAACAAACTCTGCAGGCTAAATCGTCATGATTCGTACGTCTTCTCTAAATTTGGCTAATTAAGTGATATTGTGCGACTGCACTCGTTTGAATCCCTATGACTTTCACTACAGCCAATGATGTCGTTGGACATCGTTTCAAACACAACAGCTTCCTATCATGTTTACACATTCTAGTGGTTTAAGTTTAGATAATGAGTTTGGGTAAGGGCATAATATTAATAAACATGTCCTTAACACCTCATGTTAATATACACCTCTTGTATATATTCTAAGCTTTAAAACGACATGTGTGTTTGTAAACCAAGCAGTTATTGTTTTATTTGATAAATATTTTCAGCGTGGAGCATCAAAATATGCCACAATATTTATTTAGAATTATTAAAGTGACTCAAAAGCAAGAAAACAGTCTATTCATGATTTATTGTCTTTCTGCAAGGCAGGCAACATGTAGGCCAGGGGTGCCCAATATGTCGATCGCGATCTACCAGTCGATCGCAAAGGCAATGCTGGTAGATCGCACAAAATTTAAATGTACTTTCGTTAAATTTTAATTACGAAAGTACATTAGTTTCTTTCTTTCTACATTAGTTTCCTTCTTTTAGTTTCTGTCTGACTTGCACTTGACGAGTAAATATTGACCAGGCGAGAATTTTGTTTATTCAGTTGCCATGACAACTAGTTTTGCACACACGCGCCTTCCAAGGGCTTCTGAGAACAGAGCGTGAAATTGCGATGCTAGCAGTGTTTGAGACCTGCTACCAGCAGCTACTGCTGGATTATGCTAAACTGTCTGATTCCATTCAGTGCAAGTCATCAGAATAAGATAAATGCCGTGGCTATTGTAATCTATTGTGCTGTAGGTGTTTTTGGTTAAGTTTTAAAACTGAATGATATCAACATTGAACATTATTAGATATTTTTTTATTAAATAGAAGATGAATTCCATGTAGGTATACACACAGTAGTCCCAACAAGCATTTTCATATTTTAAATGAAACTGTGTTTTTTTTTAGTTGGTAGATCTTATTGAGTTGGTCATTTAAAAGTAGATCATCATGCAAAAAAGTGTGGGCACCCCTAATGTAGGTCATGTAGGTATAATAATATGTACCTAAATACTACATACTTAACAAATGTTTTAATTTTCCAATAATTTAATAAATACTTTTAAATACATATATTATGTTGCCTTTATCGCAGAGAAGTACATTTATTTTAGAAATTAAGGCATTTTCTCTCAATACAATTGGCTGTGTAGTCACAGAGCAATGCAGATACATCAACGCAGAACTAAATACTGTATGTAAACCACTAAATTGGCCACTATGCAAAGCCTAAAGCGTACGTTTCAAGCTTAAGTTTAAACCTGCTTTTAGGTCTGAGGAGCATTTCGGTTGCACATTGGTTACATTGGTAACTTTCACTTTTAAAGACAGCAATTCACCAACAACCCTCACTGTTTAATAACACACAAATTAAAATAATCAGAAACGGTCTTGGGATTGATTTTCACAATTGCTAAATAGGATAACTTTATATAGAATGCATCATCTGTCTGTTACTATACAGAAGATAGCCTGTGTAGAGTGTGTGTATGTGTGTGTGTGTGTGTGTATAATATATATATATATATATATATTAGTGGGATCTGGGAAGTGTGGCTTGATTTCTATTTTATGAGAAACATTGTCCAAACTTTGAACAGCAGTTCCTTAGACCCAACAGCCTACTGAATTGGCCACTTTTGTACTACCTCACATGGATTGATATTTATACACAAACATCATTTCCTGCACTGCTAAAAAAGGAATTATGTTTTGACCCATGTTGTGAGTTGGGTGTCTGGATTGAATGGGATGACTTAAGACTTGGTAGTGCAAAATAATTCTAAAACTATAAACACACAACAAGTCTTTCTGTTGTGTTGTCCTCACTGGCTTCACACAAAAACAAAAATGCAGCGCTACAAAAATGAATGACTATATAGCTTGTTTACACCTGGTATTAAGATGCGTTTTTGATGATCAGCGTTAATACAGGTCTAAACGGGATCTAAAACATTTTGTGATCAGATCGCAAAAATCACATACGAATGTGGTCAAAAACGCATGAGAACGCATCACATTTGAAGTGTGAAGCTAATCTCTCCGGCAGCAGCAAAGTGCCACCTCTCACCTGTCATGAGTTTAAACTGTTTAAAATGAAAAAAAATGACAGATTGGAAAATTTGAACAAGCTGATATATACACAAGCAGGAGAACTAAACAGATCTTCTTTAGTTTGTCTGATACCAACATGCAGAGACACACTTATGAGAAGCACGAACATCCTGAACAACTGCATCAGGGAGAAATAGTGTGCCATTTTCTTTTGACTTTGTTACACTTTAATGTCATGCAGGAACACACTGATTGATTTACAGTATGTCCTCATGAAACCCATGAAAGAGACCCTCTCCTCCAAATCCGATCACAAGTGGTCACAGGAGACTCATTTAAGTGACCAGGTGTAAACAACGATGTGTCTCACCTAACCACATGTGAACGGATCACCCTAGATGCATCTTAATAATACCAGGTGTAAACGGGGTCTTACGTTCTCTCTATATGAATCCCTCAAACTTATAATAAATGGTATTTACATTTATTTATTGTTTAGTATGTAGTTAGGACCAATTATTGGGGGGTAGGATGAGGGAACACATAATTTTTTTAGGAGCAACTGATCAAATAATAGCAACATACAGCAGATCCTCTGGGCTATTCTATTATTGTATGAGGAATTTTCATATAAACATAAACATTCTGCCAACCCACCAGTTCTCAAGAAGCAAAAATAAAGGCAAGTAGGTAGAACAGTATCCCTTAAAACA
Organism: Xyrauchen texanus; assembly: GCF_025860055.1. Taxonomy (NCBI): domain Eukaryota; kingdom Metazoa; phylum Chordata; class Actinopteri; order Cypriniformes; family Catostomidae; genus Xyrauchen; species Xyrauchen texanus. The sequence continues at coordinate 19,940,543 of NC_068305.1, forward strand.
CAGAACTTGACTAACCTACTTTAATTTGCAACTTTGTACTTGGAAGGCATTACAGAATAGGCCGCCAATGGCACAATGCTGTTTTGACCTTGTTGGCTCAGTTCAGTGCCTTTTAAAAACTCTTTTGATTAAAGTGCGCTAGCTGTTTACATCTGGAAAACAGTACTGTGATCTGGCCTATGTACATTGTAGGAAATGTATCAGAAATTGTCTGAAAACACTTGAGAGTACATGAAGGCCTTTGAAATGAAGCATTATGGTACCCCTCATTTAAAGTTGTGCAAATTACTTTTTAAAGTTGAGGTGCAGAGATGGAGGCTGGCATGTGCCTAGGCAAAGTCTCATATTGCTTCTTTTTTGGTCTGGGCTGTTTACTGGAGCGACCAGTTGCAGAAGTAGCTTTGTCTTTTTCTTTCTCTCTTTTCTGTTTATCTTGTGTTTTGCGTTTATAGCAGGGACTAAAAACGGTTCAAGAAACAAAAAACGAAACCAAACTATATTTTCTGAAGAACATAACTGTTGTTGATGCGGCATTTTGTGAGTTTAGACCTTTTTAACAACTGTGAATAATTACTGCATACATGTATGGCGAATACAGAGACAATGAAAATATTATTAGAGGTAAAAAGTAAATTTCTCAGTTTTTTCCAAGTCTTCACTGAATTATTGTTAGATATGACGCATATACAGATTTGATGCTGTTGGGTTTTGACAGAGAAGAAGATCTGTAATTGCAAAATTAAAAAAAAAAAATTAGCATAAAATAATTGCTTATTTTATCATTTTGGTGAGGCAAGTGGGTTATTTTGGGCTTGTTTTTCCAGATCAGGTTGCTTGTTTCTCTTGTGAGATCTGTCAACCCTGCAATTGGTATATCACCCACCCCTTAGCGCATAGTACTGCCATTTTAAAAAGAATATTGTTAACTGTTCTTTTTATTTTGTTTTAACCAGTTACCATTCGGAATGGAGGCTGCTCCTTTCCAAAAGTTTTAGAATTTATTATAGGACTGCAACTAATGAATATTAAAAAAAATGATCTTTTATTAATTATATATATATTTTATTAATCTTTTAATAAACTTCATCACAGGACAAGCTGTTTTACAAAATGGAAATGATTGCATTGAGAATAATGCATTGAGTTTCCCCAACAGGGATTAATAATGCTGTCAATCTAAAGAATTTAATAGTAAAATGTTATTTCTTGGCAAAAACCTCAACCACGTTCAGCACACAAGCACCGTGCCAAAGCTTTTTACCACATGAATCTTTGTGCTCATGACTTTCTTAAAGTGTTTATTATACAGTACCCCCATGCTTTGGTCAACTTGCATTTCATTGTTTTTTGCTACAACTTTTTTACAATTTTATTTTGTCTTTTTGGATGACCATAGCTCTCAACATCCACCCACTCCACCCAAACCCACATGCATGCCTCCATCTGCTCACTCTACACTCTCAGGCTGTCTGTTCTACACTGGACTCTACTTCAGAGTGATGTGCCATGTGTATGATATCAGAATCTTATTAATAATGCTTAAAAGAATGGTAATAGTGAACCCAGTTTGGTTTAAAAAAAGCTATACTTTTTCAAGATACTTGATAAGTTGCTACAGTCAGGATCATCGACTAGTCGATTAGTGAGGCTGACATGTAGGCGTAGGTATGCACCAATTCAAGACGCTGGTACGATTTGTCTCTCTAAACTACGTAAAAACCTGGTGAAGCCTCTGTGCATGTGCTGTATTCAAATCAATCCAATCATAGCGCTGGGTTCATTTCCCAAATAGCAATCAGTATGATTGACAAATGTCATTAAAAATCGACAGCAATACTAAATCCTGCTCGATCCCCCTTCCACTCCTGCCATCTTACTGATTTCTTAAGTGAAAACAGTACAGTAGTCACTGTAGTTCTAACTCCTTTAGGTAAACGTGTTGTGGTGGATGTGGAAAGTTGAAATATTGAATTGAGTTAACTTAATCCTCTGGAGTTGACGATCACGCGGGCGTTATCGCATGGATTCATTTCAAATACTCCGTCATTCATGGTCACTCAGATAAGAAGACGACAAAATTCAGCCATGCAAATTATAAAATGCTCAAGTAATGCTGAAAAATAAATTTAAATAAAATTGAAATCGCTATATGGCTTAGTGATTATTCAAGTGCCGTGATTTAAATATTTTGAGGCGCCGTATGTTCTAGAGTGAGTTCCAGAATTGTTCAAGATGCGCAAACATTTCCCCTGATTTGTAATGAGAATAGTTTATAAATCAGCGCTTACGATAATTTACCACGGTTTTACTGTACTGTAGCACATTTACATTTATGCATTTGGCAGACGCTTTTATCCAAAGCGACTTATTACAGGGACAATCCCCCTGGAGCAACCTGGAGTTAAGTGCCTTGCTCAAGGACACAATGGTGGTGGCTGTGGGGATCGAACCGACAATCTTCTGCTTAACAGTATAGTGCTTTAGCCCACTACGCCACCACCGCTCCATAGTAAGTGTTTTTTTTTTTTTTTCAGAATGAAGAAATTAAAAACAGACATGCATTAAATGAGTATTGTCCTAGTTTTGGTTAGATTATGACCAGTGATTCCTCTAAAATACTGCCTTATCAGGGATAGCACAAAGGTGTTTGTGACTGAGGGCAGACCTGCTAACCTTTGGAAAATATTTAACATTAATAACATTATCCTAATGCTACATAATTTGCAAGCTAACTTGCTTGTTCAACTGGGGCTGGTTGCACCAGCTTTGCGCAAGTTAGAACTTAGCCTAGTTGTGGCGTAAATGGGCACTAAGTCACAATTGATGCACTACTAAATATTTGAGCATTGCACCATTAAACTTAGGTAGGACGTAACCCTACATATAAACTAAATATTTACGGAGGCCTCCGACCAGGAGTAACTGATGGAATAAAAAGCAGACTCATTTAATAACATCAATGAACTCATGTTTTGACATTAGCCATCAAGGAGCTTCAGGTAATACTTTAGCTATCTAGGAAGGCCTACATTTCTAGATATTTTTGAATTGAATGGGCTACATTTTTCATTTTGCCTATTCAGGATGTGTGACTATATAGCTGATTTAGTTTTTAAAGAAAAAGGAAATCCTGAACTCAAACTTGAGTTTTACTCATATCTCATTGACAGTGTTTTACATCACAACATAATTGTTTTTAATTATTATTATATATTTTTTTTACATATGTACATTAGGGATGTGTGAGACTAGTCAACTAAATGGTACAGCTGCTGCTAGTCGGCATTGGAAATAATAGTCGACTAGTCTGTTAATATTGAATTCCCATAAAACATTTTATTTACACATTGCGTTATATTGTTTTTATCATTACATAAAAAAGAATTAACACAATTATTTAATAAGTGTTTATCTGGAGGATGATTTCATGCTTCCCTCTTTCACTCGTGGTGCGCACAGAACAATGTTCTGATGAGCAAAACATGGTATGTTATCAAACCCCGTGCCCCGTCGCTCTGATAGTACTCATAAAAAATTTCCAATGTTAGCAGGTCTGAAATTCCTTACTGACAAGTTACTGTCAATATCAAAAAATGACCAAAAATGACGATGCAAAAAGAACCATTAAAACACAATTAAAGTAGTTCATATTGTGACGGACATGATGCACTGAGTCACATGATGCACTGAGTCACATGATGCACTGAGTCACATGATGTGTGGAGCTCATTGTTTAAGAGAGTGGGAAGATGGCAGTTTAGGAATGCCTTGTGGAAAGATGTGGGAAGTTAATCCCTGCATATCTCCTTAAAAAAAACCCTGTGAGGTGAAAAGGAACCTTTCATTGATTTGCCTTGGGATTTATGGATCTTTTGGAAGTTGATGGATGTTCAGAGAAACTACTTATGGTCCAAACAACCATGGAGGACAGGTCATTTCTCTAACTGACTGACTGGACAAAACCAAACAAGTATTGTTTTTTTTTACTGTTCTTATGTTGGGTTTGACAGTGGAGACTTTTGACCATGAGACTGTGTAAATGTTGTTTAAAGTGCTGAGAACTCTTTTTGAACTGCACAGTGGACTGGTTGCTCAGTGCTGGTCTGAATGGACTTAAAGGTCTAAGTGCATGTGCAAGCAACTATGCTGGATTGAGAACTCAGTCAAGAACTGTTCATGTGAACTTGTGAAACTGGTGGTTTGCACTCTAAATGAGTTGAAAAGAAATGAACTGAATTTGAATTAATTTAATTTTTGAATGAACTGATTTGTTTTTGTTGAAAGATTTTGTCATGTTAAATGAGCCCCAGAATTGGGAATTGAGTATTTGAATTTCTGGGATTTTTTTGGTTTCCGGTTTTGTTGTTTTTTGTGTTGGCATTTGTGAATCATTAATGCTTTCCCCTCACTGAATATTATCTTGCTCAAAACTAATAACAGTTTATATGAATTGAGCCTATTGCTGTTTGTGTGTTAATTCTTCATCCACATATTAAGGGTTCCTACAATTTTTTTATGTTTGCATCCTTTGTATGGTTGACTGACTCAACGAAATGTAGTAGGTTTAAACACCTGCTTGGCACCCCAGTCAATTAGGTCAATCTGTTACAATATGACTTGGTCATTTTATTCAAAGCCACTTGAAGACGTGCGATAGCTCTGTGAATCACAAAAGGCTGTGTTTATTAATAAGTAAATGTATATAATATGCCAGCGCGTTATTGAATGGCGCTGCTCTGTTTACACACACATTTGCGGCTATTTTTAGACTTTATTTTTAGACTTTTGTGAGTAGCGCTCAATATTTGAGCGCTACTCACAAACAACATCTCAGATGTAGATGCTCAATAGTTCGGTTTACTTAAAATATACATTTAGAACGGCACTTTAGTTGCATTTTACCAGAATTTGAACAAGAAGCGAATTAAACTACTATGAACTTTCCTACAAATAGACACATGCAGGACTTCCTGGAGAGTTAAAATAAAAGTGTGAGGGTTTTAAAGTTAAAGGTACACGTAATAAATTACTGTATTTAAAATCCTAAAAGTCAATAATAATAATAATAATAATAATGTTTTTTTATTTTTGTATTATTATTATTATTATTATTGGTTTACAAATTATTACTATTTAAGTTTAATGGGTTCCAAAAAAAATAACTGTGAATGAAAAGTGACCTGATATCTTACAACTAAATTGAACAAAAAAGAGATCTGAATCCTTTAAAGTCCAGATACAAGTTGAAAAAATATTATGTTTAAATATTACAATATATGATGACTGGAATTAGTTAATTTTGCTGCTACATTATCCAGTATACTAGTTAATAATAAAGTGTTTCTTAATAAGCTATACATTTATATTGAAATAATGTGTAGTTAGAGGTTTGGGTTTCAAATCAAATCACTTTGTCACACTACCATGTACACAAGTGCAACAGTAGGTGAAAGTCTTGTGTGCAGATCCGAGCAACATAGCAGTCATGACAGTGAGGAGACATATACCAATTACAATAATCAACTTATTTACACAACACAATTTACATATCAAATGTACACATAATTACACAACACAATAATAATAACATACAATGTACAGTAAACAATACACACAATATAGAATACACATACAATAAAAAAATAAAAATAAGAGTATATATCGGCCAATACTGAGATTTCCGATATCGGATCGGAAGAGAAAGTGGTATCAGTACTATGGTTTAGAATGTTTTTGTCAATGCATCCGATTTAGACTGCCTCAAGCCCTGGCGTCACCTATGCGCCCGGTGTAGACAGTGTTCGGGTGTTGCTAGTAGTGCTGCATGATTAATCATATCGCAATCGCGATGTCAGCCTGTGCGATTATATGACGGTAAATTTCTGCAATTTTATTAAATAAACAAGTGCACGTGTGGACGTGACCACCCATTCTCTCTGAGAGCTGTTTGCCCATTTTCAACACTGCTAATAAAAAGATTACCAGTCAGTCTCAGTTTAGGGAGTGGCACATGTGGTCATGTCATGTGAGTTTCCGGTGTGCAGCATGGAATTCAGGTGAAGATGGATGCCGAGCAGACCGACACTGAACTGGTGGCCAGAAAAAATAACACAGATCACAGCTTGGCGATATATCTTTATTTCATCTTTAATTAAATTCATATAATACGGGGCGCGTGCCATGAAATAAACACAAACTCCAAAACTGTCATTCTCGTGGAAGAGACTGAGTTGGAAGAGCTGGAGTCGAGACCAGGAGATATTTAAAGTTCTGCCGGGTGATGCGCACTCTAACACGGAGACGCTCGTCTCTCAACCCCGCCCGCTGTCTGCAACTTGCAACGTGTTGCATCATTGATGAGATCATCATGATAAGATCAACCTTACGTGAAAAATAACACTAAAATGACAACAACAATAAAATGTGTGTGTGTGTGTGTGTGTGTGCGTGTGTGTGTATTGGTTTTGGATAAACAAGATTGACAAATGCTTATCAATAATACTGTAATAATACAATAATAATTACACTGTAATAATTTTTACAGTGTTCAGTGGCTAAAATATCAATATGGCTCAATGTTACTAAAATGTCAAGAGTTTTCATTGACTAAAACTACATTAAAAAGCCCAGTAAGCCAAACAAAACAGCATAATTACAGATGTGTTTGCGATAAGTGACAAGTCTTCACGGAGATATAAAGAGTCACGAAGCACCGTTAGCAAAGTGGGATTTCAGAAAATTATCCACACATTTGACAAGAAGTACCAGCGATAAGTAGAACTTTTTAGAAAGAGGATTTGGAAATACCAGTTGGTCATTTAAAAAAAAAACACAACAGCAACAACAACTGTTTTAGTGGATTTAATTGAACCACACTTTTATATCCAGTGTATTTTTCAAAAGAGTTTATACAAAGTACATGATGTGCGGTAAGTGAGGACCCAAAAGCGATATAACAAAGCAGTCTTTAATGAAAGTTCGTAATTAGATCACAACAGAACACAAAGTCTTCTCCTTGAGAGGCGAAAGGTAAACATAAACAACCAGACCTCTAGCAGCGAGGGGCGAACTGAATAGAACACAAATCCAGGTTGTTAACGGAGAGAGGGGTGCAGAGGAGCGGAAACAAATGCGGGACAGGACTGGACAGCGACAATTCTGACTGTGGATAGTAACAGTGTGTAGCGTTCTCAAGTGAGGGAAAAGGAGAGAAGTAACAAAAGAGAGCCAAAAGAGTACTGTCATGTTGTATCATCATATGTTTTGCTCTTGTTCTTTCCTTCTACTCTTATGCCAATAGATGGCATAAGAGTAGAAGGAAAGAACAAGAGCAAAACATATGATGATACGACATGACAGTACCCCCCAGCGAGCGTCTCCTGGCTCTCTCGAGGAGGAAACCTGGCGGTTCCGGAGGAAATCATCAATCAGCGAACGGTCCAGAACTTCCCGAGAGGGAACCCAACTTCTCTCCTCGGGACTGTATCCCTCCCAATCGACCAGAAACTGATGACCACGGCCCCGGGGACGCATGTCTAGAATCTTGCAGACCCTGTAGATGGGGACGCCCTCAACGTGAACGGGGGGGGGGGAAGAGGGACGAGTGGGAGCGCGGGCAGCAGGCTTGACACAGGAGACGTGGAAAACCGGGTGAACACGGCGAAGATAGCGGGGGAGAAGTCGTCGTACCGCAACGGGGTTAATGACCTGAGAAATTCGGAACGAGCCGATGAAGCGTGGGGTCAGTTTACGAGGGGCGGACCTAAGGGGAAGGTTGAGGGTGGAGAGCCACACCCTTTGACCGCGGCAGTATCTGGGACTCTTGGATCTACGCTTATTAGCAGCTTTAACTGTCTGGGCTCTAAAACGGCGCAGGGCTGAACTAACACTCCACCAAGTGCGTTCGCAATGTTGGACGAAAGCTTGAGCGGAGGGGACGCTGGAGTCGGCGAGTTGCGACGTGAACAGCGGAGGTTGATAACCAAGGCAACACTGAAAGGGGGACAGACCGGCAGCGGACGACGGAAGGGAGTTATGGGTGTATTCGGCCCAGGGGAGGTGCTCAGCCCAGGACGCGGGGTTGCGGAAGGAGAGGCTGCACAGAATGTGGCCAACAGTCTGATTGGCCCGTTCGGCTTGACCGTTAGACTGAGGGTGGAAGCCGGACGAGAGACTGACGGACGCCCCAATCAAGCGACAAAACTCTCTCCAAAATAGAGACGTGAACTGCGGACCTCTGTCTGAGACGATGTCGGACGGGAGACCGTGAATGCGAAAAACATTTTCGACAACAATCTGTGCCGTCTCCTTGGCGGAGGGGAGTTTAGCGAGGGGAATGAAATGGGCCAGCCGACGAAGGAAGACCAGTGATGAAGTCTAGGGCAATATGGGACCACGGTCGCGAGGGGATGGGAAGTGGTCTCAGGAGACCCGCCGGGGGAGTTACCGGACTTAGTCTGAGCGCAGATGGAGCAAGCTGCTATGAAACGCCGCGTATCACGCTCTCGAGTGGGCCACCAAAAGCGCTGGCGAATGGACGCGAGCGTGCCCCGGACGCCGGGGTGGCCTGCCAACTTGGCCGAGTGGGCCCACTGAAGAACGGCTAGGCGAGTGGAGGTAGGAACGAAAAGGAGATGTTTAGGACAGTTACGCGGAGAAAGAGTGTTACCAAGCGCCCGTTTAACCCGTCTCTCGATTCCCCATACTGCCGCCCCGATGACGCAACCCTTTGGGAGGATCTCCTTTGAGTCCGTGGGGACCGAGGAAGGAAAGAGGCGCGACAGGGCATCGGGCTTGATGTTCTTAGAGCACGGACGGTAGGAAATAACAAACTCGAATCGAGTGAAAAATAGAGCCCAGCGAGCCTGGCGCGCATTAAGACGTTTAGCGGAACGAATGTACTCTAAATTTCTATGGTCCGTCCAAACGATAAACGGAACGGTCGCCCCCTCCAACCATTGGCGCCATTCGCCTAAAGCGAGGCAGATGGCGAGCAACTCACGGTTCCCCACATCGTAATTACGTTCGGACGGAGACAGGCGATGGGAAAAGAACGCGCAAGGGTGGACCTTGTTGTCAGCAGCGGAACGCTGGGAGAGAATGGCTCCCACGCCTACTTCGGACGCGTCTACCTCGACGATGAACTGTCTAGACAAATCCGGGGTAAGAAAGATGGGCGCGGACGTAAAACGGCTCTTAAGGAGGTCAAAAGCCCTCTGGGCCGAGACGGACCAATTAAAGCGCGTCTTGACGGACGTGAGGGCGGTCAGGGGGGAAGCCACCTGACTGAAATTGCGGATAAAGCGTCGGTAAAACTTGGCAAAACCGAGAAAGCGCTGCAGCTCGACGCGTGACTTAGGAGTGGGCCAGTCGAGCACGGCTTGGACCTTGGCGGAATCCATCTCAATACCCGCGGCGGAAATGACAGAGCCAAGAAAAACTACTGAAGGGGCATGGAAGGGGCACTTCTCTGCCTTAACGTAGAGACGATTCTCCAATAAACGTTGAAGGACGCGGCGAACATGCAGGACATGAATTTGGAGTGACGGTGAAAAAATCTAAATATCGTCGAGATAAACGAAAACAAAAATGTTCAGCATGTCTCTTAGGACATCGTTGATGAGCGCCTGAAAGACAGCTGGGGCGTTGACAAGGCCGAACGGAAGGACCCAATATTCAAAGTGCCCTAACTGGGTATTAAATGCTGTCTTCCACTTGTCCCCCTCCCTAATGCGCACGAGATGGTAAGCGTTACGCAGATCCAATTTAGTAAAATATCTGGCTCCCTGCAAGATCTCGAAGGCTGAAGACATCAGAGGGAGCGGGTAACGATTCTTAACTGTAATGTCATTCAGCCCTCGATAATCAATGCATGGCCGAAGAGAGCCGTCCTTTTTCTTAACAAAAAAAACCCCCGCCCCGGCGGGAGAAGAGGAGGGGACTATGGTACCGGCGTCGAGCGAGGCGGATAAATAATCCTCAAGGGCTTGGCGCTCGGGAACCAACAGAGAGTAAAGTCTACCGCGGGGGGGAGTGGCTCCTGGGAGGAGCTCGATCTTACAATCATATGAGCGGTGCGAGGGAGGGAAGCGGCTCGGGAACGACAGAACACCGCTCGCAAATCGTGATAGTCCTCCGGCACACCAGTCAAATCACCAGGCTCCTCCTGAGAGAGAGAGACAGAGGAGATGGGGGGAATAGCAGACGTTAAACATTTCACATAACAAGAGACATTCCAAGAGAGGATGGTGTTCTTAGACCAATTAATGGAGGGGTTATGTTGAACTAGCCAAGGGTGGCCTAAAACAATAGGAGCAAACGGTGACTGAAAAATAAAAAAGGAAATGGTCTCGCTGTGATTACCAGAGACAGTGAGGGTCAAGGGTAGCGTCTCACGCTGAATCCCGGGGAGGGGACTACCGTCCAGGGCAAACAGGGCTGAGGGCTCCCTTAAATCAGAAAGGGGAATGCTGTGCTCTCGAGCCCAAGTTTCGTCCATAAAACAGCCCTCTGCCCCAGAGTCAATCAGAGCCTTGCAGGAAGCGTAAGAGCCGGTCCAACGGAGGTGGACAGGGAATGTGGAACAGGACCTTGAAGGAGAGGCCAGGGTCGTTGCGCTCACCAGTCGCTCTCCAATCACTGGTGAGCTCTGGCTTTTACCGGACAGGATGTGACGAGATGAGTAGCAGCGCCGCAGTAAAGACAGAGGCGATGGTTAATTCCTCGCTCCTCCTCTGTAGCCAAGATGCGGATGCCCCCTAACCGCATGGGCTCTGACGGCGCGGCGAAGGAGGAGGATGGTAGAGCAGTGGAAAAAGGGGCTGAGAGAGAAGCAGAATCAGCCTTACGGGTCCGGCGGTGAAGGTCGATTCCTTTCTCGATGCGGATGGCGAGTTCAATCGCGGAATCCACTCGATTGGGAACCTCACGGGAGAGAATCTCGTCCTTGACCTCCGCGCAGAGACCCTCCAGAAAGCGGGCGAGCAAGGCAGGCTCGTTCCAGTCGCAAGAGGCGGCGAGAGTCCGGAACTCGATGGAATAATCCGTGATGGACCGCTTACCCTGATGTAGTGAGGACAGGACTCGGGAGGCCTCTTCGCCGAACACGGAACGGTCAAAACCCCGGATCATCTCCCTCCTGAAGTCTTGATAGTGGTTAATGCAGTCAGCCTCCGCCTCCCAGATGGTCGTGCCCCACTCACGAGCCCGTCCGGAGAGGAGAGAAAGCACGTATGCGACGCGGGCCCTGCTCAAGGAGTAGGTGGTGGGCTGGTGAGAGAAAACAACATCGCATTGAGTCAGAAAAGCGCGGCACTATGTGGGCTCACCAGCATAGCAGGGCGGGTTGTTGATCCTGGGCTCAGGGGGCCCGGAAGACCTGGAAGCGGCCGAAGAGTCGAGGCAAAGAGTATGGAGTTGACCGGTGAGGTCGGCGACCTGAGCAGCCAGGGCCTCAATGGCATGTCGGGCAGCAGATAACTCCCCCTCGTGTCTGCCTAACATTGCCCCTTGGAGCTTGACAGCCGGCAGAAGAGGACTCGGGATCGCTGGGTCCATTTCTGGTCTTCTGATGTGCGGTAAGTGAGGACCCAAAAGCGATATAACAAAAAGCAGTCTTTAATGAAAGTTCGTAATTAGATCACAACAGAACACAAAGTCTTCTCCTTGAGAGGCGAAAGGTAAACATAAACAACCAGACCTCTAGCAGCGAGGGGCGAACTGAATAGAACACAAATCCAGGTTGTTAACGGAGAGAGGGGTGCAGAGGAGCGGAAACAAATACCGGACAGGACTGGACAGCGACAATTCTGACTGTGGATGGTAACAGCGTGTAGCGTTCTCAAGTGAGACTCAGACAATGAAGGCAGAGAAAGCAGGGAAAGAAGTAGAGCGCTAATCAGCGGGGAAAACGGAATCAGGTGGGAAGGAAATTGACGAAGAATTAAGGGGAGACGAGAGACAGCTGGGGAGCGAGGGAAAAGGAGAGAAGTAACAAAAGAGAGCCAATAGATGGCATAAGAGTAGAAGGAAAGAACAAGAGCAAAACATATGATGATACGACATGACAGTACATGTTACAGTCTGCTTAAATGTCTCTGTTTGTTTGGACAATCTTATTTTCATGAAAATGTATATGTTCTTATTTATTGTTCCATTTTATTTAGGTGTAATATTGAGAAAATAACAAGTTTGCAGTAGTGCAAAGATATTATTTAATTTTGTAAAAATAATTTAATTTGAAAACACTGCATTTATAGTTGTTGTTGTTGCTAGTTTGAATGTTTGAGTTGAGAAATACACATTTCAGCAGTATCAGTAATCTATTTGTGCATTTTCCTTGATAGCCAAGCAAGTTGACTCATGTTACCATTTGTTTATTATATCGCAATATTAACCTCAATAATCGCAATATGACATTTCCCCCATATCGTGCAGCCCTAGTTGCTAGGCAGTTGCTACTGGTCCAAGATATGGCTTCGGTCTGTCAGTGTAAGTCTGTGGGCTGTTATCATCAGCCAGGCAAAAATAGCATGTCCAACCACTTCAAAAAGCAGTAGCACATGTCTCCTCAAGCCACATAATTCAAGGCCAGTCCCGCTAGACAGTAATTTTGCTTTGAGGGCACAGTGGCGTTATTCAGTCCCAAGTACTAGTTTGTTTGTACTTAGGGTCGAATCTGATACTTTTGTGTTACCAGCCAGCATGGATGAATGTGGGTGTCTGAATTTGTAAACCTGAACAGAAGGACATTATTTTGCCACAATGCAATGGGAGCCCTATGATTTGGTTTTGTGTGTATGTGTGAAGGCTCAGGATGACATAGATGTTTTAGTTGTGATTTCATCTACAATCAGAACCTCTGGGACAAGAGGAGAAGCTGGCGGGTGGTTACAGAACAGTTCTTAGAACTAGACAGAGACACACAACACACATACACACTTTATACACACTAGGAAACCACACATCTCAACCATGACGTGGTTTTTTGATGCATTATAGTGCAGAATAAAAGTCAACAAATTGATAAGACACATAAAAATATCCTTATTGCTACCCTGTATACAAACCTAAATCCTCACAGAGGTATGGCTGTCGTACAAGGTTATATGTATTTAAGCCTTTTAGGTTGTTGATCTTTTTGCACTCATTTGTTTGTCCTGGCCCTGTCTAAAAGTGTCATAAAGGGGATACACCTGAGGGTGAACCACTAGCCTAGAGGAAAGAATACCGGTACTTAACAAATCCTTTTTGCCTCTGCAGGATTTCCATTGCCATTGGATTTGAGTTTTCTGTTTGGAATTAAAACGCTCAATGACAGTGCACAAGAGCCTTTCTGGAACTTTGCAAACCTAAATAAGGTAAGAGGAAATGTTCTTTTTAAAAATGTTTTTGTTGTTGTTTTAGTTTACTGCTTGTTTTCTGATAGTATTCTATATTGAGACTTAAGCTCCGTTTCAAAACATAGTGCAGCTGTCTTCTAAGGCAGCATTCTAACCAACATGGAACCTTGACAGATTTGTAATGCTCTACAAAGGAAACAGCTCTGCGCGGCACATAAATAGTGGAATGCATGGGAGACTCAACTCGCAAATGGTTTCAGTAGAGTTTGACATTAGCATGTGCCATAGTCTAATAAGCATAAAAATACATAGCAAACTCAAATACTGTGTAAATGATGTATTTCGTATTACACTGTACAATTTGTATCTATAATTTTTGTATTGAATGTAATATTAGCTTTTATATAAACAGTTTTTCACTTCCCTAATCCACAAAGGATACATGTGATGCTGCCCTAAGGCTAGGGTATACTTTTTTCTGAAAAGAGCATACTTATAAAGTATGCTCTTTTGAGCATCCACAAATGGATGCATTAGATGCATGCGCTTTATTACCGCTTTGTGATACTTCTTAGTGTAGTCAGTGCCAGGCGCATGTGCAGGCGATGTGAAAAGTCATTTTAGCTCAATTCGAAATACTTCGGTTTTCCGCATGCCTTTAGAATTTGGATAAAGATGAATCTTATGAGATCTTTAGAATTTGGCTGAAGATTAATCTTATGAGATCTTTAGAATTTGGCTGAAGATTAATCTTATGAGGTCTTTAGAATTTGGCTAAAGACGAATCTTAGGAGACAGCATAATTAAGTTGCACGTAGGAGCAGGCTTATGATGCTAAAAGGCTGGCTCCATTGGCAGCTTACTAAGTTTTAGAATAGAGCATGTATGTGACTGACACCCCGCAACAACTTGAGGCGGTCTACATTAGACGCGCTGAAAAAAAAAAAAAAATGTATTTGTCTTGTTGGCATGACTTAAGCGTGCAGTGCTAAATGGCTGTTTACTGTTTGCACGACGAGCCACGATGCAACACGATTGCGCATCCTGTGTATACAGCATCATTGATTATAATGGGAGACATTTGCTTCGTGTTGTGCTGTTCACGTCTGATGTTGACAGGCTTAATTAAAATGTATAGTCTAGTGTTTGTAAATTACGTTAAGCTAAAATCTGCACTTGAGACTTGATGGAAGTAAACTTTTTAGGTTTTTTTTATTAGGTCTTTTTTTTATTTTATCTGAAGATATGACAGTCTTTGTGCCTATGGAAGAGTTGTGATTTTCTTGTTGACTGCAATCCAATCTTGTTGAGGGGTCTGACACACTGAATAACTTATTCCCTGTAAACCTCAGAGATGAATGAAAAAATGGCTAAACTGGAGATAGATTGAAAAATGTGTTGGTTTCATGCATTTTGTCAACTAGAGATGCTTCTTATACCAAAGATGTGTCTGAGACTTTTGAAGGCTGCATTCACACAGCAGCATAAATTGGATGCTGGTCCTGTTTGGAGTGCTACATACAGTTATATTCATACAATATTTGGTTATGAAAGAGTGACAACTGCAAAATATTCAAAATATGATTTAAACCTAAACAAAGATTTTTGTTTTATTATATCAAATAAAGTAAAATGAAGTTGTTAATGTATTATGTATCATGAACAATATATCATTGTATTGTAATTGTATTTTGTAACAAAATACAATCGATTTACAATATATATTTTTACGGCATTTATTTATGTTTGTTAATGTTAGTTAATAAAAATACAATTGTTCATTGTTTGTTTGTGTTAGTTCATGATGCATTATCTAATGTTAACAAAAAACTTTTGATTTTAAAAATGTATTCAGTATATGTTGAAATTAAGATTAATAAATTATTTCAATTAATCGGATAAAAAAAAATGTCATTTTAATTTCCTGTATTTTATTTAAAAAAATGTTTATATATATATATATATATATATATATATATATATATATATATATATATATATATATATATATATATATATATATATATATATATAAACAGAAATGATAAAGGGCATAAGGATTTGGTTCGATTTACATTATTGAATTCACAATTCTATACTCTCAAAAAAACTTTGAACAAAGACTGAATCATGAAGTTAAGTTTGAATTTATTATTATTATTTCTACTACTTTCAGGACATATGCAAAACAGTTCCTTTTATTATTTGTAAAACTTTGTAGATCAAAAAGTACTTTTCGTTAAGGAGTCAAATTATTCCATCTGGGATGGAGTGGGACAAAAAGCAGGCCATCAGAGGGCAGTGGTGACACCAGATATTAATATTAATAATTCTGCCAAACTGAAAAACTCATTATGTTAGATACATATGTCTGTGCCATCATTGATTACATACATTTTAAGTATTTTCAATTAATATTGTAGGTTTTAAAATAGTATTGTCGCCAGTAAAATAATGTTTGCCATGGTATAGATTCACTGGTTGAATTGGACATTACATTTGGCATTATCAGGACGATCAAATATCAGGACCTTTAGCATTATTTACATTATTAAACTGTATATAATGCTGAATATATTGTACAATAATCTGTAACCGCGGTGCAGATTTACTCATGCTGAAAAGTCTCTTCCTGGTGCTCATTGTAGTACATGAGACTGATCAAACTCTTTAAACCACAAACTTTGACCTCTGGGACATCAGCGTGACATCAATGAAAGCTGCTCATTTGATAACATTTAAACTGAAAGTGCGGTTATTATGATGCACGAGTTTTATAAAATTGATCACGCTCTCTTTCTCTATTGCAATTGGTTGATTGACGTGGATGTGCGCTCACTTGCTCAGAGTTTCAGCAACTCACACGAGATATGCGGAAATACACGCCTGATTTTTAATTCATAACGTAGAGGTTATAAACAGAAAATGTTATATGCTCATCAAAAAATATCATATGCTCATCAAACGGCACAATCACTCTTTCAATGCACTTGATATGGCAATCACATGACACTATGCTTATAATCTTTTTTTTTTTTTTTTTTTTACAAAGTGCTCTCTTGCGCTGAACAACTTGGGTCATGTTTTTTTCCGCTTCAACTTGTTCCCATCATTTTGCAAACGTGTTTCGTCATGCAACGCGTTTTTCACTGGGCTGTAAATTGATGTCACTGACAGAGCTTCTCCATGCTTGCAGCAAATATACAACTAATCGATAATTATATCCATTGTTGATGATTTCCATTATTGATAATCGATTTTATCGATTTAGTTTTACAGCCCTAATTATTACATTTAAAAAATGCAAAATAGAAACATTTTTCACAAGTGGATTTTAGAAATTATTGTAGTTACTGTGCTTTATAAAAAAAACAAGCCTAACCTTTACTTTAAGCCTTTACAGTGTAAAGGTCCATTTACATTCCTGTGTTGCTGCAGGACTGCATTTCTCATTGTTATTCAGATTTTACACAGCTGGTTTGCGTAGTCTGTGAACTGCAGTGTAATTTGCATGAAGATGTCATGGTTTACGTCTAAGTTGGGTGCGCGTGTGTGTGTGTGTGTGTGTATGTGTGTGTTGCACTGAACGCTGCTGTTGTATTTCCATGCGGATGTATGTGGTTGCAGGCTACAGTGCTGAATGGGGTTTCAAAAGTGAAAACTTCCCTGGAGATCTCGCATACACACGCACACTCCACCGACTCCCTGTTTCCAGTGATCTCACTGTCTAGGCTTCAGACCACCTCACACATCTCTCTCAGTAGGAGGAAAAAGGGTGATTGTGCACCAGGGAATAGTAAGGAATTGGAGATACTGTATGACTCAGAAATCGCCTGCTCTCAATAAAAATGCTGCATGCCATTTTTGTAATCGCAAAACAATTTCTTTTTTTTTTAAGGATGGAATGCTTTGCGGATGACAAGACTTCATCTCTTCCCTGTAGAGTGGTGTCAAAAGCAAGCCTATCAGATGTATGCTAATTTTATTCTCTGGACACCAACACTGACAGGATATTTATGCATCATGTAAGTGTAGGTGTGCTAAATGACCAAACTTAACAGTTTATTATTTCAGAAGGTTTAATCATCTTTGCCAAAACAGTTGAACTGTGTACAAATTGATTATGTCTGAAGTAGGGGTGCACGATTGCAAATAAATAAATAAATAATATGTGAAATTTACCAAAGGAAATCCAAATGACAGCGATGCTTTCGGTTTGGTTCTAATGCTTCTTGAGTGTCGTTGTAAATGGAAACTTTTTACACAATGGAAGAAGATATAAATGGAATGTTGTACTGCAGTGATCCTTAACCTTTTTGTAAGTGTGATCCCCTTTTAAGAATGGCAATATTTCACGACACACAAAACACAAAAAACAAGTGTCTTTAGCATGGGGTAAGAAAACAATCTCACCTCTCATTCATCGTAACTGAAGGAGTGATTTTTGACCATGTAGCTCTTGTAGTTTTCATTGGAAAAAACTCCAGTGGCTTTTTTGTAGGGATTTCATGTTTAGTTTTGAAGTGCCTTAGCATCTTGGATGGTTTAAGGCTCTCATTCACTAACACGTCATCACAAATCACACACTGTTGTCGTGGATCCCCATCTTCTGAGTGAAGCCATATTCCATGTACTTTTCGTCATATTTCTTGCTTTTGGCTTTCTTTCCTTTTGACCGTTTCTGTTGGACGCATTTTAATGTCAGCACCAGTTAGAAATTTCTCCATGAGTAATGCTGACCAACTAAAATGACTACAAATGAATGAATTACTAGACCCAGGTGTCGTCTTGCAATAAGCTGTATTTAGTTTATATCAAATTGCCGGTAGGTGGTGCCATGATACAAGTATTTTTTACACTCGTTCAAAATAAAAGTTTTCCTGTGACCTCTTTGGGACTCCTGGGGGGTCGCGACCCCCAGGTTAAGAACCTATGCTGTACTGGTTGATGTTGGTTGATTTAATTGTATGATGCTAAGAAATTGATTTGTGCTTTTATTTTCTCTCACCTCGACCATTGTAATGCACTTTTTACTGGCTTGCCTATGAATAGTATAGTTAAACTACATCTGGTACAAAATGCTGTAGCTGCAGTGCTTACAAGATCCAGGAGAGATCACATTACACCTGTTTTAGGTCATTTGCATTGGCTACTCATTTAGTACAGGATTGATTTTAAGGTTCTTTTACTGGTTTTTAAAGCACTAAATAACTTTGCCGTTTATCTAAATTAGTTTCAACTTGTAGTTTGAGGTGTTCCATTGCTGAATTTTTTACATACTGTGAAGCTGCTTTTAGCCATTATGCCCCAACAATGTTGGATCTTTTACATATGGAACTTAGATGTGTGCCAAACATTCACATTTTCAAAAACCGTTTATTTTAAAATCTTTTAAAGCTGTCTTTTTATTGATATCTTTTTATTTTATTCATTACATTCAATTTTGCATCATTTATATTATATTTCCCCTTTTTAATCCATGCTATGCTTTTATTTTTAATTCTGTTTGATTTCTACTGTCTTGATTTGTTTTAAAATTCCATTTATTTATTTTTCTTTATAAGGTCATTTAAGTTATTCCCTTGCATTTTTTGCATTTAACATTTTATACATTTAGATGCTTCTGTCCAAATTGCCTTACAGATAAGGAATGCTAAAACAAGATTTATTTGCATGCGTAATTGCTTTTACATTTATCTGGAATTTGAGACATTTAAAAAAAAAAATTATAATAAATAGAGGAACTCTGAGTAGATCCGCTGCTCCTTTGCGTCGAAAGGAATCAGTTAAGGTGGTTTGGGCATCTGGTAAGGATGCCCCCTGGCCGGCTCCCTAGGGAGGTGTTTCAGGCACGTCCAGCTGGGAGGAGGCCTCGGGGAAGACCCAGGATTAGGTGGAGAGGTTACATCTCCACACTGGCCTGGGAATGCCTTGGGGTCCCCCAGTTAATGTGGCTCGGGATAGGGAAGTTTGGGGGCCCCTGCTGGAGCAGCTGCCCCCGCGACCCGACTTCGGATAAGCGGTTGAATATGGATGGATGGATGAATAATAATAAATAAATAAATTACAGTTTGTATTTTTGTTAACTATGTACTGTTTATGCCTCTATTTACATTTATTTATTTTCCCTCCAGCTCAGAAACTAGGACACATTTTTGAGGGAAGTCTGATTCTGGATTTGTTAAAGATTTGAATGGATACATAGAAACTCCATTATATACTTCTGATGTTTAATTTTTTCCACTTCTCTACTATGTACATGCATTAAAAGGGACAAACATCACATTTATGGTAAGAACTTACACAAAAGTACAGTGATATTTGCCATGTTTTCTGGACATGCAACCATGAAAATTAGTGTGAATCTTCACTGGCCTCACGATTCGATTCAGTTATGGTTCAAAGGGTAACGATTCAATTATAAAATGATTCTCGATGCATCACGATGTATTTTGTCCTCCAATTTCTTTCTTTTTTTCAGTTTCTTCAAAAAAAAAATTTCCCCTTTCAGCTTTTTATTTAACAGCTGTTTTAAAAATCTGAATGAGTCACATTACATAAACTGGCCTTTTACATTCAGTATGATCTGTGAACAAAACATGGAATATCCTCAAGATTCAATTAACTGTTCTGTTTAAAAGAGTATCACTATTTTTCCAGTATCTTTCTGTAGAACCTTATACAAATCTTAAAACCACAAGAAGAAAAACATATTAGTTCTCCATCAAAAAACACTGAATACTATTATTTCAACTGATTATATTGTATTTGTTTGTTTAAAGCATTTTCATTTTTAACTTTAACCACTAATGGACGTTGCTGGTCCAGGATGAGATATATCTGCTTTTATGAGTGGTCAGCTTCTCCTCTCTTCACCAGCACAGGTGATGGTAAAGTGGTTTAAGTAGCACAGTTGTTGCTTCAGAAATGTATCAAGAGTCTCTTATGCTCTGTTCCATCTGTTTTCTCTGCTAGTAGATCACACGTTCCCATCACAAATGCTTCAATAAATTTCAAACCTTTATCATCAGGTGTCCGCACTGTCCGCTTAAGACGCATCTTTGTTTCTATAACTGTCTTTGGCACGTACCACTGTGCTGCCGCTGTTTAAACTGAGCTCAGAATAATTTTGGAAAGTATCGCTAAAACGTTTTTTTCCCCCACCCCTAATGATAATACCATTAATGTAAGTACCTTGGTGAACCATTCAAATATCCTGGTATACAGTATGAATGAGTACCATGGTAGTACCATGGTTTTTGGACATGTACCATCTTAATACTTTGGCATTACCGGTACTTGTAATACCTTAGAGTAAAGTGTAAATAATCTGCTAATCATTTAGAACTATGGTATATGTATCAAAGTACCATGGTATTATTATCTGATAACATTTTTGTTCCAGGTACTTTTTTCTAAGAGTTAAAAAGTTGGTTCTGAGAAAAGGTGGAGGACATGTGATAATGGATCATAACTCTCATTATAGTGCTTGTAAATATTGTTTTATCATTGTTTTGTTTCATGTGTTGGGGCCAATAGTTGTTTCTTTAATTTTTTTTTTTAATTAATTTCAAATATGATAAACGCTAAAGTTTTAATGATTGTTGTATTGTCCAACCCATCCTGGTGCCTTTTTATATTTTTGAGTGGTTGTGCTGTTTACATGTGTGTTTTATGAGTCATGCAGGTGTAACAGGTGAGCAAGGAGGAGGAAATGGGTTGTTTGTTTATGTTGGACCTGTGGACTCAATTAGCCACATTTAGACTGGGAGAGGCTCACGTGAGAGCCTCTGTAACAATATACGTAGAAGCAAACAGGTACACACGTGAGCACTTCAATCTGAATCGCACAATGTCTGATGTGTGTAACATCAGCCTCTACGGAAAAGGGGTCCTTGAACTTCCTATCACAAGCCTCACCGAAGAGTACAAGTGCTCTAAAGTGAGACTCCAGATGACTTTGAAGGACTCCAGAGACCAGACCATCAGCAATGCCGTTCCACCTCTGTTAACTGGACGAAAATGGACACCATCCGATGCGGTGCAGCAAGCTACATCAGCCCTGAGGCACAGCGATATTGTAGGGCACGTCCAGTTGGGAAGAGGAGGCCTTGGCCTTACGACAAACAAGCCAACTTGGCGTAGTGCCTCAACATCAGAGAGGAGGAACATGGTGGTCGAGGAGGTGCGCCGTCAGGAGGAGGCGGAAAGAAGTGCAAAGGCTGTCTCTCTTGCCAAGCAGGGACAATGGATGAGGTGGGAAGGCCTGGAGAGGAGAAAGCTTAGCTGGAGGGAGCTCTGGGAAATAGAGGCAAGCAACATCAGCTTCATCATCAGAGCCACCTATGATGTGCTCCCATCTCCAAAAAACCTCCACCAGTGGTATGGCGAGGACCCAACCTGTGCCCTCTGCCCAACTCCAGCGACTCTTAAGCACATCTTGGTCGGTTGTAAGATCAGCCTCACACAAGGTCGTTACACCTGGAGACACAACCAGGTCCTCAAGAGTCTGGCAGCAGCTCTTGAGAGCCAGAGGAATGCCACCAACTCCTTGCCCCTGAGAGCAATCAAGTCCATCACAGCCCCAACCTTCATCCGAGAGGGACAGAAAAAGCCCAACCATCCCCCTACCAAACCAGAAGCTGGACAGCTAGCCATGGCCCGGGACTGGAAGATGCTAGTCGATATAGGCCAGCAACTAATCTTTCCACCTGAAATTGCAGTCACCACCCTTAGGCCAGACTTGGTTCTCTGGTCCCCTTCATTGAAGTCTGTTTACATCACTGAGCTCACAGTCCCATGGGAGAATTCAACAGATGAGGCCTATGAACGCAAGAAACTGCGCTATATAGAACTGGCAGCAGACGCTCAACAACGAGGATGGAAAGCGAAAGTCTATCCGGTTGAAGTGGGATGCAGAGGTTTTGTGGCTTTTTCTACCAGAGACTGCTGAAAGACCTTGGCATCCGTGGACAGGCTCTGCGACAAACAATTAGATCAGTCTCTGAAGCGGCCGAAAGAAGCAGCCAGTGGATATGGATTAAAAGGGAGGACCCTTGTTGGGCTCAAAGAGCATCAACATGACCCACTCACTAATCCCCCCACCCTATAACCCACTTGAGAACCCAGGTCACAACCCTCCATGAGGAGGCTGAAGGTATGCGGTCAGCCTTATGCTTGACTCAGGGAAGAGGACGCCTCCTGCCTTGCATAGTCCTAATTTTCATGATTGGGCATGGGACACAAGCTCAGGTTTGATCACCCTGTAGCTGGCCACCTTTGATGAGGGTGTCTAGTGTTGAAAGGCCGAAACACCCCCTGATTCAAAGGTACATTACTGATGATGTGTCCCGAAATTTACATCTTTCCCATGACTGAGGTACAGCTCCCACGCCACTCTAAACATCAAGGCAAACCTCATGTGCATACCATCCATTGGCACAATGGACAGTTTACAATCACGTCCCATGTTTATGATTCTTCTTCTATAGTCACATTAACACACACATTGTGAGTTTTCATGTGTCAGCTTCGATGCACTAGTGACACCCCCCATTTCTTTTGATGCTACAATACCTCTGTTATCCCAGTTTGAAGTACAGAAACGGCTATAAGTAAGCCATTGACTGGCTTAGTGGTGCCATCAAATCATTGCTTTGTTTGAGAATCCCAACCAGCCCAACATGGCAACATTGGCTCAACCAATGCTATGAGTCTGGGGTGGAACTATGTGTTTGTCGAAATCTTTCAAATTTCTTTAGGGTGTCACTAGTGGCAATTTGTGAAATCACACACTTCACACTTATGCCTGCCAGATGGTCGCAAATGTTTTAGCCCGAAAAATGCTACATGAACACAAAATGACTAGCTACGCAAGTGCGATTTTTAAAAATGTGTCAGACCACGATTCATAATTAAAGTTTGTGTTGCCTTCTCAACGCTGCCGCATGGAGTGCTATATCAGATATTATATACAGTTTTCTTTTTCTAAGTCATCTAATGTAATAGCAGAGCATCAGTGTGATGAGAATACTCCTGAGGAAGTTAGTCAATATTTGTATTGTAACTCACCCGAATAATAGGGCTGAACCAATAATAAAATAAAAAAATCGAAATCGTGATATGACGTAAAAAACAAGTTAAACACTTGTTTTTTACGTCATATCACGATTTCGTTTTTTTATTTTTTATTTTATTTATTAAATAATTCTTCACTTGCTGCTGGATTCACTTACTATATGTATCTTTACAGTGCTCTAGGTTTATTGACTATATTTGCATAATTCCAATTTTGCTTGGCTGCTAAATGTCACTATCCAAATCTAGTTACCCTAAAACACTGGGTTTTTGTGGACAGAAGTGTATGAGAGCAATTATCTGCTTTAAAATGCCCTTGTCAACTCTAAACAAACGTCTTCCTTCTGTGTTCTGCCAAAATCTAAGCTAAAAGAGGCCCTATTATGCTTTTTCGGATTTTACCTTTCCTTTAGTGCGTAATATAGCTGTTAGTGCATGTAAAAGGTCTGCAAAGTTACAAAGCACAAAGTCCATGCAAAAGGGATGTATTCTCTCCCACCAGCAACACAGCTCAAGAAATTCAAGAAACAGTTGGATTGTAGTCCAGCCATTTCTTCCGTAAAGTATCGACGTCACTATGTAACACATTTGCATACTGCCCGCTTAAGGGATACTTTGGCCTGCCCTCAAACAAATGTAAATGTAGCTGAGGCCAGGAAGAGTTGTGTTAGTGTTGACACCATGTCGACAAAACACTGTTTTCTCTACAAAAACAAAACCTCTTTGTTTAGACAACCAAAGGCAGACAAATTGAAGAATCAGTGGTTAAAATGTATTTTAATTATTTAGCAGTACAACCACAACCAATGCCGGATTTTCAAGACAGTTACTTCTGAAAGATTGTGCAGTTCCCACTTTGTTGGGACAATCTGGCCCATCAGGATCACAACCTGTAAGTATGCTCAATTTTTTGTGGATTTATCTGGTACTTAGAGTTCAAAAGTGGAGTTTTGTGTTGTAGCTACAGTGTACACCCAGTGCACTGCTGTAGGCCTCTGCTAACCTGCTAGCTAATGTTATTGTGTTGTAATAGTTTTGCTAATCGTCTGCGGGCCCACTTTTACCTACAAATGTGTAGAATTATGCAGATTGTTTGCCGTTCTTACTATCATCAGTAGTGATCAATTGTGGAGATGGATTTATTTTTACAAACTGTGTTTTTATGTCTGCAATCCACGGTAGTGCTCGGCTAACTTGCTATGTAATGTTACTGTTTTGGTAAGGGTTTACTATTCAGCTGTGGGCCGGCTTTACCTAAAACTGTTACAAAATGTTAGATCTCAAGAGTCTTCTATAATTATATAATTACAAGCTGTAATGTTAGGGCCGCTACTTGCTCACTCTCTAATACACCTGGTAATGTCCAACCGGGAGTAAGCGTCTGTTCTCCATTCATAGTTCGGGTGACAAAAGTTTGGCTACACCATTTAAGCAAAAGATGACTAACTTGGACGCACTATGTGTCTTTTACTTGAAGCTTTGTTAGGATCACAATAATCAACAGTGTACTTGTAAGAAAGCTACAATAGTCAAACTTACCACTTTGAAACGTTGGGGGGGTTTGGTAATTATTTGGTAATAATAATATTGCAGTTTAAATGAAAAAAATAATTATAATTTCAATTAGATTCTTTTGGTCAAAATCAGCCCTACTGAATTATAACACATGCAGTTTAATGCCACAGACTTTCGAAGGTAACTCTTTTGCCCCATTTACTATTGAGGTTTATTACTGTCACAATTTTGCAAGAATGCACTCTAGTTTGTTCAACCAGACAACATGTTGGCAATGCATTGGCCAAGTGTCGGGTCTGATTTCATGTACTTGCATAAAGTTTGTTTCTGGCATTTTAGAGGTTTAAAATTCCCTTTGCCATCTACATACAAGCAGGGCAGACCTTGATAATATTTCTGGTCTTCATACTGTACTTCTATACGAATAGCACTCCTCAGTGCACTGATCCACACACTAATAATGATCTATGATCTCTATCAACATACCTATCTACTCTGTGAGTTCAAGCAGAGCGGTTTTAACAAGCAAATCTGACATCTTTTTAAATCACCTTTTTTGCCTCCAATCCTCCTATTCTCCTGTGTTCTCTGACACACTCTAACTGGAATCACGGCTGACCCACTTGGCGTCAATGCCAGTGGCTGGCTTTTCGCCGTTCCTCTGAAAGACCAGGCCAACAATCGCAGCAACTTCATAGTGGAGCCTCCTGCCAGCTGCGCCATGGGTCCCTGCCAGCTGCTTCGTGAGGCCCTGCCAGTGGAAAGTTGTATTGCTCAGACATTTTCCTGTCTGCATAGTACTGGACATTCACGCTGAACAAAGGGAGCTTTTATGAGATCCAGGCACAAGGGCTTGAGGTTGAAAACAATTCCACAGAAGGGGTTCTAACCCTGGGAATGGTGGCATGAATTGTCCTGGAGGAAACAGAGTGACCATTCCTTAGTGATTATATGATGATGGGCACAAGTACCAGACTACTCAAGTAATTAAGTCAGAAGTAGCAACCTTTAGCAAACTTGTAGACTTCAATTGGAAAATTTCGTGATTTTGTTACTGTGGCAAATTGAGCGGTCCATTCAGTTAGAGGAGGGTGAGCGTTTATATTGACACATGTGCACAATGACTTTCAGTCTGAGTTAGCAACAGTGCTCAACTGTATGGATGAGTACAACTGAATAGAATAGAATATGAGGGTCTTTTTTAGATGTGTTTAAAAAAACAAAATGTTTAGCTTCATATGACGTCTTAAAGGTGTAGTTCACCCAAAAATGAAACTGCTCTCATCATTTACTCACCCTCATGCCATCCCAGATGTGTATGACTTCTTCTGCAGAACACATGAAAATGTTTAGAAGAATATCTCAGCTCCGTAGATCCATACAGTGTAAGTGAATGGTGATCAGAACTTTGAAGCCCCCAAAATCACAAAGTCAGCATAAAAGTAATCCATTCTATTTCTGTGGTTATATCCATATCTTTAAAGTTATTATTATTATTATTATTATTTTTACTATACAGTAAATCTACACTATCACTTCCACATTATCATATTTTTTTTTGAACAATTCACATCCTATGTGCATATCGCCACCTAATGTTCAGACTGGACAGAGGTGGAGATTTATAGTATAAAAGGACTTATTCACCGATTAGCCACAACATTAAAACCACCTGCCTTTGAATACGGTCCCCCTCCTGGAGCCAAAGAATGCGCCATACTATTCTTCTCACCACAAATGTACAGAGTGGTTATCTGAGTTACTGTAGACTTTTAGTCGTTCTCTGTTGACCTCTCTCATCAACAAGGCATTAACATCCACAGTACTTCCACTCACTGGATGCTTTTAGTTTTTGGCACCATTCTGAGTAAATTCTTGAGCAGAGGTGCCCAAACTTTTTCCTATGAAGAGCCAAAAATCAAGCTTGATTGAGGGCAGTGGGCCAACAGTAAATGTTGCATGTGTCAAACTGTATTATTTTCATATTAAATATTACTATTGCAAAACACACAGAACTCTAAAATTAAAATCATAAAGTTTCCTATAGGCTACTTCCAAAATGCACATCATTGATTTCAATATAGTTTTTTGGATGTTGTGTTTTTCTCATTTTTGAGGTACTTTGGATAAAATGTCTGCTAAATGACAAAATGTAAGTGCATCTTAAAACATGGTTACTGTCTCTTTATGAACAGAACACATGGTAGTTCTGTGAAGTTTTGGAGAGATGATGATACAATAGCATGACGTAATACTAACAATTAGGATATTGTTTTTTTAAACAAAGAAGATTTTAAAAATGATTATTATCATAGACCTAGTCTACCCATTGTCCTGGATTTCACTCCGTATTACCATTTATTGGGACTGCTGAATGTAACAGGATTATTTAATTAAACAATGCTGTAAAATGTTTTTGTGTAGTAAATGCATTTAGCCTTCTTTTATTTGACATTTAAGACTGTTTTCCTGTTGACTCCAAAATATGATTATGATTAAGCACCTTCTGAAATATGGCATTGTTATATTATGGTTCTAAAAAAAAAAAATGCAGCTGTCTGTTTTTAGGCAGATAGTTGCAAATAAATTAGATTTCCTCATGTTTGACAAGCGAATTACTGTATTATGCATTCCAATGTTATACACACCCCAAAATGGGGTTTAGTAAAAATAAGATGAAATATTAAGAATTTGTTTTCTGCATTTAGATCAAAAGATCTAATTTAACCTCTGATTTTGATCAAAAGATTTAAGATCATGAGAAACAAATTGAGTCGAGTGTGTCCACACATTAGACTGATAGTCTACATTAATAAATATCTCTTCCATTACTCATAGTCTCTATGCATAACATTTGACTTTGAATATAGCTAGATTTCAACAAGTGTGGAAAAGTGAGAACAAGCATTGGTCCAATACTTAGAACAACAGAAGCATAAAATACATAATGTTTTATTAACCTGACAAAATGGAAGACATGTCTAAGGAAATATAAAGGAACACACCACTGATGGCATATCTATATTTTGCAATAGTGGTGTGGTTTTTCATTCACATCATTCTTATCAAGTTTCAATGTCTTGAAAGGTTAGACTGCAGAAATCAATAGGCAACCTCTGGAAGTAGAGGGCAGCATCCTATTCTTCAAACAGCGAATAACAGGGTTCCCAGTTCCCACACTTTCTGACCAATGAATTTCCACTTTCCTTCCATTTCTTTGTGATAAATTAACAAGGAACAAAACAAATCTAAGTGAATTATTTGCTTACAAATCAGAGACTTCACTTGGGCTTATGATTTCCTCTACACAAGAGCAATATTTAGCATATGAAATATTTGTGTTCAGATAATTAAATGCATACATATATGTATGTGTGTGTATGTATGTATGTATATATATATATATATATACACAGGTAGGAAAATAAATATTTGAACACCCTGATATTTTGCAAGTTCTCCCACTTAGAAATCATGGAGGGGTCTGAAATTGTCATCGTAGGTGCATGTCCACTGTGAGAGACATAATCTAAAAAAAAGAATCCAGAAATCACAATGTATGATTTTTTTAACTATTTATTTGTATGATACAGCTGCAAATAAGTATTTGAACACCTGAGAAAATCAATGTTAATATTTGGTACAGTAGCCTTTGTTTGCAATTACAGAGGTCAAACGTTTCCTGTAGTTTTTCACCAGGATTGCACACACTGCAGGAGGGATTTTGGCCCACTCCTCCACACAGATCTTCTCTAGATCAGTCAGGTTTCTGGGCTGTCGCTGAGAAACACAGAGTTTGAGCTCCCTCCAAAGATTCTCTATTGGGTTTAGGTCTGGAGACTGGCTAGGCCACGCCAGAACCTTGATATGCTTCTTACAGAGCCACTCCTTGGTTATCCTGGCTGTGTGCTTCGGGCCATTGTCATGTTGGAAGACCCAGCCTCGACCCATCTTCAATGCTCTAACTGAGGGAAGGAGGTTGTTCCCCAAAATCACGCAATACATGGCCCCGGTCATCCTCTCCTTAATACAGTGCAATCGCCCTGTCCCATGTGCAGAAAAACACCCCCAAAGCATTATGCTACCACCCCCATGCTTCACAGTAGGGATGGTGTTCTTGGGATGGTACTCATCATTCTTCTTCCTCCAAACACGGTTAGTGGAAAAAAGTTATATTTTGGTCTCATCTGACCACATGACTTTCTCCCATGACTCCTCTGGATCATCCAAATGGTCATTGGCAAACTTAAGACGGGCCTTGACATGTGCTGGTTTAAGCAGGGGAACCTTCCGTGCCATGCATGATTTCAAACCATGACGTCTTAGTGCAGGGGTCCCCAAACTACGGCCCGCGGGCCGAATACGGCCCGCCCCCACATTTGGACCGGCCCTCTGAACAATGCCATGCAGAGAAATATTTTTACAATTTAATTTTAAATATGTTTTAATCATATCATATTTGTATTTGATAATACATATTGGCTTTCAAAATAAAATTTCCCTTAGTTATAATTATTAAAGTAGCCAAATTATTTGTTAGATTCACCCGATTAACGTTCCATTGTGATCGAGCTGGTGCACTGCGATCCAGCAAGAAAATTTAAAGTGACAACAAAATGGCCAAACGGTTGGGAAAGAGAAAAGTTGATTCAGAATGCAGGGTATTTAACCAAAAGTGGACAAGTGATTATTTTTTTGTTCAATGCAAAGAAATGGCTGTTTGCCTCATCTGTCAAGAAACAGTCTCCGTGTTCAAAGAATACAATCTCGTGCCGACACTATGAAACCCGCCACAGAGACAAGTATCGCGAGTTTACAAGGCCAAATGAGAGCAGACAAAGTGTCGAAGCTAAAAAGTGGACTATCTGCTCAGCAAAATACGTTTGTACGGCAAACCCAGTTGAACCAGTCATCCATTCGAGCTAGCTTTCAGGTAGCTAAACTGATTGCAACCTGCGGTAGGCCATTCAGTGATGGTGAGTTCAGTAAAGAAATGTATGAATGCTGTTGCGGAGGAGGTGTGCCCGATAAGAAAGACATCTTAAATGCGGTGAGTCTGTCCGCAAGTACAATCACCAGACGAATTGAAGAAATGGGGTATAATATGCCCAGCTGAAGGAAAAAGTGAAAGAATTAGATTTTTTTGCATTAGGCTGGATGAAAGTAATGGCGTGCAGGACACGGCACAGCTGCTCATTTTTCTTTGCGGAGTTAGCTCAAACTTTGAAGTGTCCGAGGAGCTGGCAGCCCTAAAAAGTCTCAAAGGTACTACGACAGGGGAGGATATTTTTGGTAAAGTGTGCCAAACGATAGAAGAGTTGGATCTAGACTGGTCTAAGCTGGCCAGCATCACGACTGACGGAGCTCCTAGTATGGTTGGCGCATCAAGGGGACATAGTTCACACTGATTAGCCTAATACGCATGAGTAAGTAAATAATTTGATTTCAATAGCAATGAATATGAAAAAATGTCATTACGATAGTAATAATGCTCTTTTAATAGGCTATATATCACTTGATATGTATGGTGCATAAATAATAAATTAATCTAGCATTCGGAGGCATAATACTGTAAATCCATTTAAAATCATAATAAAATCTCCACAATAAATCACTCCGGCCCATGCCATTTTCTGTTAGACTACGGCCCTCCATTATAGAAAGGAAAAATTATGTGGCCCTCATAGAAAAAAGTTTGGGGACCCCTGTCTTAGTGTATTACCAACAGTAACCTTGGAAACGGTGGTCCCAGCTCTTTTCAGGTCATTGACCAGCTCCTCCCCTGTAGTTCTGGGCTGATTTCTCACCTTTCTTAGGATCATTGAGACCCCACAAGGTGAGATCTTGCATGGAGCCCCAGTCCAAGGGAGATTGACAGTCATGTTTAGCTTCTTCCATTTTCTAATGATTGCTCCAACAGTGGACCTTTTTTCACCAAGCTGCTTGGCAATTTCCCCGTAGCCCTTTCCAGCCTTGTGGAGGTGTACAATTTTGTCTCTAGTGTCTTTGGACAGCTCTTTGGTCTTGGCCATGTTTAGTAGTTGGATTCTTACTGATTGTATGGGCTGGACAGGTGTCTTTATGCAGCTAACGACCTCAAACAGGTGCATCTAATTTAGGATAATAAATGGAGTGGAGGTGGACATTTTAAAGGCAGACTAACAGGTCTTTGAGGGTCAGAATTCTAGCTGATAGACAGGTGTTCAAATACTTATTTGCAGCTGTATCATACAAATAAATAGTTAAAAAATCATACATTGTGATTTCTGGATTTTTTTTTTAGATTATGTCTCTCACAGTGGACATGCACCTACGATGACAATTTCAGACCCTCCATGATTTCCAAGTGGGAGAACTTGCAAAATAGCAGGGTGTTCAAATACTTATTTTCCTCACTGTATATATATATATACAGTGAGGAAAATAAGTATTTGAACACCCTGCTATTTGCAAGTTCTCCACTTGGAAATCATGGAGGGTCTGAATTGTCATTGTAGTGCATGTCCACTGTGAAGACATAATCTAAAAAAAATCCAGAAATCACAATATATGATTTTTAACTATTTATTTGTATGATGCAGCTGCAAATAAGTATTTGAACACCTGTCTATCAGCTAGAATTCTGACCCTCAAAGACCTGTTAGTCTGCCTTAAAATGTCCACCTCCACTCCATTTATTATCCTAAATTAGATGCACCTGTTTGAGGTCAGCTGCATAAAGACACCTGTCCACCCCATACAATCAGTAAGAATCCAACTACTAACATGGCTAAAACCAAAGAGCTGTCCAAAGACACTAGAGACAAATTGTACACCTCCACAAGGCTGGAAAGGGCTACGGAAATTGCCAAGCAGCTTGGTGCAAAAGGTCCACTGTTGAGCAATCATTAGAAAATGGAAGAAGCTAACATGACTGTCAATCTCCTCGGACTGGGGCTCCATGCATGATCTCACCTGTGGGGTCTCAATGATCCTAAGAAAGGTGAGAAATCAGCCCAGAACTACACGGAGGAGCTGGTCAATGACCTGAAAAGAGCTGGGACCACCGCTTCAAGGTTACTGTTGGTAATACACTAAGACGTCATGGTTTGAAATCATGCATGGCACGGAAGGTTCCCCTGCTTAAACCAGCACATGTCAAGGCCCGTCTTAAGTTTGCCAATGACCATTTGGATGATCCAGAGGAGTCATGGGAGAAAGTCATGTGGTCAGATGAGACCAAAATATAACTTTTTGGTCATAATTCCACTAACCGTGTTTGGAGGAAGAAGAATGAAGAACACCATCCCTACTGTGAAGCATGGGGGTGGTAGCATCATGCTTTGGGGGTCTTTTTCTGCACATGGGACAGGGCTGACTGCACTGTATTAAGGAGAGGATGACCGGGGCCATGTATTGCGAGACTTTGGGAAACAACCTCCTTCCCTCAGTTAGAGCATTGAAGATGGGTCGAGGCTGGGTCTTCCAACATGACAATGACCCGAGCGCACAGCCAGGATAACCAAGGAGTGGCTCTGTAAGAAGCATATCAAGGTTCTGGCATGGCCTAGCCAGTCTCCAGACCTAAACCAAATAGAGAATCTTTGGAGGGAGCTGAAACTCCGTGTTTCTCAGCGACAGCCCAGAAACCTGACTGATCTAGAGAAGATCTGTGTGGAGGAGTGGGCCAAAATCCCTCCTGCAGTGTGTGCAAACCTGGTGAAAAACTACAGGAAATGTTTGACCTCTGTAATTGCAAACAAAGGCTACTGTACCAAATATTAACATCGATTTTCTCAGGTGTTCAAATACTTATTTGCAGCTGTATCATACAAATAAATAGTTAAAAAATCATACATTGTGATTTCTGGATTTTTTTTTTAGATTATGTCTCTCACAGTGGACATGCACCTACGATGACAATTTCAGACCCCTCCATGATTTCTAAGTGGGAGAACCTACAAAATAGCAGGGTGTTCAAATACTTATTTTCCTCACTGTATATATAATTTTGTTATAGAAATTAGCATTTTCCATTTACTTTTTTATTTATTTTTATTTTACAAATTAGCGCAGCTACAGTATATTGCCAGTTTAATCCTCTAAAAATGATGTTGGAATCATGATAAAACTTGGGTCAGTGTGTGTGTGTGTGTGTGTTCTATCAAGATATCAAGAGTACAAAAGCTCATAGAACATAAATTGTATATTGGCTAATGCCTTATGTGTGTAACATTTAGTCATTGCTAAAATTCCTGTATCTGTAAAGCTATGTTTTCACATATTGCAGAGAAAAACCTTTACAACTAACTTTCAGACACACAACACATGCACTCATTAGCTCTCATAAAATACAGCCTAATGATTGAACACATTACTGTTTTTGTCCACTTGCCAGAAACAGTCAGTTGTTCTTGTTTACAAGCTTATACTTGGGTATTTCAATGGCCTATAAAAGGGAACGTAACCTATAAGGATGAGCCTAATGCTAGCAGTTACCATGACTTATCAGCTATTACACTGTATAAGCTAAAGTTATGGCACCAGTTCATTTTCACATGGCATCCATGAAGAAGCACAAGTGAGCATACCTAAATGCACCCACATGTTCCTTTTTGAGTTCAAATAAATTCACACGCAACTGCCTAAGATGGCTTCCGTATGTATTTATGCTGCCTCAATTGCTTCAGTTTCTTCATGTAATCCTACAGCAACTCAATGATGTTGAGATCCGTGTTCAGTGGGGGGTCAATACCATCTGTTGTAGGGCTCCTTGTTCTTTTTGTATTCTTTTTGCAAAAGGAATGTTTGGAAATGTAAAATGTGTATTTCCAATTGACACACCAAAGCAGAAATTTTAAAATAACCATCTTTGTACAAATGTTTTGAAACATCTAATGTGCCTAAGACTTTTGCACAGTACTATTTATTTCAGATTTAATTGGTTAGTCTCATTGAATGTTTCAAATCAAGGGTTTATAAACAAAGAAGCCCCCAAATATTATGAAGTAAATTTTTCAATAATCAACTGTATTGATATTGTAAAACTAGTAATAATTACTTTTAGCTATATTTTTCACATTCATATTTTTAATGGAAAATGAGACTGAATTATTTCTATTTGACCAAAATGCAAACTCAAAACGAGCTTAGAATAAACTTGTATAACTTGTTTAATTTGTGAGATTGTCTGCACAGATCCTCCACACAGCAAGGATTGCAAGCGTTTTTTTTTTTTTTTTTTTATAGAATGACAGAAACACACTGGAACCAAGATATACGATTGCCTTAAAGCTATTTTTACTCTACACAACTCCTTTGGATCTACAGTGAAGTAAAGCAGACCCACAGGTTCAGGACATGTTGTGAATAGCAAATAAATAAATAAATGAAGAGGAATGAGCAACAACTGAGTAAAAGACTGTGTCCCAATTTCAAATAGCAATAAACTAAACATAAAGAACAGCAGTATTATCATATTGTAAGAGACCCAGATATTTTATATCGGCATATCCCTGCTAATTTTCACCTCTACTGCAAGACATCACTGTGTCTGTTCTTGAGCTAAAGGAGAGACAAAAACGGATTTGTCTCAACAGCAAACAAATGTGATTGCACTTTGGTACATGGCGCCGGGAGGTGTGGTATTGGGTTTTTTATTGGATGAAAGCAGGTGGTTTTAAGTGGGCAGAGCTTTGGCAAAAGAAATCATGATCTGCAAAAGAAAAGTGTTTTCTGTCTCTCTCTCTCTCTTTCACACCCTCAGTTTGGTTCGATTGTCTTGTCACATGCATGTCTTGAGAACTGGTCACCTCTGCTGCACAAATCTCTTGAATCACTTCATAACCTTTTCTGTGTAAAGTTATAGCCAATTTATTACATTGCCAAACCAATGTAAAATCAACAAAAAAAAATCCCTAAAATGACAATTTAAACAATTGCACAGCTCAAATAATACAGGAGTTTTAACAGAATTAATGTAAGTGCGTTTATAAAATCAAAGGCTTAAAATGTCTGCCTTTTTTAAACCCTCCAAAAATTGGCCAAATTCACTTTCATTGCAAGTATCCCACTGTAACCTTGAGTTTTGCTTTTTTTAAGAAAATGAGGTACGAGTACAGGAATATTCCTTTAAATTAAGAGGCTGTAAATTAAGAGAGACGGAGTTGCAAACAAACACACTTCTGCAATGCTTCAATACAGCTGTGATCTGGCAATATTTAGCATTTAGATTGGGCTGTTAATCGATTAAAAGTGTTACCCAAATTAATTACGGGATATGCCGATTAATTCATCGAATTAATCACAATTTATAACATACAAAAACATTTGCTGAGAAGGGCCCTATAACAATAATTCAATATATAATGAGTTAATAATTAGAAATAGTTGTATTTGCATAATTATAAATATACATACCAAATGAATCCGTTAAATCGACAACCCTAATATAGATGCTTAGACCTCCTCCCAACTCCAAAACTCGATAATCAAAATCATCTCAGAGTTTCCCATTTATAATTATGACTTTAGGGTAGGAAACTTGTGTTCATGATAATTCCGTATGCTTAATGGAGCCTAGCTACATTCGCATTATCCATTTTTGTTTGTCTAACATCACAAAAATCGGACATACGATTTCAATAGGACTAAAGTGCTTACTTGACATTTTAAAAAGATTAATTTTTGTTTTGGTCAGACTGAAATAAAGCTTTTAAAGTGCATGCAAGCATACTGAATGTCACAAATGTTATTCCTTTTGATGAGCATTCAAGAAATGGTGCATACTGTTAAATATCTTACATTTCCCAGGTTAAAATTAAACAAATTTCAGACTGTCAGTGTGGTCTCAGACTTTTGGACCCCACTGTAGAAGACAAAATAACTCTTAAACCAAGACATTTTAATGAGCAGAATTGCTTCACTGGAGACAATTCATGGCAACATGAGGGAAAAATGAATCCTCTGTTTCTGTAACTCAAACATTCTAAACTCAACCATAAAAACATACATCTGCACATACATGACTATATACAAGGACTTCCTTTGTAGAGGGAATTCCTCAGAATAGGGGGTTCTTAGAAAAACATGAGAAGGGTACATTTGGAGGCAAGCTAGTGACCGTGGAGGAGGGAACAGAAATCTTTTCAGGTATGATGAAGGATAGACAATTTATTTTTGTTTACTGAGATAAGTAAAGAATTTAGCTAAAGATTAGACAAAAAGCAAAATGTAATCATGCAGTAGAAGGTACAAGAGAGAGAGGATAACAAGGCCTAAAGGGAAAAAATGAGAAGGGTGGCTTCTGAAAAACAAATTGGGGTGAAAAGGATAAAAGGAGATATTAAAGCAAAAGAATAAAAGAGCGAGGGGAAGGAAGGCAGTCCCCAGCACTTCCTGCAGAGTGCTTGTGGTGTTAGCAGTAGGCTGAGCAATGCTTTTGTAACCGTGATGTCAGTAGATGCTTCGCTGACCCAGTGACCTACTTTTGGTTCGCTGTTTCTTCACTTCCACTGTGACTTGATCACAACTCAACAGGCAGCCGCAGCTGCAGCCAATCACGTGGCTGCCTGAGTCACTACAGACTCTCTATCAGCAAATCAGTGAGCAACACCACAAATAACCAAGAGCCAATAAAGAGCAAAGCAAGACTTAAAAAGTATTTCACCCAATCGTAGGCGAGATGGGAGATCAGGTAGACACATAGTTAGCGTGAAAGAGTAAAAGATCAAGCAGGGAAGGAAAAATAAAAGAGAAGTGACTGAGTAAAACAGGCTCCACGGAAGTATTCATGAAACAGTCTTTGATCTCAAAGATCACAAGATCACAATGATGTCATTAGTTGGATATTGTGAAACATTTACCTATTCTGACAAAATCAGCCACACCAGATCTGCATAAAGCACTTGGTTAAAACCAGAAAATGCTTTCAACAATCAAATTATTCTCTCTCTCTCTCTCTCTCTCTCCACATGCTAACAAATTATGTTTCATTTCTCTCCCACACCCACAACAGATTTCCCGTTTCTCAGAATACTTTCACACAACTGTATTACTGACACAAAATCTTACTGGTACACAAACCTATGAATCCTCTAATACACAAACATGTTTACACTCACCCTAATCTTTTATTTGTTCTTACAAGATATTTAGTTATTCAAAGAGTCACAAATGAATGACACACAAACGTTACGAGACTGTGCCGTGTAATGGCACATTAGGATTCCATTCCACTGTCAGCTGTCGTCTTCAGTTTTGAAGGAATAAGAGTATGCTGTTATTTGTTCCATGGAAGACAAAATAAGCTTTTTTTTATTTTATTTTTTATTTTTCATTAGTTAAGATTATGCAGCTCTTGCTATACAACAACAGTTAATAGTTACCAGGGGCTGTCAATCTTCTAAGATACACACCATTAAAGCACTCATAAACGTAGTCCATATGACGCGTTATTTAATTTGATCTTCTGAAGCATATGATAGGTTGTATAAGAAACAGACCGAAATGTAGGTTGTTATTTACAGATTGACAAATTAGGGCTGGCCGACATGGCTACAAAAAAAATAAAAAATGTCAATGTATATTTTTATAATTATGTCTTTCTCTGAAATGGCTTAAAGTGATGTGATATTTTCTTATTCAGAGAAACCATAATTTCATCCATCAATTTCAAATGTCTAATTAATGAAGTAAAAATCTAATAAAAAAATAAGTTTTCCAGTGTTTCACTTAATGAACATTATTTTCATTGTCATTTATATGTGGCAATACACAATACAAAGTAATAGGTAAAACAAAAAACTAAAAATATTTACTTACATATATTTATACCAAAACATTTTTGTGAATGTTTTGCAAAATGTACAAGTTCACACACACATTTTTTTGTTTTAACCCATTTGGTTACCCAGTTATTATTATAATACAGAACTATTATTGTGGTACCCAATCAAGTTTATTTTTATAATATAATAATGAATTATTATTATTATTTTAGGATTAGATTTGTTTTATACAATATATATTATGTAATATTTACCTGCAACTGGAGCTTTTATTTTGACGGAAAGTGCAGTGTTTATTTGACCGTTCACAATGCTCCATCTCCTCCTTTTCTTTGGTGTCCGTCATTCTATTTGTATGATTAATTGTAGTGGTTATAAATGTTTAAAGTTGCATGAATGTGTGAGTCTGCTGTATTTTGCTTTCACAATGTGTGGGAAGTGCTCAGAAGGTTTCTGAAAACAATGTATCAAAAGCCAGTGCATGCACACAGAAAAGAGAGTCATCCATTCACTCTGAAATACATTACAATCATCGTGTTCATATTGTGATCAGAAGCGGCTCGCGACCACAGAAATAAGCGGGGCAGATCTTGCAATGAGCGCTATGGCTAATGTATAACCACTGTTTTTATTATTATTATTATTATAACAGAATAATTTTACCGTAAGTATTTCGAATCTACGTTTAAAAACCGTGAAATGTTTAATTTTCACATGGTAAAAATATTATGTATATGATATATTAATATATAAAGTGAGAGTTTTTCAGTGTAAGCCTATATCTTGTGCTTGAGTTGTTAGAGCAGCTGTTGCTATGGTTATGGACTGTGTTTGCGTAGTGATTGGCCAGGTGTCACAGACTGAACACGAACTGTCAATTCAAGAGACACTAGGGCTTTAATACACAAACTCCCAAATATAACAGGAATTCCATCTACCAGACTTGTATTCAACGAAAATGCGTCTTAACTCAGCTGTTTGGGAGCATCTGAATGACTTACCTAAGATGACAGATGGAAAACATGCAGACAGAAGTCATATATAGCCACACATCCTACACATGGGACAGGATGTTCCACAAACAACCTTCTAGTGAGGTTAATATTTTTAGCTCTGTTGCTTTTAAAAGGATGAATTGAGAGATTTAAGTATTTGTAATGTTTAAGTGCACTGACGGCGCACGGGATGTTTGTGTGCAGTTTCTATTGCGTCTTAAATCATCCTCATTATTTAAAGCATTGTGTGAGTACAAATTCACCGCATTCAACAATAAATGTCCATTTAGGCATTATTGGTCTTAAAATCATCTGCTTTAAGCAGTTTTCCCACTATTATGCATGTTCCACAGGTTTATTTGTAAGGTGTTGTGGACAGATTAAAGGACAGTACAACTATAAAGGAGTCTGTTGTTGATTCTTTATGGTGGGGTGTTTGACAGATTCTTTGAGACAGGAGTGTCTAAATTGCTGCCAAAGATAAAAATTTGCTAATGGCTGTGAACTACACGTTGCAGACCCACAATTGTACAGTTATGCATTTTTGAAAGCGCAGCGAGGATCACCCTGTGACTCCAAGCAATCTGGTTACATTAAAGTGCATCATTTTGCACCTGGGATGCAGATATGTGGTGTTGTGCCCTGACTGGAGGATGTCTTATTATATTCCTCCTATTTATTTATTGTGTATTTAGCAGTTTTCCTATTATATGGTAGCACTTAAAGTCCATATATCCCTTTAAAATGCATTCACTTTGTATTATGTTGTTGTGTAATAATTTTTGTTTGCAAATAATTGTAAACACAGTTAAACATGATTTTTCTCAGATGGTTATCTAACCTTCAAAATCTAACACAGCGGCATTCCTATTTGACAGACAGTTTTTCATCATAAGATACATACCATGCCTTATCACCTCTCCTTGTTTTTTGAGTTCCAAACTACTTTTTATATCTGGTCAATTTGCCTGAATTCACAGTAGAAACGAAACGCTGTTTCACACACGTTCATCTATAGAGCTCGCCTTGTTCGTAATCGGTCACACTGCTAGCGCGCACTAATACTAAATTTACCTTTGGTTTGGCACTACGTTTATGGGTAGGTTAATTTCTGCCCCAATGGGTCTCAATGAGGGCTCATTGCAGGGCCATATTTGACCACAGATTTTCATTGAAAAAAATTAAGGGTGCTGTGGAATTTGGGAGGGCATCAGATTATTTGCCTCACATGCACGTATATCTATATCAAGCATCGTGTAACTGAGGTTACGGCTTCATTACAACTTAAAAATCTAATAAAAATACTATGCCTGCTTTAAAATACATGTCAGCATTTTAAACCTATTTACTGGTTAACAAATGACATTATTAGCATTTTACAGAATGGATCTATGTTTTCAAGTGGACGAATATTTAGGTGGGGCTCTGCCCTACCTGCCCATATAGACGAGCCACGCATGATTGTGAATATTCAGTAAATTACCCAGCCCTGTTCCAGATTCAAAAAGGATGTTTCCTTTGTTGACACCAAAATGGCATTAGTTCAGTCAATTGTATTAACATAACATGACACCCTATTTTGATTTCTGAAAGCAAACACAGGCTAGATGCAATCATTTAGTTATATTGTGAATATTGTCACGACTGAAGAGCGTTGCAACACATATAAGAGAAAAAATAATGACATAAATTTCATTCTTGGGTGATTTATTTCCTTCCATCATGCCATTTTCACATCAAAGTGCCCATACATCTTCAAAGTCAAACTCTATGAATAATCTCTCATTGCAACACAATCTCAGTCATACATGCATCGCAAACTGTATCTGTAGTCTCAAGGTAACCAAACATGGCTTTTTCTGCTCCCTTTCTGTCCACATAAAAAAAAAAATTATACCGCAGAGTCTGCTTCTCATTTTTAATAAATTCATGCAAGGTGCCTACACATTCCCACTCTTTTTTTCCTTCTCTCACATAGACCAAGTCTCTGCAGGCTCACTGTGTGTGTGTGTGTGTGTGTGTGTGTGTGTGTGTGTGTGTGTGTGTGTGTGTGTGTGTGTGTGTGTGTGTGTGTGTGTGTGTGTGTTCTCTCTCAGATGTAGGTCAGTAAAGCTCTGAGGATGTGAGTCACTCCAGAGTGGATCTTCAGCGGTGCTCTGCACGCACGGAGATGCCGGCATGACAACGGTGCCCATCGGCAATGGCATAGCAACCACTCTCACCCAACCAGGGTAAAAATAGATGTGCTGAATTCCTCCATTGCAGAGTTTCCCTCTAACATTCACTTTCTCAGCATTTTCTTCATTACTCATGTGCTAATCTAAACAATTATCTGGAAAGCCTCTTCAACAGAGCAGTTTTTTGTGCAAAACCTACAGCAATCTGTAATAACACAATCAGCTAGATATTTCACAATTCTTTCACAAAACTATTGCATGGATACTTTGGATCCCTGTGTCAATATTTTTGTTCATATATAGTTTGAGTTCATTTCCTGCAGTTAAATCAGTGAAGCGCCAGGTCATCTAAAGTGCAAACTCATTTCTCATTGTGGTCTGAACTGCTTCTATGAGGTGTGTGTTGTACAGGACAAAAGTGAAGCAAACCAAGCAAGATATATTGAAACTATTCCCACAGGTTCAGACTCTCTCATGCTATTGCCACAGTTTTAATCACAAACAAATTATGATATTGTAATGCACATGTATAGCAATGTGTATAATATTGTAAGAAGTAAATGGGTTTTTTCTAAAAAATAAATAAATGTGTATATATATATATATATATATATATATATATATATATATGACAAAACCTAATATGGGAAAGCGTCCACACAAAAATCATGGCTAAAGCTCAGAAAAGTGCCTAGTATGTGAAATGAATACGGTCCAAGGTGAGGAATCCCTTATGCCAAAATCTGCAGCCCAGTGACTTCCTTCCTTGGGTATGAAATGAAGTAGTTTCCATTTATAGCTCTGCTGTCTTCTTCCCTTCATACAGTATTCGACAACACTTTTTTCTATTGAAATGTGCAAATGTTCTCTTCTAATGGCAGATGTATGTGCTACTGTATCTTCATTTTTAGTTCCCTTATGCTAGATAACATTGGTCAAACTGCAAACACACTGTGGCATACAAATTCTCCTTATCATCTAAAAGTGACTTTCCTTCCCATTTCCGTCTAAGGATGGAAAAGGAAAGGGATTTCTCGGAGCAATTCACATTTCCTATTCACAAGTTACACAAAGACATTTAGAAAAACTTAGCAAGTGCATTGATATTTCCTATTGGCATACAAATGTTATTTAAAATAACCATCTAAAGACAGATGTTTTTGTGAAACATCTAAGACTTTTGCAGAGTACTGCATATAAGAAAAATATGAAAGCAGATAAACTAACAGTTGTCAACCCCACCAGTCGACTAGCAGGTTTTTGGAAGACTAATCGACTAGCCTAGAGAAAATTGCACAGTAACATAATAAAACCTAGATGACATTTAAGGATGCTTGGAAGCACCTCTCTCTCTCGCTATTAAGGCTGAATATTGACAGTGTGCACAAAACATACTGATCCACAAACTGTAAATATATCATGTAAAATGTTTCCATAGCTGACTCTACATCAAACAGAAAGCTTTCATACTGAGAGCTTTCACAAGCATGTTGATATGGGTGTGGCGAGTGAAACGGTGATGATAGTGACAAAGCAAAAGTACCACTCCAGAGGAAAGCTGGGATTGCGTCTGTTGTTGAGTGTCAAACGCTCACACAGGGCGGGAGTGGGGATGACTGCACCACCGTTACCATGGCAATCGGTCTATAAGCAACCGCGGTCGACATTTAAAACTAGCCATGGCTTAGATGCACACACTGAGACATGCAGCAAAAACACTGCAACTGTTTGTACTGCCAATTTTAACCCAGTTTAATGTCACAACTTGCATTTGAACTACAAACCTAAAAGCCTATATTTAATGCAGGGAAATCATTCAATCACACACAGATACACACCCCACACACCCACACAATCTCAGGGGTACCATTGGATGCGTCTCAATCAGCTTCCTATTTCAGTAGTCAGGTCTCTGACCAAGGAGTCTGCCATTTCTAGGGCTGTCCCAATTGCAAAATCAAATCAGTGCACTGAAACATTCACTACCTAAAAATGTTGTTGATAATCAACTGCTGCGCTTGAATGTGGGACCTCGTTATTGTGTCACAGGTGATTGAGTCATAAGTGTCCCAATTTTTAGTGGACGAACACCCTTGCCAGTGTCCGAATTCGTGTTCACGATATACTGATTTACGACACAAGGAGCTCGGAGAAGCAAGATGAGACGCACCCATAGTGAACTGATGAGTTGGTTTAGAAGATTCCAGCAGTAAACACATCTATCTATTGAGTTCTCTCACATCCAAACAGTGGAGAGGGGCCAATGAGATGGGTGTGTTATTACACCGATTAGACACAACATTAAAACCACCTACATAATATTGTGTTGGTCCCCCTCGTGCCACCAAAACCGTGCCAACCCGCATCTCAGAATAGCATTCTGAGATGATATTCTTCTCACCACAAATTTACAGAGTGGATATCTGAGTTACAATAGACTTTGTCAGTTCAAAACAGTCTGGCCATTCTCTGTTGACCTCTCTCATCAACAAGGCATTTCCATCCGCAGAACTTCCACTCACTGGATGTTTTTTGTTTTTAGAAACATTCAGAGTAAATTCTAGAGACTGTTGTGTGTGAAAATCCCAGGAGATCAGCAGTTACTCAAACCACCCCGTCTGGCACCAACAATCATCCATGTGATTATCTAATCAGCCAATTGTGTATCAGCAGTGTAATGCATAAAATCATGCAGGTTACGGGTCAGGATCTTCAGTTAATGTTCACATCAACCAACAGAATGGGGAACATTTTTTGATCTCAGTGATTTGGACCATGTCATGATTGTTAAAATAACCATCTAAAGACAGATGTTTTTGTGAAACATCTAAGACTACATCTAACATCTAATGTCATGATTGTTGGTGCCAGATGGGCTGGTTTGAGTATTTCAAATATATCCTGGGATTTTCACGCACAACAGTCTCTAGAATGGAGATGCCCAAACTAGGGCAACTCTAGGATGACCTTTGATTTGGCCCACCTTGAAGTATATTACAAGAATAGAAAATTGCAGAGTAATGTTTTTTTTTTTCTTTTTTTTTTTTGTATAATGAAATTATAAAGGATGGAAAAATGGTCAACTTATTATTTTAATATAAAACAGTTTGCAAAGTCTGTAATTCGGTGAAGGGATTGCAGCTATTGCGCACGATTGTAATAATTTACGCAATTTACGCACACTTCTATTCACTTTACAGTGCAGCTGCAAATTAGTCTCTATATTAGTAAACCAAAGATACAGATGAACAAATCAATAAACTTGTTTTTGTATCAAACTGAAATTCCAGAAGCTGCGCAAATAAATCAGTTCTGTCACTCGCTCTCTCGCTCTCAGGCAGCTGT
Organism: Xyrauchen texanus; assembly: GCF_025860055.1. Classification (NCBI taxonomy): domain Eukaryota; kingdom Metazoa; phylum Chordata; class Actinopteri; order Cypriniformes; family Catostomidae; genus Xyrauchen; species Xyrauchen texanus. Next base: position 19,984,759 of record NC_068305.1, read on the forward strand.
CAGTAGTGTCATGTGTGTGAGCGTGCAAAGTGAAAAAGTGCTTTGTCATATAGATACTGAACTTAAGATGTTACAGATGTAAACCTGTTAATTCAACATGTGTCCGTAAGAGAGCGACTTGATAAAACTATCATTCCTATTTATAATCAACAAAGCTGTTAACATTGCAAGCACGTGACAGCAAATGCCTTTCATATCTTGGCGCTCCCTCATTTATCATAATGCAGCACATTTGCAAGAAAGGGAGAAATTACAACAATACTTTGTGTAATGTTGAAGAGAAACACTTAAACACCTGTTATATCTCTCATCTCCATCACTAGTTCCAACTCTGGCTCTGGGCTAAAAAATACCCATGCAATCTGATATAGTTCCAAATTAATATATCCATCACGTTCTTCATTTGAATTTTCACTATACATTAATTGTTTCGTGTCATCTGTTGTGCAGATAGTGCCGAGTCAGTGGCAGATGCTCGCGCCAAAAACGCACCTAGACGGGCGCTCCACTTCACATGCTTCGCATCAGTTCGGTGTCGTGCTCACTAAAATTATCAAATGCTACAATGAAGTTAATAATAATATTAACAAAAATTATATATGGATATGTTAAAAAAGCCTTGATGTTAAATCAAATGTTATTAATGATACAATAATAATTTTACAGAACATCAGCATCGCTGACTAATGTTCATTGTTTTATTAAATTGGATTGAAGGAGTTCCAAAGTGTGTGTGTGTGTGTATGTATATATATATATATATATATATATTATATAAGCTCCACATTCCAAATCCACAGAAATGCTGACATCTACGGTGTCTGTGAATTTGTTTTGTGGGCTATTAATTTAATAGCCGAAATATGTGAATGACAAAAATATTTGTTTTAGTAACAATGCACTTTATGCAATACGTTCTTTTGGAAAATCTTTCAAACTGTGGTATTAGGGCAACAAAATAAAGGGGGGCTACTTTGAAGACATATATAATCTATAAGGTGGTTTGATTTGTTTTTTGATCTCTACAAAATTACAATTCTTCCTTTTGCTCTCCATGATAATAGGTTAACCTCAGGGCTGTGACCTTTCTCAAGCTTAGGTCACGTCTGTGAAAGTTCATTAGGTCAGAAAGAAGCCTTTTAAGTCACCAAATTGAGCTTGGCATGTCCCTGACCCACATGCATAGAAATTATGTAAAATGTGAAGTCCTACATACAGGACATTGATAACCAGTCCCCTCGTTCTGTTTTTCTTAGGAAGTGCATGGCTAGTGCTAACATGTGGTACCTCCAGTCTCACACTCGACGGAAAGCACCCACACCCCACAGGGACCCACAGCAGAATTTTAAACCTTGATCTTCAGGTCCTCTCAGAGACCCTATACTCAAAATCATCTATATTCACACACGCCTTCTATCTTGCCCGCTGACTGCCCTTACCCTACATCCTGTGGCAAGCTCCTCTTCCTTCCTTAGAGCAAGCATGGCTGGAGGTAAGTTTGCTATTGAACAGATCATTGAGTGGTGTTGTTTCCTCATGCAGCTTTTTTAATTATATTTACATTTAATAATTTTGCAGACACTTTTTTCCATTGCAACTTACAAATGAGGAAAAGGACCATCAATTTATCATACAGGAGTCAACAATATTAGACGTTTCTCAATATTGAATATCATAAACCACAGTATTAAAGCTAGAGCAGAAGTGTAAATGCTGGAAAGTACACAAAGGAGGAAAAAGACATTGGCTATGTTCAAAATGGAATGCGAGCTTACTAAAGTAATACTGTGCAGTATTTACTCTATACTGCCTACTATATTTAAAAAATAATAAGTGAAACAGTTGCCAATATTTCATTATAACTGACATTTTAAAGGGATAGTTCACCCAAACATTAATATTCTGACATAATTTACTCACCTCATGCCGTTTCAAACTTGTATGACTTTTTTCAGTGCAACACAAAAAATTATTGCCTGCAGAATGTTAGCCTTAGTCACCATTCACTTTCATTTAAACAGTTTTTTCCCCCATGCAGCAACAATGAATGGGGACTGAGGCTAAAAGTGTGTTCCATGGTAGAGTGTAAATAAATGATGACAGAACTCTTGGGAGAACTACTGTATCTCTTTAAACAAATGCATTTATTATTGCATGAATTAAATTCTGGGGTGCTTTTGCTCTTTTTTTGTTTTGTTACCCAGGTTAATGTACACATGTCTACCTCATACTTAAAGGTCCACTCTCTACAACTGCGACCCTGAACACACTACAAAAATGACCTCCAGCATAGATCGGTGAGTCCTCAATTGTCCCCATCTATTAATAATGGCCACAAGCTCTGCTAAATATTAGAATACAATGCAGCAGTCAAATAGGTTATAAACATCTCCACATTTTTTTCAGAGACATGTTTTGCTAAATGATCTTCAGTTTATTTGTAACCAACTGTCACTGAGAAACAAGAGTGTTCTTGTCCTCCGCCTCCATAAAAGCATCTTTTGCTCGACAACGTAACCATGGTTACAGTAACGGTGGAGACAGACTGTTCATATTAAACAGTCTTATTATCTATGATCATAAACAGCTATCCTTTTTTCTAACATGCAAATATGACACACCCATGGCCAGTTGCTATAGCGACAACAGTGAATTGTATGAAATTAAACATGCCCATCCTGACTGGCCTCATTACGCCTGGCTTCTTTCTAACTGGTCGGGCCTGTTGAGTGACAGTGATATGGGCCATTGTATGGCAGCGGCGTGGAATTTTTCTGGCTAATCAATCCCTGGATTACTGCCACACTGAACAGAGCTACATCTCCGCTTTCCTCTCTCAAAGGTTTCCAGGTGAAGTAACTGGAGACAGCACCTACAGTCGAGAACGAGGACTTAAAATCATCACCATATGGTGCTTGCACAATCTGGGTTTTCTTACAGTACCTTCTTAAAAAGTTTAGATCTCTTGAAGAGTCCTGTTAGTTTCTCATATCTGAAACTTACATCAACTTTAAGTGGCCATTCACACAGGACACGTTCAGTTGCATTCTAAAACATTTAGAGTAGAAGTTGTCTTTTTAACTTGACACAGCTTCTTATAGACCCCATGAAAATTGCTTGATGAGTGCAGTCTTCTTTCCAGGGTTAACATATTTCCTATTGAAACAGGACGTTATTTAATAGCTGATAGGCTAGTTATGTCACAACCATAAACCATGATTTGTTTCCATCTTGTCATTTGCAGGTTATTATTGGGAGGAATATTTCCCATTCTAGAGAGCCTTTGATTAGTCAAAAATCTGTCTAGTGCCAGAAAAGTCATAAATATTTTTGCATTGTTTTTCCCAGAAGAGAAAGACTATACATTTTAAATGTCTATATCCGCTTATGGTTTATTTTGCCAACTTTTAGGATTACACTAGCAAACAGTACTTTTGCATGTGTACAGTGACCAACTGTTAAAAAACTGATACAGATTTATGCCAATTAGAACAGCTATTTGCATTTGATTTTAATAATCTTTTTTTTTCATAAACAAACTTTATACTCTATTTGACAATAATAGTAAATATTTAAGTTTCATAATACTACTTGGTAACACTTTACAATAAGGTTCCATTCGGTAACATTAGTTATTGCATTAGATATCATGAAAAAAACAATTAACAGTAAAGGTGCATCCCAAACCGCACATTTCTGCACTATTCTATGCTATTTTGTAGTGCGAGTAGTACGATTACACTGAAAATGCAGCAAAAAGAAGTGTTCTTCTAAAGTACCCGGATGATGCACTTTTTCAACCGTCAAAGCGGATTGTGGAATTTTAGACACTTCATGCACTTGGCGCACGTGGCTTGCCATAGATGGCGGAAGGTGTGGAGTTACCTGGCTGCACTGCTGGTCTGACAAAACAGTTGTAAATAATGAAGAATGTAGCAGCTGGCAAAGCTTCAGTAGATACAGCACCTTACAAATGTGAGTTGAATGCTTTAACATCACCCCAAGCTAGCTATGTGAATATGTATGTTAAGATACAAGTGTAAAGCTAGAATTACTTTGGTTGAACTGATGTTGGCTAACCTGCTAAAGCTGGCGGTAACACATAATGTGCGTTTGAAACGTCACTTCCATCAGCTGTTAAACAACGTATGCTTCCATGTAGTAAAAAAACATTAAGTGCTCCATTTGAGGTGATAATACACTTTGAAAATTCTTACACTACATGGCTGAAAGCATAGTATATTTTAAAATAATAGTATATTTATATAATTTTTTTATTAATATTTGTTAATGTTAGTTAATAAAAATAAAATTATTCTTTGTTAGTTCATAGTGTATTAACTAATGTTAACAAATTCAACTTTTGATTTAAAAAAATGTTTTAGTATATGTTGAAAATAACATTGTCTAAGATGAATAAATGCTGTAAAAGTATTGTTCGTTTTTAGTTTATGTATGTACTTAATGTGCATCACATTCATTTTATTTGGTTGGACACAAGTTTTTAAAACATTAATCATATTTTAAAATTGTTTCACTGCTTCTTCTTTTTTAAAGAATGAATAATGTCACACTATATCAACACATATCTGACAGACATTGGCCAAGTCATAGTTTGCAAATCAAAGTCAGATCTTGCATCATGTTTCGGGATATCAAGTCAAGTTATTTCAAGATCTGAACACAAGTTCAAATATTACTAATAATATATATATATATATATATGACTGAAGAAAATCTTTAGAAATTAAGGAAAAATTTGTGGATATATAATTAGGATTAGCCTAACTTTTTTTGTACCCTAAAATCAACTGCATTATGAAGCTGTCATGCTGAACTAACTTGTTCTGACATGACGTTTCTTGTTGCCCCTCACACACACATATTTGGAACTTTCCAAATCTCTGTACCCAGCGACCATCTGACAGCAATTTGGACGAAGCTCTGTCTGTGATGGAATGACCCGTGAGACATTACCTCAAATTTGAGTCAACTCACAAGTAATTGTGATTGGCAAAATTTACTCTTATATATTCAAACATTAGCCACGTAAAGCAACAAGACGTCAATTTTTTAACCTGAGTTTAAGACGGGAGTCTCAAGTCCACATCTTTGATATCCACTGATAAACATTTCATTGATTATATCTAGGCCAAGTGTGTGCTTAACAATTCTGGGCTGCTTTTATATGTGCAAACAGACAAGTGTGCAGTGTGGGCATCACTTCTGACATGTGTTTTAATAGTGTTTACATGCACAATCTTAGACTGATTATGCTTAAAATCCCAACAAAATGTAGGTTCATGTAAATGCTTTAAACAGCGTTCTTTTATTGAGGTACGGTCATTAAGCAAAAACGATCAACACCCCTAGGTTTTTACCCATTACCCCAATTTCGCTTAGCATGTAAACACTTTCTGGCAAAAAAAAATATAAAAAATATTTCAAAATTAATTCAACATAAAAGTTATCAGCATTTTGTTGTAAATGTAAACACACTCATCAATGTTTATTGTAAAATATGTCACTTGTTGCACATTTTTTCCAGACTCCAAGGTGTGCTCTACTTTTACCATTCCTTACCATACTTTACATTTACACAATAACACCTCATCAAGTGTTCACTCAGGACACATTGTGCTTCAGTGTATGCTGTCTAGTTTGTGATCATTATTGCCCTCAGAAACAAGATTTCCGGAATCAATAGACATCTTTATTACATTGTTGTGGTGGCAATGTGTGCGTGTTTGCATTAAAGAGGAAAGAAAGATAGCAGTATAGTGACAAAGACCATTCTATCTCTTCGTACTCCGTCTCTCTCTCTCTCACACACAACACAAACACTGTTAAAGTTAATAATTAGTTATTCACAGTGTCTGCACATCCACTATGTGTGTGTCGGAGAGAGCAGCTTTGTAACACAAGTATTGCATTGTTTTCATTTGGATAAATGTCACTTGAGAGGTCTTTAGGGAAAGACTCATTTAGCTACATCTAATTGTTCATATTAGTGCTGTTTTGCATGATCAAAACAAGTGAGTCGTTATAGACCGTTAGATCATGTGCCCTGCAGATAACAGAAGAAAGTACCACAGTCTGAGTGTGGCATGACTAATGGTCATGTTTGTGTGGCTTCACAACAATTACATCCTTCTGTTCTCACTTTAATGCCATAGAAAATGTGTATTGTGCATGAGTGTGTCAAAGTGAGTCTCATAACTGTGCTGAGGGTCCATATAAATACACCAAGTTTAAGCTTAAAGGCAGGTGTGGAATGGGGTCATTCAGTGTCGTGATCCAGTACACACACTCTTATGCTGGCACCATGTCACGCACAAGGCTGTAGTGGAAGATCCAGTGACGCATTTTGCGGTAAATGACACTTGCCTGCGTCCCTTAAAATGCGACCAAAGCAGTCATTTGTAATTTCTACGTAATATGGTGCTTTTATAGCTCTGAGACAGACAAACATTTACTAGATTCATGTCATGTTAAAGATAAAATTATGTTAATTGATTAAAGACATTGACACACATAATTTGCCCATTTTGTTTAGCAATAAAAAAAATCCTATTTTTTTCCTATAAAATCTCATTCTAAAACATTCGACTCGTAGAGAAATTGAATAAATCAACAAACGATTTTTTAAATTTAACTCACTCCTAACCCAAACCTAACCAAAAAGTTTAAACCAGACCATAAACATAACCATGCTGGTAATAGGAAAATAACTTTTTTGTACAATGGAAGAAAGAAAAACAAAACGTGCTTTGAAACGAGATGAGGGAATTATAGTAGAGGTTATATTACAGGATAATGCATCAGTCATAATACTGCATAAATAAATGTGGAATGAGTTACCAGATTTGCTTACAGATGTTACCTTTTATAAAATAGTGTTTGATTAAAAGCTAGCTAAAAAGTAATGCCTGTTTTGTGTCGATTTTAAATTCTTATAGTTTTTTTAGTTTCTATAGAATAAAGGTTGTACCTGTTTGCACAAGCCAAGTCATACGGTATCTTGAGATTTGCCATTTATTATGTTTTCATAAGATTTTGTTGGATTTATCAAACCCATAATCTGGATTCACCCATTTTTGTTGCAAATTTTTTTATCCCCGATGTGAACTCGAAATGTGTAAAAGAGGTGGTTTAAACATTGGCTATTTTAAACTCTCTTTCTCTTAATTGTAATGTTTAAATTATGTTGCCTGATACTACCTCTTCAAGCAGGTTCAATTTTAGAGAGTATATTAAAATATATTTTTATTAGCCAGCCAAATCAGTTGATGTCAGTTGTATTTCTAAACTCACAGATAGAAATTTACATTCGCAGCATTTAAATCCAGCATATAATGTGACCATTTCAGAGCAGTGCTTTCTTATTTACTAACACTAACTTTGATGCAAATGGGGCAAACTCTAGATTGTTTATGTAAAAATGCTGGTAATGGACACCCAGTGACAAGCAAAATGCACATTCATTTAATTTCCCAGCCTGTTATATGTACTCATTAATCTTTTAACTTTGCAAATACATACTCAAACTCAAACGTTAGACTTGTATCAGTAGTATCACATGCACTCGTGTGTCCACATCACTCTTTCTGCACAATTATTTTAAGGTCATGCTGATCTCTCCGGTTACATTGACAGACACACTTGTACTTTCTGTGTGAAAGACCAATTATTCTCAAGGCTAGAAAAGACTGTGTGACTGTCAATGCAGTAATGACCTTAAAGGGATTGTTGACTCAAAAATGAAAAGTCTCATCTACTCACCCTGATTTTGTTTAAAACCTAAATGACTTTCTTCCGTGAAACACAAAATATGATGTTAGAACGGATAGTTTTATGGATATCCTCAGTCACCATTCACTTGCATTGCGTCTCTTTTCCATACAATGAAAGTGAAAGGCAATTGATTGCTGTCATTCTGCCTAACATCTGCATTTGTGTTCCACAGAGGTCGCGATAGTTTGCGTGACATGCCCACATCAAAACCATAATATTAATACATGTATTTTTGATTTGATGGACATTTTTGTTTACTTTTGTACAAGAAACAATTGTAATACTAGTATTTTAGTTTGGGTTCACCACTTTATGTTCAGTGTAGAATCTTGGTCCAAAAGCAAAACCAGCTGAGAACCATGGTTGTAGAGAGCTGTTTTGATGCACTCTATGGTCAGGTGTATGTTACAGACCAATGGTGACCTGAGAAGCAACCATGATGCCAGTCCTTCAAAATCAAATCCCAGGCACTGCCAGCACAATCTGTTCTCAGATCAGCTGCCATGACCAGCTGATCTCTCTTTCTTGCTGTGCTGTGAAAGGCTTGCTGCTGAGTCAGAGAGCACTGTGATTCTAAATATAAATTTAAACACACAGCAACCCTACAGGTCTTCACTGCAACCTCTATCACTGACCTATTGCCACTTTTATTTAATTATTAACCACATTGAATATTGCATGGCCTGGTATGATGCACAGTGTTGGGGAAGCTACTGACTAAATACAAGCTACTTAAATGTAATGCAAGTGATTTTTTTCATGGAAAAGAATGCAAAAAAAATTCCACCCCCCCTTAAAGATTTTAATGGAATGAGTGCCTGAGAAATCTCACTGTGACAGCTGTAGACTTTGAAAACAGCAAACAAAAATGTGTCTGTGGACCACAGACATTGACACTTTTTACCTGTCAATCATTTTGCTTGTTCTCATAGTGTTGTATTTGAAGCAGATCATTGAGGCTGATTCAGAATGTTTGAAGGTGCTATTGTGCCACTTTTGAATGTGACGGCCACAGAAAAAAACAATTCTGCTCGGTTTAGTCTCAAAATTATATTTGAAGGGTAGGATTTTGGATTGAGGGGGCATGGCTAATTCAACAGCTCAGTCACGTGAACGCTTCAGATTGCTAAAATCACTTACAGCACCTTTAAGTAGTTCAACAACAGTGAGGCAAGCTTTTAAAAAAAAATGTCAAAACATTTGAAGCTACTAACAAAAAGTAGCTTATTGCATTAAAGGGGTGTGGTATATTTTCATATATACTTTGTAACTATCAGATGATCATATATATATATATATACACACACACACACACACACACACACACACACACTAGGGCTGTCGATTTAACACGTTAATTCTGTGCGATTAATTTTACAAAAAAATAACATGTTAAAAAAATGTACGCAATTAATCGCATGCCCACGAACCATAATAAGGAAGAGTCCTGAGAAATGCAAGCTTGTAGTTCCACCTGTTTACTCCAAAGGGCAGTAAGTGAAATTTCAGTTGTATGAGCAACGCGCAGTTTATACAGTGAAGAAAACACATCAGTAGGCAGAACAACACAAACATATGTTACGTTCTTGCGTTCAAAACACTCGAAGGAGCGCAAATGCGAACTAAGGGATCTCAAGATGTGTTTAAATATTGAGTATTAAACTATATTTAACTTGACACAGTGACCTAAACATTTTATGTTTATGACGCAACACATCCGAGACGTCTGACGCAGGTGTACATTGACGGGCTCTTAAACAAGCCCTCATAATAAATCTCGAACTGATTGACAAATTCACTTGTGAAATGGATTGCTGTGAACTGTATGCCAATGATTGAGTTATGATCAATAATATGGTAGTAAACAATACATTGTATTCTAAAGGCGCTTTTTGTATGGCTTATCAATTATTAACTATTCTGCTACAGGAATGTAATGCATTTTAATTATCTGAAAATGTTTTATATATATAATTTTTAAATATTTAAAGATAACTATGTATAATTATATATGCGTGCGTGCGTGTGTACACTGATCAGCCACAACATTTAAACCACCTACCTTATACCTATTGTGTAGGTCCCCCTCGTGCTGCTAAAACAGTGCCAACCCAAATTCTGAGATGCTATTCTTCTCACCACAATTGTACAGAGCGGTTATCTGAGTTACCATAGACTTTGTCAGTTCGAACCAGTCTGGCCATTCTCTGTTGACCTCTCTCATCAACAAGGCATTTCCATCCACATAACTGCCATTCACTGGATGTTTTTTGTTTTTGGCTCCATTCAGAGTAAATTCTAGAGACTGTTGTGTTTGAAATTCCTAGGCGATCAGCAGTTACAGAAATAATCAAACCAGCCCGTCTGGCACCAACAATCATCCATGTGATTATCTAATCAGCCAATTGTGTGGCTGCAGTGCATAAAGTCATGCAGATACGGGTCAGGAGCTTCAGTTAATGTTCACATCAACCATCAGAATGGGGAAATAATGTGATCTCAGTGATTTGGAGCATGGCCTCAATGATTTTTATCTGGAACATTAGCCTGGTCTTATGCTTTCATTTAGTTATTCCCCAACACTGATGATTAAACATTATGGGGTTGTTAAGTCATTATTTAATATTGCCTCATTAGGAAATGAAGGATTGCAGATCCTCGAATACTAAGAGTTGTGCGCAATTAATGATGTTTTGGTCACATACTCTGAAATGGGTGGGAAAGGAAGCTGGCTTTGATTGGCCAGTTAAACAGACAGGGTAGAGCTTACATTGGTTAAGCTGGTCTAACCTGTTTTGCTATTGGTCTGTTTTCAGGGATGATAGCAGTATTTTTGATGGGTTGATGGAAGAAGATGAGAAGGACAAAGCAAAAAGGTGATTAGACTTACAAAACAATGATTGTGATCATAATTGCTCACTTGGAATATTCTTTTTCTCCAAGCCAAATTCTTATTAGAAGCCCCAACCCCTTATTTCCATTTCTTGATGCAAGAGTGGTTTAAACATGATTTAGCATACTCCTGTCTAGATAGACACCTAGATGTCTAGAGAGTCGTATAGACGAGTCATTATCTTGGTAGTTTAGCCAAAGTGGTTTCTCACCAGAAATAGAAAGTTAAGTCTGACCTAGTTATGACCGCTTATGTACGAATGTATTTTCTTTACATGATCAAAGTACCATGAATTGGTTTCTCTCACTTTTGGCAGTTAGATCTTTCTTTGATGAGATTGCTTTCTAATATCACTTTGAAGAGTGTGAAGTGATTTTAAAAGATTGAATACTCTTTGTCAGTTGAGAATTTCTAAAATGCCAATGAATCCTTTAAAGACAAAGACTGATTTCCTCTGTGAAATTTTCCACCTACAGAGTTTCTAGGAACAAGTCTGAGAAGAAGAGGCGGGACCAGTTCAATGTGCTCATCAAGGAACTGGGCACCATGTTGCCGGGCAACACCCGCAAGATGGACAAGTCTACCATTCTACAGAAGAGCATTGACTTCCTGCGCAAGCATAAAGGTTGGTGTTGTGACATGCTTACGCTTATCAATGAAGTTTCACAAAATAATTCGTAGTCATAGTCTCAAAGTACTGTATATTATGTATGTGTCAAAATGCATATAAACTAAACTGCAAATATAATGTGCAGTAAAATATGTAGAAAAAAGACTTTTGTTTCAATCAAAGCTGCAAGGTGTCAAGGTTTCTTAGTCAAGTTAAAACTTGCAAACCATACTTTTTAACTATTGTTGTGTTCTAGCCAAGAACCACATACCTAGACAGGAAAAGGCTGCCTGACAACATGTAAAACCACCAAACTGCTTTTTTTCCTCACACATTGGCAGATCATTAAAATAATTTTGCAGCTAAAATAAATTAATACATTTTACAGGTATAGTGACACGTATAATCAATCTTGAAACATTTTAAACAGCATGTAGTTTTTAGGACCATATTTATTGATACTACATTGAAAATGTGTTCTCCAAAACTATTGCTGGGCCATTTAAAATTAACCTTTCAAATGCAAAAATTGGGAAAAACTTGAGGACCAGTCAGCACCTAAAAAATACACATATTCATATAAATTGTAACATAAACTTTGCATTCAACTCCTGTTACCTCTCTCCACTCCATCAGAAATTGCTGCACAGTCTGAATCTAGTGAAATACGTCAGGACTGGAAGCCACCCTTCCTTAGCAATGAGGAGTTCACACAGCTGATGCTGGAGGTGAGAGAACTTTTTCTCACTGACACACATACACACTTGGCAAAACCCCATACTTGTGTATGAATTTGGTAAAAACTCAAACTGCAGGATTGCAATGTAAGTCCCAAATTCTGAATTCTTCCCAACTCCAGCTAAATTGATATTCTGCATTGCTTCGTTTTTTAGGCCCTAGATGGCTTCTTTCTGGCCATTATGACAGACGGCAACATAATCTATGTCTCAGAAAGTGTCACCTCTTTATTGGAACATCTACCTGTGAGTATTAACACTATTCTGGCTGAGAGATGTTGACTTAATGTCGTGGGTTTTGTTTTTATTTATTTATTTTTTCGTATTTTCAGTCGGATCTTGTTGACCAGAATCTGTTGAATTTCCTTCCCCTGGGTGAGCACTCCGAGGTGTATAAAGCCCTGTCTACACACATACTAGAGGGAGAGACCCTCACACCAGACTACCTAAAGAGTAAGAATCAACACTCATTCTGTCTTGCACTTCAATCTGGGCACATTCTGGTCATGTCCCTCTAATACCACTGTCCAGAAGAGGTCACTTAAAGCATTTTTACTGATCAGATAGCTATCCGATCATAAAAAGACCAAGTGTAAATGCAGAGGAAGTGATTTGAAATGCATAGAAGATGCAGCACACCAACTGTTAATTAGGGGTGTTACGATTCACTCGTTTTGCATCGATTAGTAATCCTGCCGATTCATATGCATCTATCTTGAAATATGATTTTGAGTAGATAATCGTTAGTGTTGGTCAAAAATAGATCGAATCGTGATTAATCAAATGAGTAAACAGTATTTTAGAATATATAAATATAACATTAGTTACATGTGAGTTAAATGAGACCTATGCGGCTTCATTCGAGACTGCAGACTGTAGCACTATGACGTGGTAGATTTAATCCACTACGTAGTCGATTTCCATGATGTACTGGATGTTTTGTTTTTATATGCAAGCCTACAGCTACATATTATATCAGATACTCTTTACAATATTTTGTTATTTGGTGTTGTAAGTACGGCATATATCCTATACTTAATTTTGTTGACAGGTTATATAAGTGGAACTCTAAATGTTAGTAATTGAATTACTGCCAGTAGATCTGTGTCTATATAAGCTTTAATGTTTAATAAATTCATCCATATAATAAATGTTTGTTTCTCTCAGGCAGCTTCAAAGTTTGGTGTTTAAATACTGGATATATGCAGTGTTTTGTTTTTTATCTCCACGAAACTGCTCTACTTGTGCCGTATCATAATCGACCATTGCAGGATACATAAAGATCAACGTTTTCTTCTTTTTATTCTTGTTAACTCAAGTAAGTCATATTTAATAACAATATGTTGCATTCGTTTTAGAAATACAAATCTACTTGCCTACTCATTTTTATTTGTCCTTTTTGTTTTATGTAAGGTTTAGAGACTGAAAATATCTATCTGTAACTGTATAATTACTCTCTTGTCTTAGATATGTTGTTCCATAGACGTGAAGAAGCAGTCATCGCCGTTGACAGAGTATTTTTATCCCAAATCAAATTAAAGAAGAAACAGGACTCTATATGTTCCCACAACTGGATCAAATAAAAAATAAAAAAACATGTAGCCTAATAGTCATAATACATACCAAACAAATTTACTTCAAATACTCTGCAACCTCTCATTTTCTTTAAAAGACTAAAATACCAATGCTCAAAAGTTATTAATACATTATACTAATATTATCTAAAAAATTATAAGGATATACAATAATTATTGCACTTTTTCCCTTTTTATTTAAACATAACACAACATACATTACACGCTGAATAAAATGTTTGCATTAAAACATTCAGTATATCGCGGCTCCGAACGTTTAAAACATGGAATTAGTCCACTACGTAATGGATGTCCGTGACGTTGTAGATGAAATCCACCACGTCATCGTGCTGCAGTCCGCACATTGTTAAAGATTTTCCTGTTAAAAACAGTAAAGAACTGGCAGCAGGGTTTCCAACAAGTTACTGTAAAATTAGTAAGGAGTGGTGGTGGTGTAGTGGTCTAATCACCATAACTGGTAATCTGGTAATCAGAAGGATGCTGGTTCGAGCCCCACAGCCACCACCATTGTGTCCTTGAGCAAGGCACTTAACTCCAGGTTGCTCCAGGGGGATTGTCCTTGTAATAAGTGCTCTGTAAGTTGCTTTGGATAAAAGCGTCTGCCAAATGCATAAAATGTAAAAATGTAAATGTAAGTGTCTTGCTGTTGCTGAAATTAACAGCTAGATAGTATTTATACAGCTACAGTATACAACTGTAATTTAGCAGCATAAATTAGCATAGCAGCAATTTAGTTCAGCTTTTACTTTCTTATGTAAAAGTATGTTTGTTAATTGTCACCATTGTTGCGTTTAGAATTCCGAGAGTTGATTTCTGCGTGTCTTGTTAACAGCTCGAGTTATGCTGTAAGTTCTACAAAAACTCTCAATTTGAAAAAACTGAAACTACTTACTTTAATGTTTGGATTAATATTTGGATTTGTTTATTGATTCAAGGTCCCAACGGTCATAATAAAACCTGGAAATATTAGGAAATTTTAAAATTGTGATTTCAAGGCCCTGGAAAAGTAATGCACATTAATGAAAATACTTTTTATAGTGAAAAACAATTTAACATTTTAATAATTTTCTAGCTGTATTCAGTTTTTTGTTATGTTCATATTTCATCTTTGTAATATTATTATTAAATATTATTGCATTCCAAATAGCCTGCACTGTATGTATATGTATTTAATGTTTTCTTTCAAGTTACTTTTGGTGGAATAAACAATCTTAAGTAGTTTGCCTTTCTTTTTCTTGCTTAAAACACATTAGGTGAAGTATGGTGCTGTAAGTGATTTTTCATGTGAGGGTATACAAAAAATTGTCCTACTCCCTGAGAGATAAGTGTAGTAAGATATCTCACCTGTCTCTGTGACAGCACTGGACTCCGCAAATAAAAATGTGTCTGCACTTTCGACCTGCCAATATTTTAGCTTGTTCTCACAGTGTTGTAGTTGCAGCTAATTATTGAGGCTTACTGCCATTTTTACACGTTGTTCATAACAGGTGTCTGTTGAGGGCACTATTTTGCTGCTGTTGTTTTAAACAACCATTTCTGCACGATGTCGGTCTCAATAAGGCTCATTTGGTATCTTTGGAGTGTAGGGTTTTGGAAAGTGGGGCGTAGCTAATTCAGCAATTCAGTCTCGTGGAAGTAGACCGGCTTAAATCGCTTACAGCACCCATACTATAAATGCATTTTTTTTAAAAAGCAGAATTGAATCATTAATAGAATTTCATTGTGAATCAAATTGAATTTAATCATTTTTAATTTTCTAAAATCATTTTTGAATCAAATCGAAAATATTTTAATCATGAATCAAATAGATTCGACTTCACCCCAAAAATTCACACCCCTAGTATTAATGCATCTGGTTGTTCAGGCCACATACGTTAACTAGGGCTGGGTAACAATATTTATTTTCAGTAATAAATGTTTCATTTAAACAATATCTACATCAATCCTTAAAATTCCAAAATCAATCTTTTAATTTTGCTTTAAAGTTTACTTCCATTTTAATGTGTTGGATATTATACCTGTTAAACATATTACAATTTATCTGTTTTGTTTGGGCCCTCTTGTTTATTTTCAAAATGTAAATTTTCCTAATGTTCCAAGTTAGCAGGTTCCTTGAATAATTTGCAGCATTAGCTTAGAAAGAATTTCTTTTATATGTAAACAAAACAGACTGCTTACCTAAAATAAATCAAAAATAATCATAATCGAATCAAGAGTTTGTCAATCAGAATCTAATCAAATCAGGAAATCTGTATCAATACCCATCCCTAACATAAACTTTACTCCGCATAAAAAACATACGGGAGTTTGGGACTATAGTCCACATGTGAGTCAGCAATCATGGATGAGACAATTGCAAACATGAACACTAATTGCCAAGTTGGGCAAAGAGAGTATTTAACAGAAACTATCAAACTTATAGTTATAACAAAATGATCTTTTGAAATCATTTTTGTTGCCTGGTATTAGCATAACCATGGAACTGAACTCTGTATGTGCATACAGGAACAGCAGATCTGATTTGTATCCGTTTTAAGGAGACACATTTATGACACATTCATCTTTAAATAGAATTTGCAATTCGATCCATCAAGACGCATGAAGTGACTTTGTGAAAATAAGCCCTTTCTCATCTCCTCTTAACTGGATCAGTTGTTTTATTCTTATTATGTTGCATCTGGTCTCTCTCTCTCTCTCTCTCTCTCTCTCTCTCTCTGTCTCTCAGCGAGCTCACTGATCACATAGTGGCTGTGACTAGCGCACATAAATGCTATTTTCTTGTTTTTGTTTTGTTTGTTTCTCCTCAGCAAAAAACCAGTTAGAGTTCTGCTGCCACATGCTCCGGGGGACAATCGACCCCAAAGAGCCACCCATTTATGAGTATGTGAAGTTCATCGGAAACTTTAAGTCCCTCAACACTGGTAAGTGTCAGAACCAACGTCTGTGGCATCAGCCTGAGTCTTTCATATGCATCCATTTATTGAACTACCCAGCCAAGTGCCTGATTGCTTGGCTTCTTTGCAGAGTAGATGCAGCAAGGATCATTATTTAAATAGGTAGTGTTTGGGAAAGCTAGTGTGGCAGCGAAACAGGCTTTTGACCCAGATTTAAAATCATGGGAAGTTGACCATTTCCCCGAAGTTGGGAAGTTTCTAATTTATGTGCCATTAGCATCACCAAACAGAAGAGCAAAAATTTGGATTGTTTTCAAACACTATCCATTCCATTGGATGTCAAATTTATAAAGCCACCCTAAATTCACGACGTTGGTCGAGCCAGTGTTGCTATGTTAGGGTGGTTTGATGGGATGCTTAAACAGAGTAATGTTTTGTTAGCACCACAGTATTCATGTTTCCATTTAAGTTACGAATTTGATTTATGCAAAAAATGTGAATATTCCTTTATAAATTCTATAGGAATATATTTAGCAAATGTCTCATTTTTGGAAAGGTCTTATCAAATAAAACATTTATCCACCTCAAGAGAGCGTTTAAGTTTTTTGATGCTAATTTTTTAGATTGTTTTTAATTTTTTTATATTTCAGTGGGAACAACCAAAATGTGTAGTGGTCTCTGCATTTTAAGGTGGAATAGGAGAAACTAATTCAATTAAAAAAAGTTACATTACATTTATGATGTACTTTGCACAAAGTACACGGGAAGTTCCGATTTTTAATACAATAGGTGTTTTTTACATATGAATTAGATTCAACACTGGTGCTGCCACCTAGTGTCCGACCAAAAAATGTAAACTCCTAAAAGCTTCCATTAATTAAGATTTGCTAATTGTCCTGATTTGTCTATTTTCTATAGTGCCTAACTCAACACGTAACGGCTTTGAGGGAGTGATCCAGCGATCGCTAAGGGCCGCATTCGAAGACCGAGTGTGTTTCATTGCAACTGTGAGATTAGCCAAACCTCAGTTTATCAAGGTAGGCTGAGCCAAAGCTGATTTGGCACCTTCTCATTGGTCTGCCTTATAGATAGTGACAAACGTCAATGAGAACTGCTTGTGGATGTGTGTGATAGAGCTGGTGTCTATGTGTGGGCGTGTTGATAGACACAGTGCATGTTTGTGCAAGATTTTGCTTTGTTTTGGAGACTCTGATAAATGACCAGCATGTAAAACAGTCTCCGTGTGAGAAGTAGGTCACTTGGTTTCTGTTTTCATTAGATGTTTTTGTGGTAGACGTACATTAAGAAGGTTTTGTGTGTAACCTCTGTTACAGGAAATGTGTACTGTGGAGGAGCCCAATGAGGAATTCACCTCCAGACACAGTTTAGAATGGAAATTCCTGTTTTTGGACCACAGGTACAAACCATCATTTTTTCTAACTGTTTGGACCAGTGGTTCTGACATGGTGCCAAAATTGTTTATCGTACAAATTGGCAACAGAAAATCTGCAAGGACACACACATCACCGCACCTTACACATCTTTTCACAAATGTACTGCTTTTAGTGTCTCTTTTATTTCTCCATCACATCCCTTCATCCACCTTCCTTTCCACTTTGTTTTGCCACCTGACTCATGGCACATTACAGTACCATGTTTTCGAAAAGTCCTACGCCCCTGGCTGTGTAAGCCTGTGACAGTCACAACACACTCCCCTTGAGACTGCTCTCAGATTATATTTAGGTCTGTGTTTGTTGTACACGAGTCAGCTAACCCCTGAGGGCCTGCGGTGGGACCAGCTTGCACTTTGTTAGAGCACAATATGGCTTGGATCAGAGTCTCTAATCAATGGCTCACGTGCAGCTTTTGTTCACCCTCAGGTTCAAAGGACTACATACACGTCTGGAATAGCACAAACCTAATTTTCTTGGTAAAATCTTCAAATGTGTATTTGCTTGGCAAGATTTGTACTGAGTTTAGATGATTTGTTGCTGGTGCCGTCACTATATTTGGTTTATATGGTTTAATTGGTGCAGCTGCTAGGTATTGGAGTGAATAAGATTTTCCGTGGTATCATTTGTTTAGCAGAGCTACCAAGCCCCCCTCTTTAAATCCTTTTATGCCTATTTAATCCCAAAAAGCTTTGTGATGTAAATGACTCCAGAGTAATGCCTGAAAATCTGTCATTGCAAAAAAATGAAAAACAGTTGACTGCAGTCAATAAATGGGCCGTTTTATTCTAAAAATGGGTTTGAAAATGTTCTGAAGTTGCATACTTTATACTCTGCAGGGCACCTCCCATCATAGGTTACCTTCCTTTCGAAGTTCTGGGCACATCGGGGTACGACTACTACCACGTGGATGACCTGGAGACCCTGGCCAAATGCCATGAACACTGTGAGTTGAACTCTGTTGCACTTTTACAAATGGATGATGGTTTGATTAATGATTGAATCACATTGTCTTGGTTGACGTGCACCAAACAGTGGGTTCAAATGTCCACATTGAATATCTGGAATCTAATTAAAACCTGGAAATGAACAGTGTAAGGATTATGTACATTTTAAAACTAAGAAACTTTATAAGAGAAACACTATTTCTAGGTCACTAAACCAATAAGCAAATTTGTGACATTGACCATGTTAACATACATCATGCTGAGATAGTTTATCAGATTTTGCTGTCATTAAAACAGAAGCGGACATACCAAATACTAAGAAATCTTAAAATTTTTCAATTCAAATTTTCATTCAGATTCTTATGCTGAAAATATTATTTTTAATCCCCCCAAAAATAAAAAATAAAAAATGTCCACTTGGTGGAATTTTAAACCCCTTTGTATATGTACTGTATGAGTTATGACTTTTTGGATAAGATGTAATATGAAACTGTAAGATGTCTCTCTCTGCAGTGATGCAGTATGGTAAGGGGAAGTCGTGCTATTACCGCTTCCTAACTAAAGGTCAGCAGTGGATCTGGCTTCAGACTCACTACTATATCACCTACCACCAGTGGAACTCTCGACCAGAGTTCATCGTCTGCACACACACTGTGGTCAGGTGAGGTCTCTACCATGCACCAGGGAACTCACATGTTACACACAAACTTGTAAACGTGTACTCCGTTTCAGAATTTAACTGTTCCAATAAAAGCAATATTTGCCCCCTGCATTTTCAGTTTAATTTATATATAATTGTATTCCTTTTAAAGGTGCATTCAGTAAGTTTTTGTTCATGTTGTCTAGACTTACACTGACACCTAGAGGCCTGTATGCAGCATCATTCAAAGTTACTGTTGCAAATGCAGAATGTCACTATTCTCAGTAATTTAATCCTTGAGTGAATGTGGCAATAACAAGGTGGTTGCTGAGATAAAACGAGTAGTATTCGATTGGTCACGTGCTCTGAACATGGTAGCCCCCATGAGGGGACCCTCTCCGTGTGAAATAAAACTGCTTTTATAAAGTTAATGATATGACTAGGGTCCTTACCTCATGTGAGTGCACATGATTTTATACATATGTTTCCAAATTACAATTAATTTCATGAGGAATAAATCATTTTTAATAAGGAAAAAAATACTGAGTGCTCCTTTAAGAGGAAATATTTGTTTTCCAATCAGATACAATATTTATGTCAAATCCTTAAATGTTTTCAATTAATTAACAAATTTATCAATCTAAATAATTAAATTGAGAATTGAATACCTCCTGATAAAATAATCAACATCAACTAATATTTAAGCTGTATTTACAACTGAAATATAGTTTTAAAGCTGATGTAATTTCTTTGACACTAGCTCAACCAAATGGAATTCCAAAGATATGGATTGTTTTCAAACATCTTTCAGAATACACACCCCACCTGCCGCTTGTCAAACAAAGAGATAGTCCTGCCCCCAACTCCATTGGTTGAGTAATGTTGGTGGGCGGGGTCTAAATGGGTTGCTCAAAACAAACAGAGGAATTTTTATAGCTCCACAGAGACACAGTGGTTTACAGTTTTCTAGAAAATTAACTTGTGAATGGCTTACTTCTAATTGTCTCTGCATATTAAGCTGGGATAGGAGAAAGTATTTTAACACCGAAAAAGTTTCATACTTCAGCTTTAAGAACTACATCAGATGTTTAGAAATGTATTAATGTTATTCATTCAGTTGCATTGTTGCAAAGAGCCCCCCTTAAATTCTGAACCTGATGCTATTTTTCTTAAATTATGATTATTACCCTCTAACCCTTACACTACCTATTATTACAAGCACTCTGGCATTTTTTTAAATATTTTAATAAAGAAATGATTTGGACCATTTATAAACCTTTTTTTCATGTAGGAACATTTAACTCAAGTATGATTTATTTTGTTTGTGCAAGACATATTTAGATATTTGGCCATTACAAGTTTACCAAAACAAGTATACACGTTTTGGTTGGGTCACCTCCTGACAAGAAAGAAACCGAATTCTTATGGTCTGATATACCTCTCTGTGTGTTTTCTCTCTCAGTTATGCTGAAGTGAGGGCGGAACAGCGCAGGGAGCTGGGTATTGATGTGTCGCCTCCTGAGATCTCGGCAGACAAGGTAAGACATTCCTGAATCCAATTTTCAATTCCAAGTCTTTCAACAAATATAACAGGAAAATATAATTACATTTAGATTGGCAAAAAACTAATATGGCAAATGCTATCAACCACTTTCACTCTCTGATTCAGTCTCAAGACTCGGGCTCTGAGTCTCAGTTAAACACCTCCAGCCTGAAGGAGGCACTGGATCGATTTGATCACAGCCGAACGCCGTCTGCCTCCTCAAGGAGCTCTCGCAAGTCCTCCTCACACACCGCTGTCTCTGACCCCACATGTATGTATTACATACTACAGAGAGAATGCAGCCATCTACAACATGATTAAGGGCAGGTTACATAAAATACAACCAGCTTTTATGACCTTATATAAATTGAGAGACTACATGGAATATTTGTAAGTTGCCACACTGCAGGACCATTAAAATTGAGCTAGGGAAGGCAAAAAGGTGATTCAAAATGGGGGGGGGGGTAATAAATGATAACCAATCACAACATATAATTATGTAATTTTCTTATTTATATGTATATATATATATATATATATATATATATATATATATATATATATATATATATATATACACATACACACACTGATCAGCCACAACATTTAAACCACCTGCCTAATATTGTGTAGGTCCCCCTTGTGCCACCAAAACAGTGCCAACCAGCCAATTGTGTGACAGCAGTGCATAAAATCAGTCAAAAAGCCAAAAGTCAAAAGCTTCAGTTAATGTTCACATCAACCATCAGAATGGGGAAAAATGTGACTAAGTGATTTGGAGCATGGCATGATTGTTGGTGGTAGATAGGCTGGTTTGATTATTTCTGTAACTGCTGATCTCACACACAACTTTTTGAATTTACTCCGAATGGTGACAAAAACAAAAAACATTCAGTGAGTGGCAGTTCTGTGGACAGAAATGCCTAGTTGATGAGAGAGGTCAACAGAGAATGGCCAGACTGGTTTGAACTGACAAAGTCTACAGTAACTCAGATAACCACTCTGTACAATTGTGGTGAGAAGAATATCATCTCAGAATGCTATACTGAGATGCAGGTTGGCACTGTTTTGGCAGCACGAGGGGGGCCTACTGATCTGTGTTTGTTCGTATAAATATATTACATTTTAACCTAAAGTTTTGACGTTTCCACGATCATGAATTGATTCATCAACTATCTTTGTGCATATTTTAATAGTGTGAAAATATGTTTGTGTCTCTTTAGCCACACAAACAAAGCTACAGACAGACCATAGCACACCGCCTCGCCAATCAGTGTCAGCCATTGAGATGACATCACAGCGGAGGTCCTCCATTAGCAGTCAGGTTAGTATATGTCATCATCAGTGAAACTAATAAATATATTAACCTCTTGTCCAAGTGAGTTATCTAGAATGAAATTACTTCAAAAAGAACATCACTTCTAGCAATTCTGCTGCTGTTGTAATCATTTCTAGTTTAGCTGTTGGTCACATTGTCCTTGCTTGTCCGTGTATGTGTGAGTACTGAACTGTGTCTGTTATCCCTCAGTCGATGAGCTCTCAAAACACAGGGCAGACAATGGCCACATCTCTGGTGTCTCAGCCTCAGCAGCTGCAGCCTCTGCAGCCCACTGTGCAGGTAATTTAACCATCATCATCACCAGTGCCCGATGCCAGTATCAAGAGAGCAAGGTGGTGTATGTATGTTTTCCTTGGCTGATATATCTATTGATGCAAGGTTTATACTGTATGTTATAGTTTAGTTTCTACACATTCATAGAATGTGAATTCTATATATGTGTGTAATCCTCAATATTAAGTTTTTCCATGGTCAACCTGTTGTACTCTTGAGGCTGTTGTATTCTCTTGAAGTGTTTGCCCTTGACCTTTAAGAGCCCCTGTTTTCTTGCCACAAGGCATTTTGCAGAAACTGTTTGAAGACTGGCATTGTGCTAAAAGCATTATCCCTTATGGTGTGTTGTGGAAACCCATTGAGGCTCTTTTTAGCAGTCACATGACTGGTGGTGTTCATTGTTTTGAAGCCGGTGCTGCAGTTTTCCGCGCAGATGGATGCGATGCAACATCTCAAGGAGCAGCTGGAACAGCGCACACGCATGATTGAGGCCAACATCCAGAGACAACAAGAAGAACTACGGCAAATCCAGGAAGAGCTGCAGAAGGTGCAGGGACAGGGCCTACAAGTGAGAGCACCCCCTAGTTTCCAGTTAAAGGATAGCATTAGTGTTTGAAATAAGAAAAGATTTGTTGTAGGTGAAGATCATCTTGTTGTCTTGGTTGAAGAGATTAGAGGATACCAAATTAAGACGATGCTTTCCACATGCTAACTTTTGCAAGCTATTTTTTTCCTTCTTAAAGATGATCATTCTCTCATCATTTACTTACCCGTTCGCCATCTCAAACTCGTATGACCTTTGATCTTCTGCGGAACACAAACAAAGCTATTTTCATGGACGTATAGATCTGTTGTGCAGAAGAAAGAAAGTCATACTATTTTGAGATGGCAAAAGGGTGAGTGAATGATAAGAGAATTGCCATTTTTGGGTAAAATATTCCTTTATTTGTCGCAGTAATTTTCAAATCAGGCCAAGGACAGCCTTTAATCAAATCAAATAGTGATTTTTTATTTCACCATTGAGAAAATCTTTTTGAGCGCAATCCTAAAGACTGCGTAGGGAATTTAAATCTGAAAGACCCTGTGAAATGACTTAATGAGCAGTTTTCTTTTCTTTGTTGACATGTTTCCTATTGAAAAAGGAAGTTGGAGGTGGGACAATTGGCTTTTTGTTCATAAATATTTTTACCTGTTTCTGCAGAATAGAATGTGAATATATGCAAAAGGCCTCTGTCAACTTTTAGGAGTCCTTGCAGCTAATTATTTTAATCTTGCCTTCAGGAAATCAAAACATTTTGATTATGTACACAGTCTAAGAGAGCAAACAATATAAAACATTGCCATTGTCATTCGTCTCGGTTTTTATGCTTATTTACCTATGCTTAAAATGCATTTTTGATCTGTAAAAGTGCCACACTCTGTCGGTAATTGACTCTCTCTTGTAGATGTTCTTGCAGCCAGGAGGAGGCAGTCTTAACCTTGGCTCAGTGCAGTTGACGCAGGGGTCATCCGTGCAGCCAGGAGGCGCTCTTTCCATGCAGGGGGCAGTGGTGTCAGCAGGGAGTCTGCAGAGTGGCCTGCAATCCACACATACAGGGACACAGCACACTGTCACACAGCATCCACCACTACAACAACAGAACCTTCTCAGAGATCAGAGCTCCACTCTAACACAGGTAAGAGATGTGTGTGCGCTTCGGTGAACTGAAACCAGAGCAATGACTCTCGATAGGCAAGTAGGTTTTATTTGTATAGCATAATGCATATATACATAATATAGCATAATACATAATGTGTCAAAACAGCTTTATAGAAAATATTGCATCTTATGAACAAGTCAAAGGTGTCTGGGAGGAGGGAGGGATTCCATATGATGTTTAGGTTAAGACAGAGAAAATCTTGTGAGGAACCCCTTGCCTTGACTCTTGAATATTCTCTGTGTCTGTTTCTTAGCAGTCTCAGAGGTCGTCTCACATGTTGCAGTCTCCTCAGGGAGCACTGCCTGCATCTCTCTATAACACCATGATGATCTCTCAGCCGACACAGGCCAACGTAGTGCAGATCGCCACAAGCCTGGCACAGAACAGTAGCCCCAGCGGAGCCGCAGTTGCCGCATTCTCACAAGACCGGCAGATACGGTACAGCATGCCCAGGGCCAATCACATCAACTTCATTAGCTCAGTACTGTAGCACAGAACATGATCTCTTAAAACATATGTAAATACTAGACTGACTTCAGCAATCATTTAAACTTCATTCCATTTCCTGTTGCTAGATATAAATCTGTATTATTATATACTATATATTATATTATTATATATTACTATACATGCTTTGATCAATCTGTCTTTCTGTTATCTCTTGTATTTGCCTTATTGGATCTATTTAGGTTCAATGTTTTTATTTGCTTATTTTGTGATCATGCTGCTTCAACCAAGGAGCTATCCATGTACCGGCTTAAATGGATAGAACACCTACAAATTTTTATTCTGTTATTTACTCACCTCACATTGTTCCAAACCTGTATGACTCTTTCTTCCATGGAACACATAAGATGATGTTAGTTAGGCAGAATGACATTCTCAGTCACCATTCACTTATATTGCATCTTTTTTTTGTAAATAGTGACTGAGGCTGTCATTCTATCTAACATCTCCTTTTGAGGACAAATGGGTGATGTCAGAATTTTTTGGGGTGAACTATCCCTTTAATACATAAGCTTTATATTAGACCACTGCTACTTCATGACAAAAGATGCCTTGAGCACCTATGGAGAAACCTGACCATGCCATGGTGCAACTGACACCTGCGTTGCAAACAGAAACTAATAACAAACCACTGCCTCACCCCCTCACACAGGTTCCCTGCTGCCCCACAGCTACTTACTAAGCTTGTAACCAGTCCAATGGCATGCAGTGCAGTTATGGTGCCTACCACCATGTTCATGGGGCAGGTGGTGACTGCGTTTGCTCCGCAGCAGGGCCAAGCTCAAACAATCAGTATCACCCAGCAGCCATCTGCGCAGACACAGGAGCAGCAAGCCCAGATGCAGTCACAGTCAGCTGCAGGAACAAGCCAACAGCAAGGCCAGGTCCAGGCTCAGCTTGCCCAGCAGCAAACACAATTCCTACAGGTACCATTCAAAGTGTTGGGATCCTGTGAGCAATAGAGATTACTCCTTGATTTGCATATTTTTGGTCATTTATTACTGATTAAGACTAATGGCTCCTACACACTACACGACTTTCAAAGATGTCGGATTGTGGTACCGTTCATATTACACAACTGTCTGTCTTGTCACTGAAGTTGTAGAGTTTTCAAATTACACGACGAATCCACGACAGGGGTGAACACATTACAAGACGTTACATTATTGACGAATCCCCGACGACTCTGCCTGAACTCCAACTTACGTTTCACAACAGATTACATGTGAGAAGTGATACGAGATACGAAAACAAATGCATGATCATATGTTATGCATTTCAGAATATGATGTGCATGTTTTTAATCACCTCAATGCATCATATATTTTATTGGTTACAATATGAAAAGGTATCTCCTACTGAAAAATGTACCTATTTGCTTAACTGACTGTCCAAGAGAATTGGCAATTTCTCTCCAACTCTTTCTTTCTCCATCCTGCTGTGGTACAGTTCAGAGGACACACCAAATCTGCACTGGTAAACCTGCCAATGTTCCACTAATTTTTCCTCCATTTCTTCAGTCCAATGAGACTTTCTTGATACCGCAGCCATGCTAGTTGGTGTTCTGTTGCAGGTACATCAGCACTCCTCCCACTGAATCTTCCCGTGCCCTGTTTCTTGCTCTCTCATTGGCTGTAGGTCAACGCTGCAGTTGTAACACAGTTTGGAATCGCAGACAGGTCCAGATATCTAACATCCTAGATATCTCGCCGACATCGGTGACGCGTTGGCGCTTCTCTCAAATCGTGTCATTGATAGTTCATACATTGCAATCGTCGCTCACGGGAGCGAGCTCCGTTTTGCCTATGTTTTCAGGCTTTTGTCGGCGATCTCCACAAAACTATCAGCGACCGAAAATCGGGCTTAAAATCGTGTTGTGTAAACTCGGCATGAGGTTAAATGATCATTACAATAATTTTACTAAAGAAAATAAGCAAGTATTTATTTATTTATTTTTGCATCTGGCTATTTGAAATGGACATCCTTCCAAATAACTATCAGTTTCCTGCTAAGTGCCTAGAATAGCAGCTTAGAATAGAATTTGATCCTCAGGGGTCAACAATAAGGATTTTATTGGGTCAGATTACAGGTAGCCCTGCAATCATATTCAATGGCCCCACCACACTGTTGTTTTTTTTTTTTTTTACTTTTTCTTTAAAAAACTAAAAAGTAATAATATATTTTTAATTTACAGGTTTAAAATGTCAGTCTTTTATTGCAGTGTACTCAATAAGAGCTATAAACATCATAAACACTTTTTAATGGAAAAGATGGCATAAAGTGTACAACATTACTTATTTATTTACGGTTTAAAATGTTCAAACCATTCTAACTGATGCTTTACAAGTCACTTTTGCAAATTACAACAAATCCTCATCTATGTCAGCCATCTAGATATTGTTACCATGGTGACATCTTTACAGACATATCAGCTGAATTCACAAAACAACAATGTTAAAACATCACAGGAAACCAAATGTATAAGTTCACATGTTATAAAAACACATGCAATAATCAATGAATGTTAGATCAATGGAACGAAGGAACCAGTGTTATTATTGTTTATGAGAACTAAATTGGAAACCAAATAAAAACAACATGAAATAAAAACTAAAAACGAACATACCTTTGGTAAAACTGAAACTAAAATACACTTGCACAATCTAAATGAAAAATTATCATTAATTCAATTTAGTTTTATTATTTAGAAAGTATTTAGTTTTGAAAAGTTTAAATATTTAGAATTAATAAAATTTGTAGTATGTTGTCAAATCCCCTGAAGCTACAAACACAAAAAAGCTAAAACAAGCAATGGTAGGAATTACGGCTGTCAATCAATATATATATATATTTTTTTTTTTATAAAATGAATTAAATATGGTGTGCCAATTAATTAATTGAAATAATTGCATATCAATATTTTCTGGTGAAAGCCCCTGCCCCCCGAAAAATATAAAAAAATAATACGTAATAAATATTATAATTCAAATACATAACATCATATACATATATTGTGGCAGCAGACAAGTAAAGCATTTATTCAATACAAAAAGTGTTGGCTATAAAAGTCAAAATATTGTTTGTGTTCTTTCCATATCACTGAGTATTGCCCTACTTCCCTCTGTGCTATTTTTAACTGTTGCTCTATATACTTGTGCATCAGATGGACGCTTTTGGAACACCTTACTTTGCAGGGCTCAAGACTGAAAAAATGACTAAGGAGCCATTGGCTCCTAAACTGAAACATTAAGGAGCCAAATGGCTGTTTTTAGTCATCAAATCACAGAATTGCTCCATTTAGATTGTTGTTCAGAAACAAGATAGAAAGCCAAAGAAAAGTACGACAGCTGATAACCCATTAATCGAAGGTTTAATAAACAGTATGACGTATATAGTTGAGAAGATAAGTTTGCATTCTCTTTTGTCTCATAAATGTTCACACCCCTTTCATAATTTATACAAATATAAGAGATACATTTTATTTAGTACTGCTCTTCACAAGCTTACATATATTTACATAAAGTATAGTATGCATATAGTAGTACGTTGCCTTCTTGGGCCATGAATGTTTGACCATGTGTAATAGTTGTGAATGATTCCCTCAATTGTCCTATGTGTCAAAAACGTGATGTGTGTGTGTGTGTGTGTGTGTGTGTGTGTGTGTGTGTGTGTGTGTGTGTGTGTGTGTATATATATATATATATATATATATATATATATATATATATATATATTTATAATTACAATTATTTTACAAAATATTCTTTCTTTACTGTTACCGGATTGCCCAGACAGAGAGACTACAAGAGTGCAAATTGAATGAAATCCCAGATGCAGTTTATTTTGCTACTTCAATCCCAATCAATAATTACCAGAATGAAAAAAAGTGGTACACAATACGGGACCTTTAATAATAAAGAAGCCTTAAATACACATGGGACTCTTACTTTGAAATGTCTGCACTCCCAGTTGTGAGCTCACTGACGGCTGATTCGCTGAGAAATTGAATCTGATTCAATCTGCTAACCTGAGCTCCTGATTTCAAACCCTCAGTTCTCTTCTGGTAATTCATGAAAAAGATCTGGTTCAAAGGAGTAATTTGTTCACTCTCGTGCTGAGTTTGTTGTTGTGTGCAGTGCAGCGAGCTCGTCTGAAACAGAATGGGTGAAAACTGACGCTCTAAAGATGTATTCAGTAACTCACAAGATATCTTACAAAATCACATATGAATGCACACAAACCGACTGTCGCCAATGACGACTACATTTAAATTAGTAGCAATCAATTATTTTTGGTCACATTTGCAACCATTTTAGTCGCAGTCTGGAGCCCTGCTTTGATTGCATTCTCAATGCATCTCCAGGCTTGTCGGTGTCGCTAGTCATAAGTGCTGTTATTAGGATGCTATGTCAAATTAAACATAGTCTGAAGCTTTGAGAATTGCATTCTGTTGTGCTCCGTCTTTGAGCGCAAGAACACATCATCTGTGAAAGGCTGTGCTGCCTGCTCTCATTGGTTTGATGAGGCGTGTTGCCTGTACAGCTGGAGCGCTGACTGCCCCCTACTGCTACTTATTTGAAAATATGTCAATATGGTACATCAAGCTTGAATTACTTAGATGGTAAGAACATTCCTTATTACAGAATTTATGTACAAGTCGGGGGACTGGGGCATGATTAATTGCGTTAGTTTAATTTTATTTTTTTAAGTTATTTTTCATGTAATTAAACACAGCCCTTGTAAGAACACATTCTCTGTCCCAACAGGGCAAAGGAACATTCTGTCAACTGTCCCAAAAATCTTTTACACTGGGCCATCCTTATTGTTCAGCCCTGATGTCTTTAAAAATATACTGTTTTGTTGTTGTGTTTATTTTTCTTTTATTAACATGTCTTTTATGCTGTACATTTTCTCTTGTAGGCACCGCATCTTTTACACGGCAATCCGTCTGCCCAGCTCATACTTCAGGCAGCATTTCCTCTACAGCAGCAAGGTGCGTTTGCAGCCACAACACAACAACAGCAGCAACTACAGCTGCAGCATCAACAACAGCAGCTGCAACAGCAGCAACAACAACAACAGCAGCAGCAGCTGCAACAGCAGCATCAACAACAACAGCAGCAGCTGCAACAGCTCCAGCAACAGCAGCAACTGGCAGCTCATAGGTCAGACAGCATGTCAGACCGCTCCAACACACAGCCACAGTAACTGAGCAGTGGCTGATCGCAGGGCAGCAGGAGCCGGACCAAGTCTCCGTTGAGCAGTCTTGCATTCGGTAGTGGTTCAAAAGGGGTTGTTTGGAGCTGAATGAAAACTATAGCAGTATTTGTACTGTACACTTTCAGATACCCTTCCCTTTCCACTGCTTGGAGGTTCAGGAGAAGGGCAAGACCTAAAGTGGTGTTGTTTTCCACCCTATGCCCTCTCTGACCTATGTTGTGATCAATGGCTGCTTGCACTGAATTCTGGAAGAGGTCCGACCACAAAATACCAAACTTTCTGCTGGCTGGTGGCAGAGCAGCAGGTTTCTGGTTTTCATAACCCTGCGTGCTCCGCAACCTGTCACCACCACAAAAACAAGGGAGAAGGGTTCCACCCTCCCCTTTATCATGTCCGTTTGTCTTGTACACCCAGTGTGTGCTGTTGTCACCCTTTCACAGGTTTAATTTATGCAGAACACTCTGGTTCACGAGCTGGATGTGTACTCCAAGACTTCGAAGAAGTCCTCCGGGACAAACAGCGCATCTTTGTCTGTCTCTAATTTTCTTCCTCTCCTTTCCCTCTCTTGATCTTTCCTTCTCATTTTACTTGTCAAAAGTAATTATGGGTCAGAAAATATTTTTAAGAATGTCACGTGGATTCAACTTTTATTGTACAGTTCACCTGTAAAATTATGTGTAAATATGTGGACAAAAGGAAAGAGAAACTAATATTTTATATGATGCATGAGATGAAAAGCGTAGTCTGTTATTTGTAGCTTTGAAAATACTTTTTTTCTAACATTCAAAGGAAAAAAAAGCAAACTTATTACACATGATGGCTGATCTATTTACAGACTTACTATTTCCAGTGGAATGGGGGTGAGTGTGTGCGTATGTGCTTGCCTAATGTGTTTGTATGTGTGTGTGTCTGGAATGCTTCATCCACAGTTTGTCACAGTTGGTTTAAAAACTGCCTTCACATTTTAGGAAAACTGTTATATATAAAGATATATTGCTTTGTGTTATACAGTGACACTTTAGTAACTGCAAAAATATTGATCAACATATTTGCAGAGGTTTTTCCTTTGTAAATACTAAAAAATAAAATAAAAAAAGGCTTAGAATAGGATTTAGTATATTACGCGATTAGTCAAAAATCTAAAAATGGTGCTTCGACTGTTACACTGTGCAGTTGTGCACCACCGCATCATAATCATTACAGGTTTTGAAGGCTGTGAATGGCCTGTAATGACATTACTATTATGTACCAATGTTTTATACTTAAATCTGAATGCAGGATTATGAAGATGAGAAATATATTTACATAATGTGTAATAATCTTCAATAATACAGGTAAAATTTCTTAGGGCTAAGCTATAGTTTCCTCTAGTTTTAAAATTGTTTACAGTATGGTTGTTTACACTGTTGTACAGTGTTTTAGGGTATGATTGTACTAGATGGCTAAGAAAAGACATGTATAGAAATATAATTTCACAGAACCAAACCTAATTGTTATTTAGATAGTAAATTATCATATTTGCACAGCTTTAATGCAGATGTTAATGTTGGCTCTGGACAAACAATGACATTTCAGATAAAGTGCAGTTAAATGCAACTCCCATGACTTTGCAACCAATCTTCCAGACAACTCTGGAAAAGCAGGAATGTATAGGTTTAAAAAAGTATATAGCTGCAGTATAGCAACTTCTGATCTATCCCATAGGAGAACATGGCATTTGTTTGGTGATTTAGGTCTACCAAAGTGTTGAACTATAACACTTCTAGGCGAATGATCAGATCTAGTTTTGCCCAAAGCACAAGCTTTAGCTTTTTTCATAATGAAAACCCAAATTTGGACAATCTGAATCTAAATATATGTGCTCAATGTAGTATTAACATTTTAGATATGCCAGATTTCCAGTAAATTCATCCAATGTTTAAACTTTAGTTGTGACACTCTTTTAAGCTGCACAATTAAGTGGCTTCCACATGACTCACGTCAAGGCTTCAGAGCATCGCTCAATGGCAGGGTAAAATGCTGCTTTGTGGTCCAGATAAAATGTCTCATTTTTATTTTAGCGGTGGTGCTGATGGATCACCTTCATTTTCCAGTAATCATTGGCTGATGCTTCAAAAGGTCAGCGGCACTGGTCAAAGTTGAATAATTGTATTTATTTTTTTCAACTTTGAGCACCGCGTTACATCTCCTGATGGAAGCCCAATGCGTCGCCAGGGGTAAAGCTGGAGCTGACGCTTAATTCCATAGCATTCAATGTATTTGGCAATATTGAAGTGAGTTATGTGGAAGACCCTTTAGGTATTGTTAGAACAGCAATTTAGCCATCATGAATTTTCAATTCAAAAGTAAAATTTTCTGTAAGGAAGCAGTACCTGTACCTGTTAGACAGCTAATACAGTTCAAAACTAAGATTTTTGCTGTTAAATGAATCTTTACTTCCATATATATATATATATAAAAACGATACATTTTTAAAAATGAAAAAGTCACTTTCATTAGCATTTTCGGATGACAGGTATTTATTGATAAATTGCTCTTTTCTGAAGATCATGTTATTAATTTGTATTATTCTATCTAATTTTCATGGGATAGTGCACTAATGAGCAATATTGTCTTATTCAGGTTAGTACAAGTAGTCAGGTTCTGTAAATTTAAATGTTTATCATATCAGACCTCAGAGTATTAGTGCCAGTCAGAATGTTTGGTTTGCTCGGGATATTTAAGCCAATAACCCCAGAGTGCGGGTCTATTCACAGTTCATTTTGCAGTATCCATACAATTACAGAGTATCCCCAGTAATCTTTGGTAATGCCGTATGTAATCTAAATCTGTGCCCCTAGGTTACTCATACTGTATATGGTGGTCACCAGTTTGGCCATTGAATTGTCTTCTACTAAAATAGAATGGTGTACTTTTCATTGCTACTGACATCTCTTTAAAATGTAATGTATGTGACTGTGTTATCAATGTTTTCCCCCCTGACTGAACAGCATGACTAGAAACAAGTTGGGCAGGATTATTGCGTGAATGTAAAAATGTCAATTAGCTTTATAGTAGGTATGCATTCTGACTCTAGAATCCCATCTAATCTGTTTTGTAACTATGGACACTTTAGATCGAATCTCATTTCTTTTGATCTTTTGGCCACATCCACACGTTTTCATTTCGGTTTGAAAACACATATTTAGCTACTTTTACACCACCTATCCACACTGTTTTCCTTCACCGAAAACATTCTCCATAACTGCAAAGTTTGGAAAACGATGACGTTGGGAAACTGAAAACTGAGTGTTCAAACAAAAACGGATGTACCCTTTTCACAAACCTATGATGATGATTTAGGGGTGTAAATTTAGCAAACTTTTCTATATTTGCAATTTTTTTACTATTTAGTTTAAATAAAAAAACAAGTTACCACATCTGTGATGAAGCTTCTAAGACAGCTGCTGAGTATCTGAAAATTTGCCATCTTGTCTCTTCTGACTGTCGTAATCAACCGCCATCTATTTTTTCTTCATTTGAAAAGTTGTGGAAATGTAATGGTAGCATTTTTCTTTTGATGTTGGAGCAAATGTGTAAGCAAAAAATATTTGCCGTGGTTTCCCCATCCACTGCTATTGATGTTTCACATATTTGGGAAAACTATGACAATGGGAAACTGAAAACAGTTTTCAAATGAAAATGGATTGATTTTGCTAAGTTTACACCTCTCATCAACACTGGAATGGCTATTTCCTCCACCGAAAACTGAGACTTTCTAAAACTCTCTCCATAACTGCATACTTAAGAAAATTATGATGTTAGGAAAATAAAAGTTATTTTAGGAGTTTTGTTAGGAGACTCCTAAGAGATGTTAGGAGTTTTCAAATGAAAACAGATTGATGTTGCTACCTCTCATCCACACTGGAATGACATTGTCCTCCACCGAAAGTTGAGACTTCAAAAGACTCGAAAATGCTCTCCATAACAGCATATTTGGGAAATCGCTGACATTAGGAAGCTGAAAACTGAGCTTTCAAACAAAAATGGATTAGTGTTTATGTGGCCTTAGACTTTAAATAGGACATTTCTTTAATATGGCCCTGAAGTGCACATTCTTAACCATTTAATAGTTAATAAATAAAGCATATTTTAAAGAGGGATATATATACAAATCATAGATTTTATTTTTCTACAGCAATGTCAGAACAGAATTTATGCAGCTAGGCTATACTTGATGTGTAAAACACCTGTTATAAATGCCTTTTGCTAAGAAAGGGAACCAATAATAAAGTTTACTCCATATTGTAACCTCAGATGAAGGATTTAAACAAACTGTGACACACTGCTGGACCAATCAAGCTTTCTCCCAACAATGCAGTTGGATTCTGGAAGTGGTTCTTTTCAAGTCTTTGCCTGTATGTAAGGGAGGTAATTTAAGCTCCAGGCTCCTGCTTATGTTATGGAGTATTTGAAGGTAATTTTTTTTTTAATTATTATTATAACAAGTCTTGATTAATAAGTATAGGACACATACAAATTCAGGCTGGGCCTAGAATGACCCTATCCTTTGATGCATAACACATCCTGACTTCGTCACAAACTGGCATCAGATGTCAGCAGTTGACACATGGGATGATGTTTTAGAGTTCAAGGAGTTGAGATTTTTTTCTGCACTGATTTGTATTGTGAGCCCCAAGGTAACAGTGAAATGTCATGGCTTCCTCGGGCTGGTTCAGAATACTCAACTCACATCAGTTATTTTTTCTTTTCTCACACTTTATTTATCTTGTGCTAGTGACCTCTTCAATGAAATGCTTTCTTCTGCACTTACCATAAAGACATACAAAATCAGCAGTTTCTCCTCCAAAACATAGTTACCCTCGAATATGATGTACCCCTAAATTGTTTTTTGTGGTCTTTGCAACTTCAACATGTCAGTTGGTATTTAGTGATTAATCCAAAGAGCTAGAAGGAAAGATTGGGAGTACTTCAAATCTTGTTAAATTTGTTTGCAAAACTTTAATGCTCATCTTAAAGATGCCCAATGGAAAAGGAGGTGTTGAAACATGTTAAATGTTCTGTAGTTCTGATGTACTCACTAGAAGTTCTGAATGTCTATCAGTGTTCTCTCTTGCTATCATTTAATCTTTGTACGTGTGATATTCTTCGCAGAGCACTTGTGTTTGGCTCATGAAATGTATCTGTTCAGTACACTTTAAGAAAAAAAGCTAAAAATAATTTTAAAATGCTTATAAATAGGTTTCACATGAAAATTCATTCTATAGGGCTACCAGAGCATGGCTCTTTTTTTCCTAATCATATTTAAAAGAAAATACTGTAATAGCAGAAATGTGTGCTGTATGGGGTTCATTTTGTGAGCCGGCAATTCTTACATCAACAAAGAAACAATGGAACCTTTTTAAACAAGGTTCCATTTATTCCCCTTATTCAATTTTGAAAATAAACATATTTTAAAAATTATACATCTCAGCTGTCGTATATCCTTTGTTTGTTGTGATCTACTCTTAAGTAAATGACAAATTATTACAATTATTTATTTTAATTTTCACATTAAAGGAATATTCCGGGTTCAATTCAAGTTAAGCTCAATCAACAGAATTTGTTAAATAATGCTGATTATCACAAAATACAGGTGAAACTCGAAAAATTAGAATATTGTGCAAAAGTTCATTAATTTCAGTAATTCAACTTAAAAGGTGAAACTAATATATTATATAGACTCATTACAAGCAAAGTAAGATATTTCAAGCCTTTATTTGATATAATTTTGATGATTATGGCTTACAGTTTATGAAAACCCCAAATTCAGAATCTCAGAAAATTAGAATATTACATGAAATCAATAAAAAAAGGATTTTAAATACAGAAATGTCGGCCCTCTGAAAAGTATAATCATGCATATGTACTCAGTACTTGGTTTGGGCCCCTTTTGCATTAATTACTGCCTCAATGCGGCGTGGCATGGATGCTATCAGCCTGTGGCACTGCTGAGGTGTTATGGAAGACCAAGATGCTTCAATAGCGGCCTTCAGCTCTTCTGCATTGTTTGGTCTCATGTCTCTCATCTTTCTCTTGGCAATGCCCCATAGATTCTCTATGGGGTTCAGGTCAAGCGAGTTTGCTGGCCAATCAAGCACAGTAATACCATGGTCATTGAACCAGGTTTTGGTACTTTTGGCAGTGTGGGCAGGTGCCAAGTCCTGCTGGAAAATTAAGTCAGCATCTCCATAAAGCTTGTCTGCTGAAGGAAGCATGAAGTGCTCTAAAATGTCCCGGTAGACGGCTGCGTTGACTCTGGACTTAGTAAAGCACAGTGGACCAACACCAGCCGATGACATGGCTCCCCAAACCAACACAGACTGTGGAAACTTCACACTGGACTTCAAGCATCTTGGATTGTGTGCCTCTCCATTCTTCCTCCAGACTCTGGGACCTTGGTTTCCAAATGAGATGCAAAATTTGCTCTCATCAGAAAAGAGGACTTTGGACCACTGAGCAACAGACCAGTTCTTTTTTCTTTAGCCCAGGTAAGACGTTTGACATTTGAAGCCCATGTCCAGGACCCGTCTGTGTGTGGTGGCTCTTGATGCAGTAACTCCAGCCTCAGTCCACTCCTTGTGAAGCTCCCCACACATTTGAATGGCCTTTTCCTGACAATCCTCTCCAGGCTACGGTCATCCCTGCTGCTTGTGCACCTTTTTCTTCCACACTTTTCCCTTCCACTTAACTTTCTATTAATGTGCTTTGATACAGCACTTTGAGAACATCCAACTTCTTTTGCAATTACCTTTTGAGGCTTTCCCTCCTTGTGGAGGGTGTCAATGATGGTTTTCTGCACAACTGTCAGGTCAGCAGTCTTCCCCATGATTGTGAATTCAACTGAACCAGACTGAGAGACCATTTAAAGGCTCAGGAACCCTTTGCAGGTGTTTAGCTGATTAGAGTGTGACCCTTTTCACAATATTCTAATTTTCTGAGATTCTGAATTTGGGGTTTTCATAAGCTGTAAGCCATAATCATCAAAATTATATCAAATAAAGGCTTGAAATATCTTACTTTGCTTGTAATGAGTCTATATAATATATTAGTTTCACCTTTTAAGTTGAATTACTGAAATTAATGAACTTTTGCACGATATTGTAATTTTTCGAGTTTCACCTGTATAATTTTGACTCATCACTCCATTTCTTTAAAAAAACAAACAAAAAAAAGTAAAAATCGAGGCCACAGTGAGGGGAAGTAAATGTTGCCAGTTTTGTGAAGCTAATAATTTTATAAAAGCACTTGCCATAATTCATGTAAAAAAAAAAAAAAACAATGTTTTATTTGAGCTGTAAATTTGTTTGAATTTTAATTTTTACAGTAGTTTCAGGGTTTGTTGAGAACAGTGTTAAGTTGTAAAATTGGCTATAACTTTATACAGAAAAGGTTAGTAAGTTGTTTTATCACACTAAAATCATGTTAACACATTGTTTACATTTTGTGGATATGCTTTAACATTTACAGATTGGCCCCCATTCTCTTCCATTGTTAGTGCCTTACTGTAACTCAGATTTTATTTTTATTTTTTTTAAGAAAAGGAGTGGCAAGTAAAAATAATTTTTTGTGGTAATCCACATTATACCACAAATACAGTTGATTGGTTTTAACTTGTATTAAACCTGGAACATTCATTTGATTGTTTCTATATTTACATTTTAAAGTTTTACGTTTTTTATTTATTCATTATACTTCATGAAAACATTTAGGATTTAGTGTGTTAAAGCTGCACTACTTAACTTTGTGCTCTCAAGTGACATTTGTGGTTGAAACTTAAAATTGCAAGCAATTTGCATTAGAATGTATTGTCAATTGTGTTCTGACAGATGATTCTCTTAATTTGAGTTTAACTGGATATCGCCTGTGTGTGATCATGATTGGAGCCGGCATAATGTGCTATTTTCATGTTGATATTATGTTATACAATTAAACATTTGAAACGGAAATATTATATGCTTTGATGAAGATAAACAACACTTATTTAAATGTTTGAATTAATGTTACACTAAAATCGCTTTGCTGACACTGCACTCAAAGCACTTTAAAATAGAGAACTGTCTTTTGGTGTTTTTTGGTCTGAGGCAGTTTGGTATTATGCCTTATTGCAGTGGTTCTCCATTTATTTGGTTCAGGCCCCCCACTTTAAAACAAGAAATAGTTCCTCCAGGGGGTATGGAGGCCTATGCGTTATTATTTTTCTGTCTCGTTTTCTCGTGATCTCGACATAACAAAGGTTGTTTTCTCGTGATTATGACTTAATTTTATTTCGTGATCTCGACATAACAAAGGTTGTTTTCTCGTGATTATGACTTAATTTTATTTCGTGATCTCGACATAACAAAGAGTTCCCTATCGAGAGGTCTCTCCTATTGCGTAAGTAGCTTACGCTATGGGAAAACTCCGTTTCTCGAGAAATATTGAAGTCTTTATGTAAAACGCATTGCAGCTGCACAGCAGACAGTGATGAGCGAAGCAGCTCGGTCATTGGCTGTGCTGCGGCAACTGCTCGAACCAGTGACGGGGCGACTTAGAAAGCGCGACCAATGGGGGCACGTCCCGCATTCGCGCGCTCAGAGCCTGCTGAAATTAGCATATGAGGGCTATATAATGAACGTCCCGTCATGCCAGTTCTTTTAGATTTAATCTCCTTCAGCGAAGACCTTCTCTTCGCTGGATCCTCCGGATTTTTGGAGTCTTTCGCCACCGTGGACAAGCTTACAGCGGGACTGCTGAGAGGACGCCGGCATCTTCAGCCGCCTTCGAAGCCTTCTGCTACACCATCCGGCGCGCATCGCATATCCTTTACTGAACAAGCGTTCGCCCCCGCGATGCTTTTTTAAGAATAAAAGAGTTATTTTCCAGGCGTTGTTTCAAATGCCTTCAGCCTGCGCCGCGTGCAGAGGCCCTCTTTCCGACGGAGATCGGCACATCATCTGCACTCGCTGCCTGGGTCTGGACCACGCAGAAGCTGCACTCATTCAGGGCGGATGCCCTGAATGCGACTCTTTGGGCCTCGCCGAGCTGCGCACTCGCTTTGCCGTTTTCACCGCAAGCGAGCCAGCTGCCCCCGTGCTGCCACCTCTGTTCGAGCCGCGCAAGAAAAAGCACCGCTCACAGAGGCTGCCAGAGCACCCCGACTCCAGTGATGTCACACCGGCTCAGTCCCCGCGGGCATCACCGCTACCAGATGTCTCCCCGCCGCCGGTCAATTTCACGAAAGCGGACCTGCACCCCTCCAACAAAGCGGTG
The DNA here is from genome assembly GCF_025860055.1 of Xyrauchen texanus. Taxonomy (NCBI): domain Eukaryota; kingdom Metazoa; phylum Chordata; class Actinopteri; order Cypriniformes; family Catostomidae; genus Xyrauchen; species Xyrauchen texanus. The sequence continues at coordinate 20,024,193 of NC_068305.1, forward strand.
GGTCTCGTCTCGTTCGGCACATCAGGGGACGACGACGGAAAGGATGACAGCCTCTCTCTTGACGCTGCATCCGACGACTGGCATGGACTCTGAGATCGTCCGTATCCTGTCTAAGGCCGTGGAAGACCTCGGGCTCGACTGGTCTTCTCCGGAAGAACCCGCCCGCAGCCGGCTGGATGAGTGGTTCCTGCAGGGGTGCCAGCAGGCCCCCCGACAGAGACCCTCTCCTTTCTTCCCTGAGGTGCACGACGAGCTCACAAAGTCGTGGAAAGCCCCGCACTCGGCTCGCATAAAGCCTTCTTTCTCTTCTTCGCTCTCCTCAGTGGACGGCGCGAGAGAAAGAGGCTACGAGGCAACTCCGCCCCTAGAGGAGACTGTGGCCAACCATCTATGCCCACCCTCCACCGCTGGATGGAAGGCCAGAGCTTCTCACCCATCGAAGCCGTGCAGAACCACATCAGCTCTCACCGGTCGCGCATACGCCGCCGCCGGTCAAGCTGCGTCAGCGCTGCATTCGATGGCGGTTCTACAAGTGTTTCAGGCCAAATTTCTCCGCTCTATGGACAAGTCTGGACCTGAACCCGACGCTTTTAAGGACCTGCGCAGTGCTACGGATGTAGCTCTGCGAGCCACAAAGGCCACCGCCCAATCCATTGGCCGGGCCATGGCTAATTTGATCGTCCTTGAGCGCCATCTGTGGCTAACGCTAACGGAGATGAAGGACGCGGATAAGGAACCCTTTCTTGACACACCTGTCACTCAGTGTGGCCTGTTCGGACCTACGGTGAGAGATTTCACGGAGCACTTCACTGAGGCGCGGAAGGATTCGCAAGCTATGCATCACTTCCTGCCTAAGCGTTCCAGCTCATCTCAAAAACCACCCCAGCAGCAGCAGCGAGCCAGGGCAGAGCCGCCCGTCTCCCAGCCAAAGAGCAGACCTGAAAAGGACGCTCGACGCCGCTCGCGTTCCACTGGCCGAAGAAAGCCGCAGGAGCAACGAGGCCCTCGACCCAGAATCACCCTGAACACAGAGCCTCGTAAGTCTTCCTAGCAGCAGGAAGAAAGAGAGGGAGTACACGTCTCGCAAATGCCGGACCGCTCCCTCGCAAACATTTAAAACATTACCCAGTCCCCTTACAGGCGGCTGGAAATGTCTATACAGCAGTCAATGGGCCAGTCATAAAACTCGCTCACCTGCAATCAAACGCCGTTTTCACGGCGACACAGAAATCACCAAAAGAGTCATTTTCTGCCTGTGTCACTAAGGGTTCACATGTCCACACTAAAGTGCGCATTCCCACATATACTGTCCAAACAGTGCCAAACACCTCCCCAGCTCAGGCTGGATGTCTCAAAAGTGTAGATCGTGTGCCTATTGTCATGTATGCACCACTACACACAAGCACTGTTCCCACAGTTATAAACACTTCCCCAGTAAAAACGGGAAGTGCTATAATTGTAGCGCGTGTGCCTGCCGTATTGCCCCTACACACAGCTACCCACACAGTTTCAAATAGCTATGCCGCAAACATCACAGATGCAATGCGCGAGCTAAGAAACTCCCCGCTAAATGCGGAAAGCTTTATGAATGTGGCGCGCGTGCCCATAATGATGAATGCACCCCCACGAGGCGGGTTTTTACAGCCGCTATTTTCTCGTTCCGAAAAAGGACGGTGGCCTTCGCCCCATCCTGGATCTCAGACATCTGAACAAAGCGTTAATGATTCGCTCGTTCAGAATGTTAACAACCAAACATATCCTCGCGCAAGTTCGCCCCGGGGATTGGTTTCTATCAGTGGATTTGAAAGACGCTTACATTCACATCCCGATAGCGCCTCACCACAGGCCCTTTCTGAGATTCGCTTTCGAGGGACAGTCATACCAGTACACAGTACTACCATTCGGCCTATCATTGGCCCCCCCGTACATTCACAAAATGTATGGACGCGGCACTTTCCCCTGAGACAGCGGGAGTGCGGATACTGAATTACCTCGATGATTGGCTAATCATAGCACAATCAGAGGTTCAGTTAATGACACACAGATCTTGGACTATCAGCCATTTACAATGCCTGGGTCTGAGAATAAATTTTGCAAAGAGCGTGCTATCCCCCAGCCAGAATATTTCTTTTCTGGGAATAGTGCTAGGCTCAGTGCAGATGACAGCGCGCCTCTCATCAGAGCGCGCGCTCTCTATTCGACGCCTTGCAACAGCGTTCAGAACGGGCACGCACGCCCCCGTCAAACGATTTCAGAGAATGCTCGGTCTCATGGCCTTGGCATCAGCTGTACTCCAGCTAGGATTGTTGCACATGCGTCCTCTCCAGCGCTGGCTCAAGAGCCGTGTCCCCACTCACGCATGGCGCTCGGGCCACTTTTTGATCAGAGCGAATCACGGCTGTATAAAAGCCCTGACGCTCTGGAAAGCCATAAACTGGTATCAAACCGGCGTGAGTCTGGGCGTGAATACGTAGAGAAAAATGATCACGACAGATGCCTCCAAAATATGATGGGGGGCCCTTTACGAGGGCAGGCCTGTTTCCGGCTTTTGGTCAAACCCGGAAAAGCGCCTACACATAAACTGTCTGGAAATGAAAGCGGTCGCCTTGGCTCTCAGAGCCCTGCGTCCATACCTGCAAAACGAACACGTCCTGGTCCGAACGGACAACATGACGGTAGTTTCGTATATAAATCGCCAAGGTGGACTCTATGGCCAGGGAGCTCATCCTATGGTCACAACACCACCTGCGCTCGCTAAGGGCAGCGCACGTGCCAGGTGTCCTGAACCAAGGAGCGGACATGCTATCCAGAGACAAAGTTCTCCCAGGAGAATGGTCTCTCCACCCTCTGACGGTTCAGTGGTTATGGCGAACCTTTGGCGAGGAAGAGGTCGACCTCTTCGCCTCCAAGGAAAACGCGCACTGCCCTCTCTTCTTCTCAAAAAGCACGGACGCGCTCGCCCAAGTTTGGCCGAGCCGCCCCTTGTATGCTTTTCCCCCGATCGCGATGCTGCCTCAGGTCATCAGTCGGATCAGGGAGGTGAAATGTGCAGTGCTCCTGGTAGCCCCACCCTGGAAAAACCAGACGTGGTTTCCAGAGCTGGTACAGATGATGCAATCTGCCCCATGGCCGATTCCGCTGAGGCAAGACCTCCTCGGACAGGCCAGCGGGATGATTCTTCATCCCCGCCCCGATCTGTGGGCCCTCCATGCATGGCCCCTCAACGGGTTCCTGAGAACCTCCCCAGTGGAGTTCTGAAAACCATTACTGAGGCGTGAGCCCCCTCTACGAGGCGCTTGTATGCCCAAAAGTGGAAAGTGTTCAGTGACTGGTGTGATACCAAGAGCTTGAACCCCAAAACCTGCGAGATACCAAGTGTACTCGCCTTTTTGCAGGAGCTGCTGGAGGCGGGCCGCACACCCTCCACGCTCAAAGTCTATGTGGCTGCCATAGCGGCGTCACACAATCCTGATAAAGGACACTCATTAGGAAAAAAGATCTGATCGTTCGTTTCCTAAGAGGCGCTAGGAGGATGAACCATCCTCGCCCACCTTCGGTGCCGATCTGGGACCTGGCCACGGTCCTGGACGCACTCAAAGGTGCCCCGTTCGAACCTCTCTGAACCGTGCACCTCAAGCAGCTCTCGCTCAAAACCACGCTCTTGTTGGCACTCGCTTCAGTTAAAAGAGTGGGCGACCTGCACGCGCTGTCATCAAGCGCTGCTTGCCTGGAATTTGGACCTAACGACTGCAGAGTTGTCCTTAGGCCAAAGCACGGGTATATTCCTAAGGTGCTCTCTACACCCTTCAGAGCACAGGCGATATCTCTGGCAGCGCTATCGTCCTCAGCAGATGAAGGTGATGCAAATTTACTCTGCCCGGTCAGGGCGCTAAGAGTATATTTGGAACGTTCTGCCCTGTTCAGACAGACGGAACAATTATTCGTATGCTTTGGCGGCCGAACTAAGGGTCTCGCTGTCTCAAAGCAACGAATATCGCGCTGGATAGTGGATGCTATAGCGCTAGCTTATGGAGCCAAGAGCCTTCAATGCCCCTTAGGCGTCAGAGCTCACTCTACGAGGAGCATGGCCTCCTCGTGGGCATGGTCGAGTGGGATACCCATTGAAGATATTTGTGCGGCGGCAGGTTGGGCCTCGCCTTCCACATTTATCAGGTTTTATAACCTACAGGTTCCCTCACTGCATTCCAACATTCTATCAGTCTGACTGTGGAATGAACTGGAGTATGTATATGCTGGGCATCATCTCCTCACTTATAAGGTCCGTCTCTGACCGACTTAGAGGGTTTATTATGCGTACCAGTACACAAAAGCTCAGTACATGAGATATGTGCTTGTGTTTGTACAAGGAGCGTCCCACCTTGAAGGCAAGGGCGCCCTGTCATACCCCACTATATAGCTCGCCGCTGGCCGGCTCATGGAATATCACTTTGCTTTAAGGCTCAGGCACCTGCCTCTGGCTTTATAGAGCAAAGTCAGCACGCACAGCCTTTTACATGGTGTTCCCATAGCGTAAGCTACTTACGCAATAGGAGAGACCTCTCGATAGGGAACGACTCGGTTACTAACGTAACCTCGGTTCCCTGAGAGGAGGGAGCGACTATTGCGTAAGCTGCCGTGTCTGTGCTTGGTCAGTTCGCTTCAGTCGATTGAACCTAAAAGAACTGGCATGACTGGACGTTCATTATATAGCCCTCATATGCTAATTTCAGCAGGCTCTGAGCGCGGGAATGCGGGACGCGCCCCCATTGGTCGCGCGTTCTAAGTCGCCCGTCACTGGTTCGAGCAGTTGCCGCAGCACAGCCAATGACCGAGCTGCTTCGCTCATCACTGTCTGCTGTGCAGCTGCAATGCGTTTTACATAAAGACTTCAATATTTCTCGAGAAACGGAGTTTTCCCATAGCGTAAGCTACTTACGCAATAGTCGTTCCCTCCTCTCAGGGAACCGAGGTTACGTTAGTAACCGAGTCGTTTTTTTGCCTTTAATTATCTCAAAACACTATACAGTTTTAATTGACCAACATGATTTACAATTCAAATTTTATTACAAGGTATGAAGGACAATGAGAGATCCTTGGCAGAAAAGTAAAAATGTATTATATGTAAATGTAAAGTTATGTTAATTCAGTACTCTTTGGTTATAAAATATTCACCTGCCCTATCCAAGAGTTTTCTAAACCAGTCACCTTTCACATAGGCTAAATCAATCATATTAATAAACACCAGGCATTACGTCACAAATACTTAATAAACGCTTTTTCATCGATATAGAGATTGCTAATGTGACGTCATCGTGACGTATTACCAGTGGTGAACGCGGCACAAACAGAAGGCGCCAGACTTGATTGCATGGAGGGAAGAACGCAGTGTTCAAGATGCCGTCTACCTGCTGTGTTATAAACTGCAATAGTCGTTCAAACGATAGAAGTGGCATAAAGCTTAAGAACGGAAAATCCTTTTATCGTTTTCCAGCGTGGAAAAATAATAGTACAAGCCATGTTTCAGAGGTGACAAAAAGGCGACGAATGGCATGGATAGCAGCAGCAAGGAGGCCCAAGATTAAATAATACTACCATTAAAAACACATTTGATATTCTTTTTTAATCAATCTCTCTTTCGTGGGCGCACACACAGTTCGATCGTGCCTCTCTCTCTCGCAGGCGCGCACACACACACACACACTCCAGCATTGCAATCTTGACATGAATTCTGACTGCATGCAGATAGATGAGAGACAGCGAGGAGTGTGTTGCTTAAAACATTAGCATACCGTTGAACGGACGACAGTTTTCTGCCCCACTTTTACAATCTCCAGGTCCTGGACCCATCCATCTGTAAAAAAGACCTGGGCCTGCTGCAGCGACTTGAGCACTGGATCACTTTGGTGAAGGGCGCTAGGTGCAAGCGGAATACCCAGTCGGCTGTTCCGTATTACCAAGGTCTACCGGCTCGGACCTGACAAAACACGGGACGAGACCGACTCAACCCTGAGATTGTAGAATCTCGCAAAGGTATTGGGTGTTGCCCAGCCCACTGCTCTTCAGATTTTGTTGTGGTTTCTGCCCAATTTGTGAAAAATCATTCTGAAATAATTAAAGAAAAATTTAATCTTTATCTTTATCTGATATCTTTATTATCAGAGATAACAAGCCGAGTTGCCCCTGCAGAAACAACTGATGTGTCTGGAGTTTGCTCTCACTTACATAGGTCTAACAAGGTGTGGCTAAAACCTTCCATACATTATGTTCTGTGTCTTCAGTCTGTTATTTTTAAGAAGGGAACCTCTGGAACCTCTTTAAGGGGCCTTATCATATATTTTCCAAATATGAGTACCATATGTGATCACGCATTGCATTCTGAGGGGCCTAATTTTCACAGGCCTCTACACTCACTCACACACACACACACAGTAAAATACATACTTGACCATCAGAAATAATTGTAGAATAAAATGGCTATATTTACACTTGATTAATTTATATTTAACTTGATAAAAATGTTCCACATTCCCCCCTCTGAGACTTACATAATTCTTACCTTCACTGTTTTACCCAGAGTACAGTTTCATAATTTAGTCATCTCAGTTATGCTATCTAGAGACTAAATCAATTCACACAGCTTCACCTTCAATTACCAGATTATGCAACCACACTCCAGTGAAGATTTTCAGAAACTAAACATCTCATCTCCATTCAAGTTTGAGTAAAGAATTCTGTCCCCATATACCTTCATTCAATAATTGAAACATATAAGCATGGGTTAGGGTTTAAGCATGAGTGTGCAATTAGAGTATATCAAAGATAAAACAAAATATTCATCATAATATCAAGAGTTCTTTTTCGTAATGTAGATGTCTTCAGATTATCAGAGCAAAAATGATTTTACCAATGGTTACACACGCCAGATTATTTTTCCTCCCACAAGAATTGCTATTTCAATCATTATATTAATTTTAGCCAATTGTGCACCCCGTTTCTTCAACAATTCTATTTAAATTATTATTTTAAAAAAAGCCAAGCATTGTTAGTCTTTTGTCACCACCATGTTTTCTTTTTCCATTCTTCATTAATATTCAAATGTACATAAGTTAAATAAAAGCATGAGTAAAAATAATGTTTCAATCTTAATTCTTCATCATACAAACATTCTCAGGTTTGTTTAATACTTCTTTAATAATCTAGGCACTTCTTTGTATGCAACGGTTCTCAAAATTTTACCCCCAAATCAAATCTTTAAATAATATTCTACACAGGGTATGATTCCCTTTCACGGCCCCAAATCAGCTGGACCACCTGGGGATGGAGCCTCCACTCGTGTCGAGGTTGCCTGGGATATGAATGGGATGATGTGATGTGAGCGTATGCTGCCTTGGCGATTTATGTATGCTACCGTCGCAGTGCTGTCTGAACAGCTCAAGACGTGCTTGCCCTGAATCAGCGGGAGAAACCTCCACAGGGCAAGGAATACAGCCAGCAACTCTATGGATTGCTGAACTAGCTAGGCCCACCGCTGAGTTTGCGCAGTCGGCACGACTTGGAAGGATGAATGGGGCATGATTTCTACAGCTACTTGCTGGAAAGAGGTGTGCCACTACCGCCTCCTCCACAGGGGGTAGTTGGGCATAACCTTTGTTTTCCCTGTGATCCACATTAGAGAGGATAGTATCGCTGTGCAAGTGATCTGAATAGGGCATGCGCCAGGATTTTGACAGTTCCTTATGAACTTCAGGGTAGAACGGGGCAGATCTGTGGAGTGCGGCTGCTTGATGGCATCTGGACTACTGGAACCATTCATCAAAGCAAGATTGTACAGGTTCCTCTAGAGGAGACCACTCGAGACAGAGCTCTTCGACCAGTGGCGCATGCACGCTTCTTGCACTCGCTGAGGGAAGGGGTGGCAGCATCATCCACTGACTACTCGCCTGATGCAGCGAGAGACATGACATCATCATCATCATCCCTAGTGTCAGAACCGCTGAACAAGACGAGGCCTTGCTCTCCTGCAGAGGTCCGGAGCTCGTCACACATACAATGTATCGGCTAAGTTGCATTACATGGAGATCGAGGGCCTTGCGGGCCGGGTATCGGCACGACATCCACCTCAAATTCATCCTGCTCGTCCTTGCGGCCCCGCCGTACCTCCTCGTGTGATCACTCGCATGTTTCAGAAGCAGGTGGGAGGGTGTGGGAGGCTGAATCATCCCCCAGAACAAGGTCGATTCGCTAGTGCAGCATCTTGAGACTCATGCCCTCACAGTGAGGACAGCCTGTCTCCATGAGAGATGACTCTGCACGGGCGCAGCCCAGACAGTGACTGCAGCTCTCATGCCGATCTGACAGAGCCTCTTACAGAACGACATCTTTAAAAAGATGCAAACATGTACTCCCTCATATATATATATATATATATATATATATATATATACACACACACACACACACACAATATAAATCATAATTGCTTAAGGACACACAACTCCTGCCGAAGCAATGCGGGGAATCAGGATACCGAAGCAGCTTGTTCACCAGTGAAGCGTCAAGTGGCGAGTTGGACTGATGTTCGCCGGAGCATTGCAAGGGAGCCGAGTGTCTTCTCATTGCCATGAAAATCCCTCTTATTACCATATAGTGTAGTTTTTGAACTAGCAACGAAGGCTTGTGCTGTATCAAAGCTAGATACACTTGATCAATACAAGTATATCTATGTGAACGCACTCCCCCTCCCACACACACACACACTATATGTATATATATATATATACACACACACACACACACACACGTATTCGTGAGTGAAAAACAGCCGTCATGTCAGCACAAATCTCAGTGTAGTCGAAAAGTTGTTAAGATTTACATCAGAGAAGCTAGATACAAAAATGGCGACACTCGCTGCTGCTGAGAAGTGTGCTTAAACTTACATCATTGCGATTTTGAAGCAATGATATTTCTGACGAGAGCTGCAAAAAATAAAGGAAATCCCACACAAGATCTCTGTTTCTGAGTTTCTCTTTCGATCGTCCAAACACAAATTCACACACACATGCATTACCTTGTTACACCAGTAAGTACTCCAGTAAAGCAGCACAAGCCTCGGTTGCTAGTTCTAAAGTGACGTTTTCGAATTAGCAATGAAGGATCAGACTGTATCAGAGCAAGACACTGAATCCGTGAAGAAGAAAGTAGTTCCACTCTCAAGAGCGGTTTAGGGATGAAAACCAGAAAATGTCTTGAGATAAAACCCTGAATGATGTTACCACACCTTATGTTATTATTATTATGGAATTCAGTGGTCTGGCGTTAATTATTCCTTTCATCTAACACATGCTATTGTTGTCTTTCATCGCAACACGTTCTGTATACATCTGTTCAATCGTGACCCTACAGAGCTAGAATTAAACCATAGCATCACGATTTGCTCCTTAGTTATACAGTTGAGTATTCAAATTATGAAAAATAACCACATCTGACTGACACTGATACTTTTATTCAATATTTACAGGAATCACAGTTTTTGTAGTTAAATTCCTCTATGACAGATCATTCAACACACTTTCCAAAGTTAAACAACCCATGTCAAATATTGACAATAAAGTCAAGTCACCCTAAAAACATTACAAAAAACAACCACAGCAAAGCTAACCCCCTCCTTGGCTAATAAACACATACAATTCTTCAACCTTGACAAAATCTCATAATTCCTGTGCTCCTAGTAGAATAAATAAAAACTACGCCCCCTACCAAAAAAAAAAAAAAAAAAAAGTTGTCTTCAAAATTCCTTAAATTACTCTTTATGAGCAGATTCCATCAACATTTTACAAGTGTGCTTCTTTGAAGGGAGTCTGTGAAAAGCAGACCATAATGTCCATAAGTCTTCAGTAAGCAGAAGGGCATATTAAGTGTTTGTGAACATAATTTAGAATTGAAAAATGACCAGTAAATAATGTGTCTGATTTAAAGGCCACATGTGATGAATGTCTACGTGTAAATTAAATCTGACACAAAGTTATACTACTTTTGGTTAGAGGCAGTGTGTTTTTAGCCATTGACTTGATATTGCAGTATGAATAAAAAATAGAAAAGCCCATCATCAACAGGTAGGACTTTACTGTATTGCACACGCAAAGTTCCATGCTTCATTACAGTCCTATGTAAACAACATTCACATCTAGCATGTTTGTTATTGTTGAAGGAATACATTATAATATACTGTTATATTGCTGATGTTCTTACCCACTGAATGCTCTTGAGATGCAAGTAGATTTACTGCTGTGAAGTGGTTAACAGCACAGAATGTCATGGGGACAGTGAAGGATATTTTTGGTGGCTGATCTGGTATTAGTTTTACTGCTCTTGTAGTGAAGATGAATTAGGCTTGAATATATTAGATAATGGCCAGCATTTACCCAAAGTGCACTGCTCAAACACAAGGTAAAATTATATGAAAAAAGGTTCATTTTTGGCTATTTAAAACATTACGTATGTGCCAGCCCTCGAAATATGACTGGTAGTTCAAGTAAACTTTAGGTGGCATACTGGAGGAATATGGTGATCACCTAAAAAGAGACCAGTGTATCTGGTTGAAAGTAATGAGCAGTAAATTGTCATTCATTCATTCATTCAGTCTTGGACACGGACGGACACACACACGGACACACGAGTAACACTCTAGACATTCACATTTCTCACACAGTCTCTCTTTGTATGGGTTGTCTTCTGGCGATTATATGTACAAAATGAAACCAAGAGTCACTTCTTCAATCAGAATCCAGAATCAGGCTTGATAAAGAGGGCGGAGAATGCAAAGGCGAGGAATACGATTCCACCGATGATTGTAACTAGAGATTAAGGGGAAAAATATAATTCCATTAATAACCAATCAATCAATTAATAATGAAATTAAGAAAATAGATTCTTTATAACGTAAACTCATAGAACATAATGCATTGTAATAAATAAGCCAATATCTCACCAGTTCTGACGGATATCTTCTGAGCCACCATCCTTCCACCAATAACAGCCAGTCCTGTGCACAGGGAGTGTCCCAAAGTTCCACCGACTGCTACTCCAAATGGATCCTGCAGTACAACATAAGTTTATAAAACAAACACAAAGGCCAGAGGAAAATGGATGAATAAAAACAAATTTTTTTGTAACTATGTGAATAGATTTTTGCAGATAACGATAGTTCCAAAAAGCAACTATCGGCACAGATTAATTGGTAAAACCAATATATTGGTCTGCCTCGATTTACTATACCTCTCTCGCAGCCAGTACAATGGTGGCAAGCTGAGAGCGGTCGCCCCACTCAGCGAGGAAGGTGAGGGTGAGTGCCTGAACGAAAATGGGTGAGATCACACTGTGCCACTTTCTCTGGGGCAACATGGTCGCTGCAGTCCCTTCCTCCATATCGGGTGCTCCGTTTGCCATCTTATAGCGTTGCAGCTGCGAGCGAGAGAGAGAGAGCGAGAGAGAGAAAAACAGCCTGTCAGCGGTCAGATAGAATGCTTAAATTATGCAGGGGGTGTTATATTGCCATGTCTGGGGACAGACGCTTTGGTTACAAGTATATGCTGCTCCATCACCTCCTCATCTTTTTTCTTTATCTCTGCCTGGACCTCCTCCAGCTCCTCCTGCCCTTCATCAGGACTCATCCTCAATCCCTCCCTCAGCATCCTCAAGCCAAAGATGGCGAAAAGCACTGTCGATATGTAGTAGGTGTAGATCCGTGGAATAATGGTAGTTGCATAGCCGAACAGGACTAATGGGAACACAAATGGGTCACAGGTCCTTCAAGCATTCTGAGAATTTATACAAGACACACAGTAGAGAAACACTCACATTTTTCATATTATATAAGATTATTTATATATATATATATATATATATATATATATATATATATATATATATATATATATATATATATATATATATATATATACACACATACATACATATACACACACACATTTTATTGTTGTTTTAATTTTACTGTTATTTTTCATATAAGAATGATCTTATGATGATTTCATCAATGATGTAACACGTTGCAAACTGCAGACAGCGGGGGTGAGAGACGAGTGTCTCCATGTTAGAGTGCGCATCACCCGGCGGAACTGTAAATCTCGACTCCCGCTCAGATTGTGTCTCTTCCGTGACTGGTTGAAGCGGCTCTGACCGCACAGAGAATGACAGTTTTGGAGTTTGCACGCTCCCGTATTATATTAACTTTAATTACTGATTAAATAAAGATATCGCCAAGCTGTGATCTGTGTTTGTGTTATTTTTTCTGGCCACCAGTTCAATTTTTCTGTCTGCTCTGCATTCATAATCACCTGATTTCCACGCTGAACACCGGAAACTCACATGACCAGACGTGCCACTCCCTAAACTGAGACTGACTGGTCATCTTTTTATTAGCGGTGCAGAAAATGGGCAAACAGTTCTCGGAAAGAATGGGCTGTCACGTCCACACGTGCACTTATTTAATTATTTAAAAAAAAAAAAAAAACGCAGCATTTGCCGTCATATAATCGCACAGGCTGACACCGCGATTGCGATATTATTAATCGTGCAGCACTAGTTCAAAGCCATTTCTTAGCGTTAGTAGTAATATGAGAGATCATGTAGTACTCACTTCATGTCACGAACTGGCTCATAATACAAAAAAATGGTATTTTGCCTCCACCTGCTGGCTAAATATGTAATGTAACAAAATTAAATGTAGAGAGAAAGATAGCGCTCAACACATCTGCACTGCTCTTACACTTTAACGGCATGAACACCAGCAGAGTGATACACACACACACACAGTGAAGTGGCTGAGTGCTCATGGAACGTCTCTCATCCAGTCAGATAGGAGGACCGGAACTAACCATTTGTATTGTAAACTGGATGAGAAATAAATAAACCCAGATAACTTGAATGGCGGGTAACTCGAGTTAAGAACAAAAAAAAAAGCTCACATGCACATATAGCACATAAGCATTATTAAATTAACTAAAGCTTGTGTGAGTGACAATCTCTGATTTCACAGTTTCAATTAATTTCCTATTAATTGTCTAAACTACACTACATCATAGAAAGCTCTGGTAAATAGAAGATGAAAACACTATCAATCACTTCTGGCAACCAAGGTAAATTTCTCGGAGTTGTATTGGTGTGATTGTGGTTATGTGAAGTTTATCAATTTCTGAATAAGATAAAAAGCTTTAGAACTGTATTTTACCCACCTGACAAACACGTCATGAGTCCAAGAGCCAACATGGCACCCGCCAAAATAGTGAAGCGATTGTAGCGCATAGCCATGATTGCTGCGATGAAGAACGTCTTGTCTCCCAGTTCAGAGACAATGATGACTGAAATGGCTGCCACAAAGGCATGAATAAAGCCAAGGTCTCCTTTATTGGGCTCATTGACACTAACTGCTGGGTCAGGTGCATGACCGGTGGTGGCCTTCTGGAGCTGGACAGAAATTATGTTGGTTGTTAGATCAATTATTAGTGATGGTAACAATTGCACAATAATTTAGAAGCATGACACTTTCTTGTTTGTGATTTTTGTAGATCACAAAACGGAGAAGTAGAATCACTTACAGTAACTCCTATTTGGGTCAATGTTAACAAACTTATAATGCTTTGAAACTTTATAAGCTTTGATGATTTAAAGAATCTCTGAACTCTTCAAGGAGACACATTACAACTACTAAGAGCAATTGTGTTTGTCACTCCATTCACATGAAATACACATGTTGAAATTTGAAATCTGTGTATTGCCCAAAGTAATTGTACCATTATGACACTTTTGTTTGAATCACTGACTCTTGGGTAAAAGTGACAAATATCAGCTAAATATGCTTTCTTATTCTTCCAAATATCTTTGCCTGAAAAAAAAAACAAAACAAAAAAAAAAACATAATTGGGTACAACAATGTAAAGAAGTGATAAAAGAAAGTTTTGAATGTTCTGCTGATTAATCGTCACTTTCTTTATCACATGCTTCGAGTAAACCTACAGATTTACTCCACTTGCTTCTCGTCACCTTATTTTATTGCTGTGTTCCGCAAATGAAACTCATTTTGATACTTCATCCATACATCCTTTAGATGGTAGTAAGATTTTACATATACAGCAGATGCATCTTTCTAATGATTCAGAATATGAAGCGCGAGAGAACATATCTTTAAGAGGTTATGAGATTTGTTCACCAACACGAGTAAAGATCAACGAACATCTAAATAACACACACACACACACACACACACACAAAGGAAACTAAAATCAGCCTAAACTGGTAGGCTAGTTTAGAGGGGTTTGGAGCATTTTTATTTATTTTTGGTCTTTAAGATGGATGACCATATAAAACGAGTTAAAACCATCTTCGACTGATGTTAGCCGTTTTATTAGTAAAACTATAAACTAAGAGTAATCACATCATGTTAAAACTGGACCATCCGTTTATTCCAGCCTGACAAGTCATGTGAATATAAACCTGTGAAAGTCAGTGGTCAAACTAGTTTGCCTTGAACTATTGCGCTAATGTACAGCCCTAATTACCCCATTAATTCCAGTTTTACTCTACTTTCACGAATATACATTTTTATTTAACAAACTCTCCCAAGCGTATAATACTTGTTTAATATGTACCTGCACAGGCTGTTCCTCTTCAATGACTTTATTCTCCTCTTGAGTTGCAAAAACTCCGGCTGACAAAAATGTGACGGTCAAAATCAGGAAGCATATAAACCTGCGCCCGCCATGCCACTCACCGGCCCGGAGAGGCATATTTGTGGTTGGATAACACGGCTTCTAGTGTGTTAATACTCTGCAAATTACAACAGCAAAAACGTAACATTTATGTACATCCACGTTATGTTGTTACGGTCTTGTTAGCCCACCGTGGTCAACCTAGCTGAGAGGCTAACGCCAAGGCAACTTGCTTTTTAAAACGCACCATGATTGGCCAGTTGAGAGTTCATCGTGTACCCAAGACCTTTACGTAAGTCAAATTGATGGAGACTACTGGTTGAGACGTCTGTCTCATTGACGTACGACGGAACACCTTCAGAAAGGTAGAGTTGCAGCGCAAAAGGGAAATACTGTACAAGGAATGTGCATAGCCCTTCTACCTTGTAGAGCCTGCAATGTTAGCAACAAAATGCATAGACATAGATATGCTAACGGTGGTACAGAAGCTTTTATTTTTTTAATGGATATCTATGGAGGAGATGCTTGAATGTGGTAAACAAATTGCTTTTGTGATAAAAGAGCTCCTCACTTAATGAATTTATCGCCTGTCCGCTAATCTTCAACATGTTTGACACTACTAAAATGCTTATAGAGTGAACTATGTGTTAAGTTTACAACTATAAAAAAAGAAAAAAAAAGATGTTTTATAAGAGGCGACGCGGACAATTTGCGACAGGTAGGTGTCAGTTTACGGCTCTCACCGTTCATTTGTATGGTGTCCGCAAACAGTGACTTACTGTCGTAACATACAAATTGGCCGTTACGCTTTACCGGAAGGTAAAATCGCTTAGGTTGTTACAATATAATAAATTTAAAAAAAAAAAAAAATTATATATATATATATATATGGCTCATAGACTAGTGAGTATAATTAAAGAGATAGTTCACTCAAAAATGAAAATTATCTCATCATTTACCCTCATGCCATCCCAGACGTGTATGGCTTTCTTTCTTCAAACCAAGATTTTTAGAAGAATATCTCAGCTTTGTAGGTCCTTATAATGCAAGTGGATGGTGATAGGCACTTTAAAGCTAAAAAAAAAAAAAAAAAAGTATTCCATACAACTCCAGTGGTTAAATTAATGTCTTTTAAAGCGATATGGTCGCTTTGGGTGAGAAACAGATCAATATTTAAGTATTTTTCACTATAGTTGTTTACTTCCGATGGCTTTACAATGCACATTCACAAGAGGACCGAGTACACAGCCTCTCCTACTGTCGTCCCATGCTTGACTGTTAAGCTGTATCCCATAACAGAGCAGTTGTTAAATGAGAGAGAAAGGTTGTTATATCAGTAAATAAAGAATATCTGATATTATCCATACTGACATATCTTCGGAAGGAAGCTGCTTTTGTCAGTCACCAACTGTGCTGTCTGTGTCAGTCCATTTCAGATATGTTGTTTGTATTTCCCTCCATAGTTCTTCAAATAACATACATTGCCAATAAGTGTCAGCTCTCTCTGAAAAGTGACATTGAGAAAATCTATGCTTTGTGCACTGCAGTCAAGTTTATTCAATAATTCAGTTCTAAATTACATATAAAAAGAGCTTATTACATAAGAAGAAGAAAAAGTTGTGTTGATAAGTATATGTTTCAAACTTTACTCTGTTGTTATCATGACAGAGCTGGGTGGTCAGTGCCTGGTTACAGAGTACATAGATTACCACCAGTCATGTAAGTGAACTGCTACCACAACAAACACTCAATCCAAAGTAAATCAGAAGTTCAGCCAGGTAATTAGAACAAGAGACCACCTCAAACCAGCCACCATGTGGCATCTTGTGGGCCAGAGTCTCTACTTTACCTACATCAAAGTACAGAGTGAACAAAGGTTCAATTCCAGTTGTGGCTTTAAACAGACTCTTCATTCCTCACAAACAAATGTAGCAATTTGTTAGTCACATTCTAAATTTGGTTGTTGTTATTTAACTGAAATGCATGAATTTGGTTACTTGACATTCGCCATGGGTTCACACTAGATTTTCCTATGGGGTTTTGGATTTTTGGATTAATGAGTAATATGAGGTCTGTGGTAAAGATTTCTTGATGATACGTGGGCATTTTGTTTTACAACATGTACTACACACTTTTATACCTCAAATGTGAATTTAAGCCGTATCGAATTGCATGCTTACACGCCGGCTTAAAAATTCACGTTTGAGGTATAAAAGTGTGTAATACATAATGTAGAACAAAATGTCCACGTATCGTGAAGTAATGTTTACCACAGATCTTATTTTACTCATAAGTTGAACAACCCCATTGAAAAATCCCAAGGGAACCTGTGTCGAATTAGACTTCTGTGTTTGCCTACAAATTATCACGGCTGAAGAGCTGTAATTTAATTATTAACACTGTAAATATCAAGTTTTAATTAAAATTATTTAATTATTTAAGGATTTTATTTTGCCAGGCAAATTCATTGGTTTCTTAGCTGAGCTGTCAGTTCTCAGCTTGAACAGCCTTGAGAGGGACCGATGCTGGAGGATGCCCAAATGAAAATTAGAGTCCCAGTTACATGATGCCATGTTAGTTGATAAAAGAAATGGACAGATGTAGAGCAGATGGACAAACATTAGTTTATACAAATATATGTCCTATAATTGTAAATAATATACTAAAAATGCTAATATTAGCATTTTTATTAAAACTCTGGGATATTATAAATATACTAATAATACTAATATTTTCATTAAATAACTAAAACTAAAACTCACGGATCTCATTCACTGTACTTTTGAGTCTGTCTGGTTAAGTTAGGAGTTTCCTACATGGCAATATGATGACAGGATAGAACTAACCTACTTTAGGCAGAGATCCATTTATACACAAGACAGTTAGTCCAAGTAGGATCTAGTAACACAAACCAAATGCATACTGGACTGGATAACCCCATTAGAGAATACGCTGACAAACAGGCACTCTAATAGCCATCTAAAGGAATGGATCCATAGTTACACTTTTAGAAGCACAACGGACAGCTACAACTCTGAAAATCAAATGTAGTATTTAATTATGCATTTGACATTTATGTTTCATAAATGTAAAATACAAATAAAAGCGCTTTCTTCTCAATATATTCTCAAATACTGTATATTGTAAGATAAAATAATCAAACCATTACAGAAGTTTCCATTGTAACCAGGGGTGGACTGGTAATCTGGCATACCGGGCATTTTCCCGGTAGGCCAACGCACTTTGGGGCCGATCAGGGGCGGACTGGCCATCGGGAGAACCAAGCAGGCCGGTGAGTCGGCAGTTTAACGTGCCGAATGGGCCACGATAAGCTAAAATGAGCCATCGCGTTATGCAGAATGAACCACAAAACGGCAACGCAATATGCAGAAAAGGACAAAGAACACCATCTTATTAAATAAACAGATAGTCCCGCCCCAAAATCAAGCCATTGGTTGAGTCAATATTGTTGCGTCAGGCTGGACGTGTTTCTCAAAAATAGCAGAGCAGTCTTTATAGCACCACATATAGATAAAGTTACTGTTTACAAATAAACGATCCACCCTGCCTCTTCTGGGTTCTATTGGTTGCCCAGAATAGAGCTGGATGGGTGCTTTGCACAAATTGCGCTGAAACTGCCCAAAAAGTGCTGTTTGTGGGATTGAAAAACCTCTTTTCCCACAGATTACTGGAGATAAGAGCTTCTTAAAGGGTAACTAAACCCTAAACCAACTTTTTTTAGTTAATGATCTGTAAGAATGGGGCTTTATTAGTACTGGTCATTGATTCAAGTCATTTTTTTGACATTTGTGTATAAAGTGTTTTAATTCTACAATATATGGTGTAAAAAATCTGATTGCTGCCCTCTTCAGGTTGAATGGTGGCTACTGCAGTTGAATTTTCCTATTGGCTGTTTGCGGTACTTCGTGATGTAAGCGGTGACAGCTGATGTAAGCAGGTTCCAACTCACCACGCCCTTGGTACGAGCTACCACGCCCATGGCAGTATAAAAACCATCTCGTTTCGTCAAAACCACTGTAGCGAGTCAGGAGTTGGAATTGCGATTATTGAAAAACGATCAGGATAGAGTATTTTAGCATCTATTTAGCATAGCATTTATATAGTTATTTAGATTATTTCGTGTAGCCTATGTAGTTAATTAGCATATTTGTTAGTGTAGTATTGTTAGAAGCATAGTTAATTAGTAGCATAGTATTGCGTCAGTTAGGATAGCTTCAAGTTAGCGTAGATTATCTGTATTTAGTACAGTGGTTAGGATGGTACGTTGGTGTAGTGTTTCTGGTTGCAACAGCACTGCTGGACTGTATTGCTTTCCATATAGACTTGGAAATTAGGCCCCAGTGGTTGCATGTCCTTGGGCTGGAAGACGGCTAGTTCCCGCCTATAGCTGGAGGAGTGTGCAAACTGCATTTTACGCGGGATTGCTTCTCCAACGCAATGGAGGTGGAAATGGGCTTCTCCAAACAGCTCGCGCTGAAAAGCGACGCAGTGCCAAACGCTGCTCCTCCTGCATGGACTCCACCACCGCAGCGGCGTCTTGAGGTGAGTGATCATATATATTTGAATCACAATTTATGGTTAGGCTAAAGTTAATCCTCTGGGGTCGACAAACGCATTTTGCTGGATTTTTTCACATAGCGGCAAAATATGAATATGCCTACAGAGCGCACGCTATTGACATCAACTCGATAAAACTCATCAGATTCATGTACATGTCATCTTGCGACCGTGTGAGGAATAATAATAACATAATAGTAATACAATTCACCCTCCTCCACTTCAGGTGAAGGTGGGGGAGAAAAGTCCTTGACTTCAAAAGACCGCTCCGTGGCAAAGCTACTTGCGTCACTCCAGTCACTCTCCATTTTAGAGTCTGACAGCAGCTGTCAATGAATCCGTCACTACGGGTCTCAGGTGCACACCCCCCCGCTCAGCCCCACACACGGTTCGTCCCCTCTATCCCCGCTGGGGTCTGCCCACTTTTCAAGGATTTTTCAAATATTGCTAGTGGGTGGAGTCAGACTCTGAGCAGGGGTTTAGTTACCCTTTAAAATTTCCACCAGATCATTGCATCAGGAAAACTCTGCTCTATTAGACACAACTGACCCGCAGCACATGTGGGTGGATATTAACTTTTTTAACTAAGAAATCACGCAAACTCTGATCACAAACGGCTGTTTGTAATTTCCAAAGTGCTGTCGTTGTGACAGAAATAAAGTCAAATATGATCTTCTATGATCAAGACCACCAGATACGATATAACGGGAGGAAAAGATCCCGTCTCCATCACCACAGTGCATGGACTACTGTTTATGAAAGGATAAATTAATACAAATAATGTCATACAACTAAAATTATGTCTTTGCATTTATTTAGAATGCATTCATGCAGGTTCATTGAAACAAATTTAAACTTGCTTTGCCGATATATCAGAAAATAACCCACATACTTCTCTGCAAACCATAGATAGATCATTTATAAAAACTTTTATTAACAGACATTATTACATTCTATGAAGCTTAAAAGATGATTAAAACTGCAGAGCTGCATATTCCCACCACCGAAATCTGCTGCTCCAAAGAACCCGCAAGAGTGGTTTCCTACGGTGTGACGTCAGAATAATTGCATTTAAAGCATGGTGTTTACAGTTTTCGAAGATATCAACCTGCGAAAGGTTTACATATAATTGTCTCTGCATAATAAGATGGGGTAGGAGAAAGTATTTGAATACAGAAAAAGTTACACAATTCAGCTTTAATATGGGGTCTCTGGTTGATCTTATTTGAAATTTGAAGTACGTTCCAAGCAGATCTTGGGTCGAAAGCACTGATTGCAAGCGTGTCAGTCAGCCAATCAGCGAACTCCACATTCATGATGAAAGAACAAACGGAGAACAGTAGGAGGAGCCCATTCCACATGACCGAAACGACAGAAATGACAGAAACAGCTACAGAATACATAAGAGAAAAATGTTTCCCTACATGCACAAACTATCTGAGAAATATACAGAATAACTTGAAACCATATTTATCCCCAAATCACCTCTTTGACACATCAAAATTGAGCTGTCAGCATGGGTGCGTGACGTGTTCCTTAGTTTTTCCATTTCGGATTAAGTCCTGAAACACCTGTTCAAATTTATAAGGCAGTTGCAATGAAAATATATAGAGGCATAAAGCTACTAGAAAACATAACGCTAGCAAAAACCATATAATATGAACTATTGGGATGTGTCAAGCATCGCAGCATCATAATGCCACCCACTAATTTATATACAAGGGGGAACAAATACTTAAAATGTCTTGTTCTGGGCACTGACATTTGCTGATCGATCCCAAACCCTTTCGATGTCATGTCACACAAAAAAAATCCACAATACAGAAACCACTGCATTATGTTTGATATTTGCAGCGTTTTATATGAAATGATATCAATCGTATATTTATATACAATTTATGGTTCTACTTATGAACACAGGGGGGCAGCAGGCAAAAATATTTGGCCGTGGGTCTATCAAAAATTTATTTGTTCACTGGATAAACTGGTTAGATGTATTTCCACTCATCTACTTACTGCTTACATGCACAGGCAAACCTGACCTTGGCATCATGACCCAATTAAAATATTACCTTTACCAGGTCATTATTATTATTATTTAGAAATATTGTGACAAAGTGGATGGATAGGCTACCTGGTGTTTTGTTTCTGTATACTTGAATTATCATTGCATAAATGAAAAGTTAGCTATAATGTTTGGTAACTGACTTGACATTTCAAGCAGTGTGTCATGCTATATTTAATAAAAAACTAGATTAAACATGTTTCTAGTTGTAATTACATATAATAAAGTATAATTATTAGACGTGCACTTTTATTAACTCGAATTAAGAGACTGCCTATGTATGGAAACTATCAAATAAATGGTGACCAATTACAATTACAAAAATATACACTTCCCTCTATGCATTTTAACATAATTTCTTGTTTTGTTTTTGAATCCTGCACAACAATCTTATCTTTCAACTATACCAATTTTATTTAATGAAAATACTAAATCAGAATATGCATGCTACACATTATCCTGGAATTGTTGTTAGATTTGATGTATCAAAGAGGCGATTTAAAGTGAAATAAATAATCTTTTATTATCATCTATTTACATCTTCCTAATTTATTTATATTCCTAATTTATCTCTATTGCCTGTTTATTCTTATTGTCTATACTTCGTTATTGCTACTTTCTGTTTTATATTTATGTTTGTGCTGTAATGTCTCAATTTCCCCCTGGGGATTAATAAAGTAGTATTGTATCGTATCTCATCAGGGTTATAAGCTTTGTAAAATAAAATGTATGATTTTTTTTTTCCACATGTTGGAATCTAGTAGTGCATTTGCGGTTACTCCAGCCATTTGCTTCGAACAGTTCTGAGGTTCAAATGATATAATTTTACTTTAAAACCTAACAAATGTAACATTACCTTAAAAAGGTAATGTTCCTTACTCTGAATGTGCTAAATTAATCTAAGTTATTATATATATATATATTTATTCAATAAAGTGTCATATGTTTAATTTTTAGGTAGTACATGGTCTCAAAAGCAGTAGGGCATGAGTGTGCTCATGGCTCTGCGAACATCAAAGAGCAGCTTTTCTGTTTATTTGGGCTCATCTTCTGTCGACTCAAACAGGAACCCTGAGACTGTATGCACTCTTACGGAGCCAGCTGTGAAAGTGTGTTTTTCAGAATTGAGGAAGACATAATCTCACTAAACAAGACTAAACAAACACAGCATCACTAAAATTCCCCAATACACAGGGAGACTGCAGATGTTGTAATCTCTCAAATTTATTATTCTTATTGTGAGAGTAAAAATGCTTTCTGGTTGTGTTATTGAAGTTACTTTCAGATGATTACATTATTTTGACAAACAGTTGAGATATTCATATTTGGATGACAGCAGAGGATAAGGAAGGTTAGTCGTCAGTTTCTGCAAGGTATAGTTCACACTAAAATGAAAATGCGGTTGTCACTCATCCCCATGCCATTCTATACCTGTATGAATTTCTTTCTTCCATGGAATTAGGCAATTCTGCCTAACATCTCCTTTTATGTTCCACGGAATAATGAAAGTTATACAGGTTTGGAACGACATGAATCGACATGAGTAAATTATTACAGTATTTTCATTTTTGGGTGAGCTATCCTTTTACCAACAGAAGCAACACAATAATAAAAATGCATGAACCTCTTAGTGGCCTCACATGTTTCTGACATCTAACCATTTTTAGACCTCACAAAAAGACCAGACTGATCTCACAGTGAAATTGGAAACAGTAGGTTGACTTTCTTTAGCTAAAAAAACAAACTATTTAGCCTGAGACGGACCAATGGTATTAAAATGATTGGGAGAAATTTGAACCCCTTATGACCAATGGATTTACAAAAAGAAGTTCCACCTAACAGGTAAAAGAGCCAATCACATTTTAGAAACAGACTTTGCCTGTCAGTCAACTTAAGAATGTGAATGTGCATTAGCTGGACAAGTCTGACAAATAGCATTTTGTATGGTTGATCTTAGTTAAAGAGCACAATTTATGATACCATTGTTGTCAGATTTTACTGCTGATTTGAAACATGTTCATGTTAATTAATTTTAATATTGGAGGTTTCGGTCTTTGCCCATTCAAGTAGATTGGTGTTGTACTTTTATGCCACATGTTTACATAGAAAATAGCTTCCCAGCCTGCGAGATGGTCACCAAGTTAACTGACTTGCTTTGAAAGGGACTTTGGCTAAAACCAGTTTGTGCTTACCAAAATGTGAACTGTCCCCAGTGGCCAGAGCGGTAAGTGTTGTTGGGCGCAAGAGCAAGTGTGATCTCTATTTTTTTGGAGGGGCCCCAAAAACAAGTGAGTGGTTTTCAGCTGTACAGGCTGCAATAATGTAAAGGAATGCATATTGTATCAACTTTAACCCCTAGCCCAAACCCCAAACCTAACCATCAGTGTAAATTATAACAAATTAAGTTGTATTGTCATATACAAACATGTTACATTATAGGGGAAAATGCAACCTCAGGATCACGCTTGTCTCTGATTATGCACACGCTATTTCTTCCTGGTTACAACGCGAGATGCAAACTCGCTTGTTGGTTTATCCAAGGGTACCGTAACTTTCAGAAACAGCATGTCAACCTACCATGTGATCATATTGAAAAGACAGAACCTTGAACATATAATTGGTCTAATAAATTATTTAAGTGTATCCATGATGTGATGAATTGACAGTGTTATAAAGTAGTAGTTAACCCTTTAGTTCTCTAAGTGTTTTCAGGATTGAGTTAAGAAGCAATATTGGTAATGTTTATAATGCATTATTAATGTTTTAATTAAAATTGTGCATCTGTGTATTAAAATAGCTGAAAAGGCCATTCAAAAGTTGTTACATTTTTTCTCAATATCTTTACCTGTCCCTACATTTTTACCCTTAACAAGATTATGATTTATAGCAGGAAGCAGAGCAATAACCATACTACACAATATGCATTTTACTGTTTGCTTGCACACTTTGCCTGCCAATGCAAGGAAACCTCATTATCCTCTTGAACTATTAACTATACCGTGTTCAATCAGTAAAAGAGAGAGAGAGAGAGAGAGACAGACTGTTTGTGTGTGTGGCAGAGATATGTAAGCTGAAGCCTCTAAAATATTTGACTCCAGGATGCCTCATAGAAAATGCAGGTTTCCTATCTGAGGATGTGTGCACCATTTCCTGCCCACTCCCGACTCTTCCTCACTCTGGATCCTCATTAGGCTCCCCTCTGACTCTGTCATTGTCACTCCTCCCCTCTTTCCATTCTTTTATTCCTCTGCTTATCCATCAATGCTGCCTTTTCACACAATTTTCCATGGCCTCCACTTGACTTCCGCTTTGCGATCCCCAAACCCCAGAACACACACTAACCCCATTTCTCACAATACCTCAGCCTTATTTTTTATTGTTCTCTATACATTTAGCCAATTCTCTACCTCTCTCCACACACATACACAAACACTTAGTGAATCTATTTCAGATTTTGACTGAATCACTGTAGATTTTAACTATAATGTGTTGTGTGCTTTAAAAAGCCCCTCTGTCCAAATAAATCACTGGTGAGAGTCTAATTTAGTCTAGGTTAATGTTTATTCTCTGGAAAAATCCATCATGAGAAACACTGATAGAAAAACAAAATAGAAAAACATTTGGATTGGCACTGACAAAAAGTGGAGAAGCATCCAAACTGAGGTACAATAGCTGGAATACAATGATAATGCAAACGTTCATATCAAAACCAACAAACATTCAACCAGTTCATAAATTAAGTTGGTTTATATATGAATCGCTTATGAGTTCTTGTGATGGCTTTTTGCCACTGTGTTGTGGCCAGATAACACTACTGGAGCATTACTCTCATTTCAGCCTCCAACCAACAACCACTAAATCCTCATTCCCAGGTACAAACCAGATATTCTCAGACTTTTGTTCCTCTGTTCTCTAGCACAATTATGTGAAGCATGCCATTAATCAGACTGAAAACAGGCTTAACTGTGATGAACATTAGACTTTTCACATGCAGTTCTTCTGTAGTTACTTCTCACTGTTTGAGGAATTAAATGTTTTTACAATTACAACAGATAAAATGACTAGAGAAAAAACAACTGATGTTTTCACATGAACTGATGATTTTTTTCTGAAAGGTATTTAAAAAAACATCTATTTTAAAAGTTATTGTTAAATGGATATACACAAAACAGAGGTGTACACTGTAAAAAGAAAAGGTGCCTGGAGGAACCTTTTGGGGTTCTTCACTTTGCCACACCGGCGGAACCGTCTGTAGATCCTCTAGGCACCCTTTCAAAAGGGGCGGTTCTCTGAGGAACCTTAAAGGCTTCTTGAGGAACCCTTTTATTAAGAATGATCAGGAACCACCTCTGGTGCTTCAAGGCACCATTTCCCAATTTGAATTCTATTTCTTGTCCCCACCCTCCCTCCCTTTCTTTTACTAATAAATAAAATTTATTTATTTATTTACATGTATTATTATTTTATAAACACAATGAAAAACTGAAACCAAATACAAAACAAACATTGTTTATTGATAAACAACAATAACATCCATACAAATAAAAAGTTCAATAAATAATCACCTTATAGTCAATAAATAAATGTATCAACATCTAATTCATGGAAGCACATGTATAATGTTAATATTGTGATACATTAAGAGTTTAAATCTTGACAAAACTGTAAAATATAAATATGACTCAAATATCTTAAAACTTTCGAATATATTTCAGGTTCCTCAAAAACAGTAGCCTAAAATTCAAATTGACTACAATTCAATTTACAATGCAGTCAATGGTAACATTTTCACTCTGGGAATATTCACACAGGACATTTTAAGAAATTGATAAGCCTCAACACAACTGTAGGTAGCTTGATGCTCTCCTTCTGAATGCCCAACAGATACTGCAGAAAAGTCAGTGTACTTTTAGTTGGTTTCCTGTACTTAATGTTGAACAGAAAGTAGGCACTCATAGTAAGGCCTACACCCATTGTTATGTCATCAGGTTCATCAGCAAGCAGTTCTTCGCCATGAAGAAAAACCGCAATGCTGCTTTCACCAAATGGGTCTCCTGTAATCACCATTGTTGGTGTGAGGTTCTGTGGAGGCTGTTGGTTGAAAAAAAGGGATAAGATAAATTTTTATTACAAAACATTTACATTAATTAATTTTCCACAAACATTTATTCAAAGTGTCTTAAAAATTAGGAACATCAAATGCAACTGGTCACAGAGTTAAAAATATACATAATATCCAATGTCCTTTTATGGTTGTGGAGTAGTTAAATGCACAAAATCACTAGCAATAACTGGCATAATACTGGCAAAACTTTAAGCTGATTATTTCAATTGTCAATGGCCCAAAACATTTGCACGTATAAATAAAAAAATTCAAAACAATCGTGCTCAAAGTAAATTTGAACGACAGTATTTGCAATTAATGGCTAAATATTTTTTAACACACAGCCTATTGTATTTAATTGCACTGCCATAATCTTGGTCACCACACGTGATAAAAAGAACCCTTGCACAATTATTTTAAATAGATTAAGTAAGCTACCACTACTGGTCACATCTATGTCGCAGCACAGTTTTCACAAGGACGCACGCTTCAATCTATCGCCGTTGGGGAGACTCTCTATTCGCTCCGGTGAAATCATAAAAAACATGCACACAACGTGTCCCTGCTTGATATACTGTAACCACTGATGAACATTTTCAGTTTTGATGAGAGAGAAAAAAAACTATACGAGTGCGGATTAGAACCCGTAACCTCTGACATGCTTGGCAAAAGATCCACCACTGGACCATTTAAAAACTCAAACAAAATGCGCATCGATGCATTTATTTACGGGTTGAGCAGAGAGGTTGCACAGTTTGACAAGCGGGCAGCGGCCGCACACCAGGCCACCGGATGGTGTTGCTAAGAACTTGCAATGTATAACTATTATCAGACCGGCCCTCGCACCCTCAAAACACTACCGGCCCACCGGGAAAAGTCCCGACTCTCCCGATTGCCACTCTGCCCCTGGTGATCCATGATGGACACAACAGCTATAACCACCACTTCCGCATTTGTCCACGTGATATTGCGGAAACCAAGGATAGCGCGGATATTGCGTCATTGACATGCAACATTTTTTTCCGGGATGGACCATTATTTAAAAATGGGAATTTCTCTGAAATTAAAAATCTTTGTGGACTTTTGGGGTATTGTAAGTAGACAACTGCAGGAAATATATCACACTGTGCAAGTGATTTTTGGATATTTTATTACAAAAATCTTACATATTGTATCTTCAATATATTTAAAAGTATATATTATTCCTGTGATGTCAAAGCTGAATTTGCAGCATCATTACTGCAGTCTTCAGTGGCACATGATCCTTTAGAAATGATTCTAATATGTTGATTAGAATAAATGAAGAAAAAATATAGCCACAAACGGCAATCATTGGGGTCCAAGCATCAATGGCCCGTGTGGGCTGATCAGTGATTCAATTGAAATGTATCTTATGTGGTTTTTATAGCAAAGTCCATGAATATGATATTAGGCTCAAAAGATTCAGAACAGTTTAGAATTTGCTGTTAGCTTCCTGAACATCTGAATTTCTTTTTTAATTAAACTAATGTTTGCTCAGAATGACTTGTTCTTTCGGTGCTTGGACCCCTAATTCATAAACTGATTTAAAAAATATTTTTCTGCTAGTGTTTTAATGAATAAGACCTGATTGACAAGCACCATTTCAGTTATTTTGAAGTCCAGAAATACACTTACATTTGTTGCAGCTCAGTGAAACCTGTATTTCAGAGGAATAAAGTATACTGGATGTTCTGAGGACAGAAAAAGATCAAAGGAAAGGGTTAGGGTAAATATTAAATAATAGTATACAGTTTGTACAGTATAAAAATCATTATGTCTACCCTAACGAAAATTAACCATGGTTTTACTACAAATAAAACAAAAACATGGTTATTATACCATAGTAACCACAAATGAACCATCGTTTTGCTACACTAACCATAGTTTTACCATGGTAACGTTAGGCCTATTTGTAGTACAACTGTGTTTAAACAAATACTAATCAATCCGACAGAAAACAATGTTTACTACACTTTTACTATAATAAATCCTTGGCTAATTTTCGTAAGGCCATGGAATGTCCCCTTAAAACATGTAAACCCAATTTGTGTATGTTTGTGTAAACAACGAATTAACACAAATGCCAATGACAACAAATAACGTTAGTTAAATAAAAAAAGAGAGCGCTAACGTTACATTGTCTAAAAGTTAACAACAAAACTAAAATCATTGTTTGTGATTTAACAGTGCTCATTTCGACCCACAAAGTAATTTCGTTTAGGCTACATTTCGTTAGCATCGCAGCTAAAACAGTTAGTCCTATTCTGCTATAGGCCTAACTTACTGTCAATGTGTATGGTCAATATACGTTCTTTGCTATAAGCGGTTAAAAAGTTTAAAACATACATTTTTAAACAGCCATACAATTAAGCGTGTTAGTGTGTCAATGTGTGTACACATAGTATATATTTTGCATAATAATTTTGGCGACTTTACTCACCTTTAATGGGGAAGTCATATGAAGCCGTTTTTTTTAAAATCACCGCTTCTTGCGTTGCGCGGGAGCAGAACGCACGAGAGCACTTCTTCTTCTTCTTCTTCGTATTTTTCTTCCGATTAATAATTATAATAATACTACACTTTAAAAATATATATTCTGATATATATAGGCTATATATATTCTGATATATATTCTGTAATAGGTTTCATCATGGCAATAACAACATAAAGATAAATCACTGTATTAATTGTTGACCAGTTTAAGCAATAGCCAGTCCTGAAAGCTATTTAATTCAGAATTACAAAATACTCAATTTAATATAGCCTACAGCTGTTCGTTTGAGTGTCACATTTGTACTGTTTGTGGTCAAATGCATATTATTGTTATTATTATTATTACTATTAAATAAATGTAAAATCTATATTTCATTTCATGGTAGCCTACTAAACAAAATTTCACTTTTAATAATGCACTGTTTATTTCAATATGAATTTTTTTAAATAATAGAAAAAAAAAATTCTATTTAAATTAGTGACGTATTTTGTGGACATGCTGTACCACTAGGCAAGGTCTGTAGGCTATAGTAGCCTATAAATCTGCTTGGTTGTAAAATGTCTATTGCTTTTTTTGTCTTTTTATGTTTAGGCATTTGAAGTGTAATGTTTTACATGAGTACAGTCAAACCTGAACACAAAGCATTACCCATAATCTGTTCAATAAAAATGTAACAAAAATGTACAAAAATGTGTGATCTGATCTCAACCTTGTCTTCTGGCTAACTGGTAAACAATCTCAAAATCTCTCTCTCTCTCTCTCTCTCTCTCTGTGTGTGTTCATTAATAATTATGAACAACAGTAATAATGATAACAACAATAGGCAAATAAACTGTACATCTGAATGGCTGTACATCTTAATGTGGCCTCACAGAACTTTTGGGTTCCTCCAGATTCTGGCTTTTACAAAAGAGATCTTCCAGGAACCACGTATATGTTACAGGTCTTTCAAGAACCCTTTCATAGAATATGAGTACCTCTAACTTCCCCCAAAGCACCTCGACGTCTCATGGTAATGAAAAGGAGCCTCCAGAACCTCAGAACTGAATACAAAGTGCTTAAAGGATCCCACAAGTTCCTGCAAGAACCGCAAAGACAGTCAATGGTTCAACCAGTAACCCTACTATAGGAGAAAGAGCTTTGAGGCACCTAAATTACATTTTAAAGTTCCTTGAGTATCCGACAGGATATTTGAGGCACCTTTAGTTTTTACAGTGTATACTTCAAGCCATTTCTTTTTTAGCGTCTTTTTTAGCTCTTCTGTAAGAAGTCAAACAAATTAAAGGTGGCATTGCTAACATAGTTATGGATGTGAATACACACGAGCTTGTTCAATATACCATTACAGTCTTTAGTACTTTGACGCTCGAATTTTTAAACCCAGAGTTATTCCTGTCATGAGAGCCTACATTGCTGTGAAAAAGTATTTGCCCCGATCCTGATTTCTTCTGTTTGTCTGTATGTCTCATACTTTGATTATTTCAAAAATTCTAACAACTTCTAACATAAAACAAAGGCAGTCTGCGTAAACAAAAAATACAGTTTTTAAATGGCAATGATATTTATTGGAGCAAAAAAGTTATCCAGTACCAACTGGGCCTGTGTGAAAAATATTTGCCCCCTTAGCTACTAAATCCCCAAATAAATTAAACTGAATTCATAATGGTGTTCAGCTGGACTAGACACACCCAGGGCGGATTACTGCCAGCCCTGTTCAATCAAATCAACACCTAAATAGAACTTTTCCAACAGCATGAAGTTAGCTAAAAGGTTTCACACAGTAGCACACTATGTCAAGGTTGAAAGAAATTCCAGAAATGATGAGGAAAAAGGTGACTGAAATATATCAGTCTGGGAAGGTTTACAAACCTATTTCAAAGGCTCTGGGACTCCAAAGAACCACAGGGAGAGCCATTGTCTCTAAATGGAGAAAATTTGGCATAGAAGTGAACTTTCCCAGAAGTGGCCGACCTTCCAAAATTCCTCCAAGAGCACAGCGACGACTCATCCAGGACATTAAAAAAAAGCCAAGGACAATATCCAAGGAACTGCAGGCCTCTCTCTAATCAATAAAGGTCACCGTTAATGACTCAACTATCAGAAAGACACTGGCCAAAAATGCCATCCATGGAAGAGTGGTGAGGCAAAACCCACTGCTAACCCAGGGGAACAATAAGGCTTAAATAAGTGCCAAAACACACCTTGATGATCCTAAAACCTTTTGGAAGAATGTACTGTGGACCGATGAGTTGAAAGTGGAACTGTTTGGTAGACAGGGGTCCCTTTATATCTGGCATAAATCAAACACAGATTTCCATAATAAAAACATCATACATATGGTCAAGCGTGGTGGTGCTGTAGTGTGATGGTGTGGGGGTGCTTTGCTGCTTCAGGGCCAGGGAGACCTGCAATAATTGAGGGAAACATTAATTCTGCTCTCTACCAGAAAATCCTAAAGGAGAACATCCAGTCATCTGTCTGTGATTTGAAGCTCAAGTGCAACTGGATTATGCATCAAGACTATGATCCAAAGCATAGGAGTAAGTCACCCTGTGAATGGCTCAAAAGAAACCAAATTAAAGTTTTGGAGTGGCCTAGACAAAGTATTGACTTGAACCAGATTGATATGCTGTGGCAGAACCTTATATGAGCAGTTCATGTTAAAAAACTCTCCAATGTGGCGGAAACAAATCAGTTCTGCAAAGAAGAGTGGGCCAAAATTTCACAACAACATTGTGAAAGACTGATCTCCAGGTATCAGAAGATTTTGGAAACAGTTGTTGCTGCTAAAGGTGGTACAACCAGCTATTAAGTTTGAGGCAGTTTGTTTTGCACATGGGTGATGTAGGTGTTGGATCACTTTTTTGCTTCAATAAAAAAATACATTTGAAAACTGTATTTTGTGTTTACTCAGGTTGCCTTTTTTGTATGTAATATCTCGTTTGAAGATCTAAAACAATTTAGCATGAAAAATACACAAAAATAGAAGCAATCAGTAAGGGGGCAAATACTTTTTTCAAAGCACTGTATTCATGCCAGAAGACTGTAGATAGTGAGATGTTGTTTATACAAATCTTGGTGAAAGCCAGATTTTAACATGTTCTTGACTGAGTTCCCCAAGTGAAAATCGACTGTCAAGATCTTTTTGCCAAACATTTAACTTGGAGATCATTGCCACATTAGCTGTATTGCAGTTTACAGTAGTGTTGCCTTGCTCCACTATGCTTTCAAACAAATCAAACACTCACAAATGTGACAGTATCTTATATAGCATTTGATTTATTCTGCATTTGAGTTCATACGTTTCACATGATTCATGAAGTGGTATGCTTAGAGCGTGTTGGTCATATTGCTCTATCACTCTATTGTCTTGTGATGGTTGGCTGTAGGTTAATATTCAATGGTTTTTCCTGTGTTTTCTTTTCCAGTAACCAGTGATGACAGAACAGGAACTTGCACACCTTGGCCAGGGCCAATGGGATGTGGGACTCAATAGAGAAGTACTAAATAATTATATCACATATATATCATAATTTACAACATATTTAAACTTAAACAGTCAAAACCTAAAATTATATGATTTTAAATGCATGTATGAATCAATTGTAACTTTAACTGAAAACAAGACTTTTGTATCAGGAGATCATGGATGTCATAAGGATGATGCCTCTAATTCTCCATACAGTATATTGGAATATAATGTATGATGTATTATAGTTTTCTAAAAAAAAAACAATTGTCAGACAATCTAAAATGTACTTTATGTGGTAACATCTAAATTAACCTGTATTTTTCAAGTCAAATTATTATTTATCAGGATTTAATCTGAATGCATTAGGTTATACCAACAAAACTAACTGTAAGGGTTTGATTAAACCAAAATAGAGCCTTAAGGGAACAATTACAGGTTGCCACTTTTTACAGTGTGCCAGATTGATGTAATTTATGCTTAATCAGCTTAATTTGTATCCAATTATATATTGTCCTTGTTTTGCACTTGCTTGTATTGAGACAAATCTGTACAAGCCACTCAATTGAAAACAGCACATCTAAAAGAACAAACCAACACAAAGAGTTCCCTTTGGGGGCTTTTCTTTGCCCGCTGTTCGCACTGGTCCAAAAGATAGGAAGTGCTTTCTTTTTCTGATCTCCTGTTCAGAGGGGAAGTGCTTTAGGTGCTATGACTCCCAGTAGAAATGCCCAGAACAGGAAACATGTGGTGTATGGAGACTCAAACTCTAACTCTTTCAGTCAAGACTCCACCTCAACAATCCAGGCTTTCTAAGACCCAATGCATCAGCACACATTGCGCACCTACCAACAACTACAAAAAAAAAAAAAACCCACAGACCTTAAAGTTCCTATAAAGAACAAGTGGAGTGCTGATACCCTAAATATCAGCACTCTTGGAACGCTGCTTGTCCAATGCGATTAAAGGCCCTTACGTGTTGTATAATTGCAGTTAACCCGGGGACAATGTAGGGTTTCTAAACTCCCAATGTCCTCACACGGTTGTGTAGCTACACAACGAACAGTTGACTCAAGACACAGCATTGTCCATAATTCATACACAACACATGGCCTTTTCAAGTGCATTGTTTTTTCTAGAGATGTCCTGTGTCATACCAGCTTACCGTTACACAACAAAATCTTTATCCTTTGGATCCACCCATATCCCACTGGCAGCTTATAGGACATACTATCTCAGCTTGCTGCAAAAACAAGGGAGGTTACCAGTACTCAACCTCCTTACCTTCAGAGAGAGAGAGGGGGGGGGGGGGAACAATGTTAATGATTGTATTCCTGTAACACTTTAAGGTACAGGAAAAATTACCACCCAGATTGTTTACAGACAATGGAATGGTCAAAGGGTCTTCCTCAGCAAAATAAATATGTTTAAGACTGTTAGTTATTTAGACACAAGCTCTCAAATAGTCTGTACCATTTTTGTTTCGGTCAGTATGCCTGAAGCCAGTCCAGGTATAGGGTATTCAATGAATTTTAAAGGCAATAAAAGTGCTATAGTAAACCTGTTAAATGGTTAATTGGTAGTTACTTTATGAGGTGAAAATTATATATAACAAGACAAAAATGTAATTTTATGGTAAAATTGTTATATATATATATATATATATATATATACACTCACCTAAAGGATTATTAGGAACACCTGTTCAATTGTTCATTAATGCAATTATCTTATCAACCAATGACATGGCAGTTGCTTCAATGCATTTAGGTGTGTGGTCCTGGTCAAGACAATCTCCTGAACTCCAAACTGAATGTCAGAATGGGAAAGAAAGGTGATTTAAGCAATTTTGAGAGTGGCATGGTTGTTGGTGCCAGACGGGCCGGTCTGAGTATTTCACAATCTGCTCAGTTACTGGGATTTTCATGCACAACCATTTCTAGAGTTTACAAAGAATGGTGTGAAAAGGGAAAAACATCCAGTATGCGGCAGTCCTGTGGGCGAAAATGCCTTGTTGATGCTAGAGGTCAGAGGAGAATGGGCCGACTGATTCAAGCTGATAGAAGAGCAACTTTGCCTGAAATAACCACTCATTACAACCGAGGTATGCAGCAAAGCATTTGTGAAGCCAAAACATGCACAACCTTGAGGCGGATGGGCTACAACAGCAGAAGACCCCACCGGGTACCACTCATCTCCACTACAAATAGGAAAAAGAGGCTACAATTTGCAAGAGCTCACCAAAATTGGACAGTTGAAGACTGAGAAAAATGTTGCCTGGTCTGATGAGTCTCGATTTCTGTTGAGACATTCAGATGGTAGAGTCAGAATTTGGCGTAAACAGAATGAGAACATCATGCCTTGTTACCACTGTGCAGGCTGGTGGTGGTGGTGTAATGGTGTGGGGGATGTTTTCTTGGCACACTTTAGGCCCCTTAGTGCCAATTGGGCATCGTTTAAATGCCACGGCCTACCTGAGCATTGTTTCTGACCATTTCCATCCCTTTATGGCCACCATGTACCCATCCTCTGCTGGCTACTTCCAGCAGGATAATGCACCATGTCACAAAGCTCGAATCATTTAAAATTGGTTTCTTGAACATGACAATGAGTTCACTGTACTAAAATGGCCCCCACAGTCACCAGATCCCAACCCAATAGAGCATCTTTGGGATGTGGTGGAACGGGAGCTTCGTGCCCTGGATGTGCATCCCACAAATCTCAACTGCAAGATGCTATCCTATCAACATGGGCCAACATTTCTAAAGAATGCTTTCAGCACCTTGTTGAATCAATGCCACGTAGAATTAAGGCAGTTCTGAAGGCGAAAGGGGGTCAAACACAGTATTAGTATGGTGTTCCTAATAATCCTTTAGGTGAATATATATATATATATATATATATATATATTTAAGTAAAAAGTATGATTGACCTAATAGTTAATGGTGACAATTTATTTTAGCCAAGTTTAACAAGACAATTGTAACATAGAGGTAGGCTGAAGACAGAACAAGATGAAGACGATGATGAAATGAAGTGCAGTTTATTTACATGACATGGAAATCCAAAACCTGAAACAAAAGAAAGACTAGACTTCACTATAACTTGAACAAACTATTAAATTAAACCATAAACAAGAACATGAAATGAGAGCAATGAATAAGAACAATAACAAGCCCATGCACAAGTGCTACAAAGAGTTGCACAACCACAAAACCTGACAAAGGACAAGTGAACACGAGGACTATAAATACACAGACTAGGGAGACCATAATAACAAGACAACCAATGAAAATACAGAACTGATAACAAGTTGACCAATGACAAACTAGAACTGATAACAAGATGTCAAGACTAATAAAGAAGAACCAATAACAAGATGAAACGCATGTTAAACAAGATCACGTGACACAACCGGGTAAATCACATGACAGATAGGGACTAGGAAGTAAACTTCAAAATAAAAGACATGAAATCAAAACATGAAAACTTGAAAGTGAAATTTTTTTTATTTGTGCATATTTTTGTGACAGTGTGTGCTAACCTAATGGTAATCTGTTGTTTGTATGAGTGACACTCTGCACTGTGTATACATGTTTATTGGTCTTTGCTCCTGAAAGCAAGTTTCTTTTTTTGCCATGAATAAAAATAAATAAATAATCAGTTTATTTATTCCAATTGTTATGATTAATTAGTCCTTATTTTATTATAAAGAAAACTCACCATTAGTCTTTGTTTTGTGCATGTTTAAATAGTGTTATTAGCCTATGTCTAATGGCACTTTTCCACTGCACATTACGGTTTGACTCACCTAAACTATACTCGCTTTACTTTTCTGAGCTTGCATTTCCACTGCAGTTTAGTGCCTCCTCAGCGTGGGTGGGATTATAGGCTGATCGTCATAGTTGCCCCACCTCTTCTGCCGTGAAATCATCTTAAACATGACACAAACTGACCAAAACAATAACACAACCGCTAGCTGTTAGCTACTAGCTCATTGTGCTGCATAAAGCAGTTGTGGCATGGTGATTTACACATTGGCCTGGTTGTTTTAGAAGCAAGCTTCCAGTAGCTGGTCAACTAAATTAAGTGAAGCTTTCAAGTAGTGTATAGAGATAACGTAAAAAAACATACCATCCTCAATCCAGCCCAGGGCACTCTCCCTCCCATTTCTCGGCAGTTTAAATAGCGTCCATTTGGTTGAACCACTTCTGCTTTTCCTTGATGGTTCTGTAGTCACTTTTTAGTTTTTTTTACTTTTCCCTATACTGTTGGTAGGTCCGGTGGTAGCCATGTGCGGCCAACAGCTGAGATGGTTCCTGAGAGACTTTTCCGTTTCGCTCATCGCCAACGAGTGGAACGTCTGCACCTCGTTTATTGACCACGGCGTGGTTTTGCACACAGCCATTTATTTTTTCCCAATTCGAAAGTCACGTGAACAAATGATACTGCTATCGCTGTTACTAAAAATTTAAAACTAGCGGGTTGATGGCGCGTGTCGGAAATCCAGTGAAGCTCGTAGTGACGATTCTCTCTGACCAATCAGTGATCTTCTGGATTTTGACATCACATTTAGTATCGGCTCGGCTCGCTTGGAACCTCAACCGATGTGGTACTAAAATAAGTATCAGGTACCAGGTATACTATCCACAGTGGATACTCCCCAAAAAGTGACCAGAGTCGAGTTGAGTGAGTTGTACCTTGCAGTGGAATTTTGTTATGAAATCGAAATGCTTAAATATTACAATTTTATTTCTCAGTTGCTAATATTAAATCAAGTGTCTGTCAGAGATCTCAAAAGATGTCATTCATGTCCAAAGCAATCAGGTCTGTTTTATTATTACTGTACATGTGCCAAGAATGTAGAAGCGAGGAACAAATAATACTGTGGAACTTTTTGTGTATTAATAGAACGCTCTCTTTCATCCTTAATTTCATTTGGGGCGCAATGGCCACTTGTCCTTATGTGCGTGTCTAGCTCAAAACCCGTAGTCTACCTGGATTTACAAACATGGCCTATGTCATTTAATGCAAAGGTAACTAATATTGACAAACCTATGATTGAAGAAGCGTCGTTGGGCAACTGGACTTTCAACATTAACACAGTTAATTAAGTTTAACATGATTGCTGTTCAGATAGCAAGGTCGAGATCAGTGCAGTCGATATTGAGCAAATAAGTCGCATTTACTTCAGTTTGTTTAGTGCAAATGATGCATTTAGCATATTTGCACACTTCTTGATTGACTTAAGTGCATGTCGTAATGAATCTCTGATAAACTCATCCTGCATCGGCTTTTCTGTTTAGCCCCTATACATTTAAATAAACGGTCATATGTTTGTAATGAGTGTGAGTGCTCCTCCCTCATCCTCCTCACCATTAGCGCACTTTCATTCACTCATCCATCGGTGCGCGCAACAGGTTTCCATCTGAGTCAAGGCAACGCAAGGAGTTATCATACATAGTTTGTGTTTTATTCGTCACTGCAGGTTTAAGGATAAAACAACAACAACATATATTAAAGAACACAAGTGTGCCGTATAAACGTGATGAGGTGCTAGAGATTGTTTTTCCTGAACTTTTCATGCCGGGACGGTCCTGCGTTAGTGGCGGGCGATGGCAAAGACATAT
The DNA here is from genome assembly GCF_025860055.1 of Xyrauchen texanus. Classification (NCBI taxonomy): domain Eukaryota; kingdom Metazoa; phylum Chordata; class Actinopteri; order Cypriniformes; family Catostomidae; genus Xyrauchen; species Xyrauchen texanus. Next base: position 20,062,277 of record NC_068305.1, read on the forward strand.
TTTGTCCTTTCTCTCGTCGACATTGTTTTTATCATCAACTTGGCTATAGGTAGGAAATACACATATGTTTACATACAAATGTTAACATCGTCGTTCTATTTCACGTCATTATAGGCATCTAATTGCAAATGCTTTTAATTGTATTGTACAGCTTGTTAATTGGTGATTGATCCTACTGTTGCCATTGCTGAGTTTCAACTGGTGTTTGAGTTATGCCATATAATAGGTGTTAAAGTTGTGCACTTTGTGATTAGTAGGCTAATAGTTTCAGACAAAAGCCTCTGTCTCCTCCTGTAGTATTTAGGTAGACACTTAAAGTTGTTTGGGTAGAAAGTTCCAAAATATAGGTTATATATACATTTTAGCATTGTTAGTAGAAGTATTAGTAATAAAAATGCATAATTTTTATATTTAAGCATGGTGTTTATAGCAATTTAGCTAGCTTAATGTGTGGTTTAACAACTGTTACTGAGGAGGAAAAAAAATAAGAATATCAGCAGCACCAACATTCTGCACTTACAAGGGTAGAACAATGCAGAACATTAACCAATGTAACAAATTTTTTATCTGTTCTATAAGAGGTCAAATTAAACTTACATAAACTTAAATGTATAGTTTCAATATTTCAGCATAGGATTGACTGAGAAAGTTGTTTGTACACTTAGAAGAGTTCAAAATAATTAATCTGATTCATTGTTGGCCTTATCTTGTAATCCCTTCAGTTCGCTCTTATTCAACAGATACAATCAGGCCTTCAGCACTATTGTTTAAAAAGCTTTCAGCGCCCAGTAATTCAAACTTTAAAACAAACCGTCAGTCTCCATGGAGTGCATGTATTTTAGCGTTATTGTGTTTTTGTGTGCCCACAAGAGTGTGTGTGTGTGTTCCCTGAGCTAGTTCCTCTGGAGCAGGAATCCCACCTCAACCTTTGGAGGGTGGGGCCATTTATCCTGGCCCCGGCCCATCTGCCATGGCTTCCTGTTTTGATTCAGCCAGGCCACTGTTCCGCTCTTGCAGCTCCAATGGAAAATATCACAGGGTCCCAAATCACACTGTTACATGCCACAATGAACTGCAGCGCTACTTGGCCTGCGTGATTATAACATCATCAGAAATGTATTTATCAGCTGCCTATCAAATCTGTATGAATTGTGAGGTGTCCATTTTCATGAGGATTTACGCTAGTTCTCTACATTGCTGAATCACGTTAGAGAGGAAATTCAACTGCAAGAGTGTGTTACAAAAAAACAAACTATTAATATCTAATATTAATATCTGTCAATCAACATGCGTTTGTTCTTGTTTTTGAACACATCTCTGGTGTATGCAAGGGTGTCATTTATGGTGGGACAGGTGGGACATGTCCCACCCACTTTTTGCCTTTGCCAATTTTGTCCCCACCACGTTTTGAAATAGCTTTCATCAGGAAAGTGTCTAATGTGGAGGAAATATCTCCAGTTCTTGAGCAGGAGTTTCCAATTCATTTGTGTGTATTTTAATAAGTGACAGTTCAGCACTGGAGTTTGTTATGAGTAGTTGCAGTTGTTATCAATGAAGTTGATTGAGTTGTTCTTGTGCACCAATTTGCCGCTTAACTACCCTCTCCGCTGTAGAGCAGCTCACGCTCCGTACAGTTAATTTGCGAAGCAAAATGCAAACAGAAGTGTCCCCACCATCAGTAGAGGATCTGTAAGCCTTCCCTGGGCACTGCATAGGGCTGCTAGGACCACCGTGACAAGTGGTGGAGTGCCACCAGCGGTGAAGTGCACGTGAACATAACATCTTATTAAACCTAGGAAAACTTGAAATAAATTTGTGAAATAATAGAAAACAATCAGTATAGTGAAGTATTTGATCATTTGTGACTGTTTTGTCATTTTTTTATGCTAGAGATATTGACTATTTCCCTTTTTTAAAGACTTTAAATTGTTATGGCACTGGTTTATATTCACAAGGTTTTACTCACGTTATTCAAGTTCAGCTGTGAATTCACTTCATTATTTGCAGATGTAAGTGGCAATTTTATAATTATGTTGTTAATGTAATTTATATCCACAATATTCCAGAGCCCCATGATGCTTTGCGGGCAACGTGGGCAGAACTTCTTGTTAAACGTAAAAAATCGTTTTGTTATGTTCCAACACAGCATTACAAATTACAGAAACTTGCGAACAAATGATCACAGAATTATAGTTTTATATTTGTCTTTACATCTGAAACATCAGTATAAACTTCTGCTCCCCAATACTTGAAAGCACTGATTGTTTTCTCCAAGCATCAGTGTGTATGGAAAAAAGGCATCTTTTGCACGGTGCAGGAAATCAGCCACAGGTACCAATCTGTAAAAACAGAAATTACTGCGCATTAATGAATGAAGACCTTTAAGCACACATAATCAAATATGTTGAAAGGATTGAAGCCTGTCAACCAAAACATGAGCTCATTGATGTCATTAAATGAGTCTGCTTTTTATCCATCTGTTACTCCTGGTCGGAGTCTTTCGTAAATATTTAGTTTATACGTAGGGTTACGTCCTACCTATGTTTAATGGTGCAACACTCAAATATTTAGTAGTATGCAAATTGCGACTAAGTGCCTATTTACACCACAACTTGGCTAAGTTGTAACTTATGTAGATCCCCAACGGCGTCCATCTCTTGCGGTTCAGACTTCATAAATGTTTGAAGAGGCATATCTCTATCATGCCCTCATCCACAACACAGCATCGCTCAGTTACAGGAATACAGAAAGCGATCAACCCAAGATAAAAACCTGAAAATGTGTTGAGATAACAGACAAAAGCAGAAAAACATAATCAAAACCATCTAAGTTTTGAAAGTTAATGCACACCTGTTGTGTAATGGTCACTGTGACTCGCGTAACACCTCAAATGTGCATTCATTTTCAGTTATTCGACAGTCAATTATTCCTTCATATGTTAAAAAATGACTAACTAAACCAATATAACAATGACTTACAGCTTACATCCTCCAGTTTACTCTTTAAGTTTGGCACTCTAGCATTAACAAAATGTACTTACTTTAGTTTATACGTAGGGTTACGTCTTATCTATGTTTAATGGAGCAACACTCAAATATTTAGTAGTATGTAAATTGCGACTAAGTGCCTATTACACCACAACTTGGCTAATTTGTAACTTATGTAGATCCCCAACCGCGTCCGTCTCTTGCGTATCAGACTTCACAATACATGGCTTATCATAAAAATATGAATCAACGCATTTTGACTCAACATACCTCATGTAACAACGTTAAAATATTCTTAAGTAAATTTTTATTTATTTAAGTAAATGATGTGTTTGTAACTAATGAAATGCGGCAATTGTTGTTGAGCGGGGGTGCTGTAGTAAAGACACCTCCGCTTAAATCTCTGTGCTCTTAATGGCACCTCTGCTTAAAGGGGCACCTTTACATTTGTGAAGGGCAGCTTTAGATTTGTGAACGAAATCCCCATTCTGTGCATGTCAGTGGATGGAAGAACCTGAGCAGACTAACCTGAAAAGCTATGTAGCATATTAGCACCTTCACAGCTGTAAAGTTTGACATGTTTTGAGAACGGTAGATAATTATGGTTATTTTAAAGAATATATTGGAGGTCCAGACAGCAGGATGCTCGTGTATTGCAGGACACAGACGTTTTTCGTGTAAAATAAAATTATTTTGCGAGAGATGAATGTGTAGTAAGCTCAATCTAGCTTTATAATTGTTAGTTTACATACATAATCTCTGTATCTAAATGCTATAACCTACATGAAATGTTTTAGTGTTGACTGAACAACTGATCCTGTTGATAGATTGAATTTATTGTTCTTTTGTAGGAAATAATGATGTGTTATCAGCCACACAATGAACTGTGCCGTACATATTTATTTGGACATAGAGTGCATTATAAACATTGTAAACAAAAGTGCAGTGTTCTCTGTAAAACAGTATGTATTATTAAAACACTGTACAAATAAATGTAAGTGATACTGAATTAATGTCCACACTGTTTTCCAAATCACATTTTCCCCTGAAGAGAAGACAACCACATTCTGAAAAGTTTCTCAAAAGAAAGCGAATTGTAGGCAGGAAAAATGCAGGAAAGAGGAAAATCATAATACAATTAATTTAAAACATGATAAATCTAATATCTAATAATTATGATCTTTCAAAGTAGAATTTATTCATTTAGCATCACAGCATGAAAACAATTGAAAACATCCTCACTAAACACAGACAGTTCAGGAAAAACACAGTTGCTTTTTATACTCAGTAATAATGCCATTTCAAAACATGTGAAACATTCACAAAGGCCAACTTTGAATAGAAATGAACAAACTCTCCAAATGTCTAATTTTTCAAATTAGATAAACTTTCAGCACATGTACACACACCTATTAGCACAATACTGCAATCTTTTAGATGTAATTCATTGCGCTTTGTTTCTGGACTTAAATCGTAGCCGGACTGTTACGGTGGAAAATATAAGTAATCCGCTGTTGACTTCTTTCCAATAAAGTGAAAATAGCACACAGATAAATTATTCCAAGCTTTCTGATGTTCCTCTTACAGAATTTATTATCTGTCTGTCCGTCTGTCTGTCATAAAGATTCAAAATTAAGAGTGTGGCCCTCGAGGGTACAGGAATCCAGCTTTGTGACCCCTGACCTTTGCGAAGTTTAGTAGCCCTGATGTACTGTTATACTGTGCTTATTCCACGCTTTTACATCCCTTACTATTTCCCTCAGATAACTTGATAGTATGAATAACATGAGTTAGTTATAGATAAGTTTCCCTTGACATAAGCTCTGTCCTACAATTCAGCATCAGGATTCTCACTCGAACCATCAGAATGGAATGTGACCTGCTGGAATGTGATGACGGCAGGGTAGAGGAGCTACCCCAAAAAGTACATTTGAAAAAAATGGAATTGGTGGCATTGCTTGCGATGTGTCTGTGAAACAGACTGCCCATGAAATGGATAGCAATGCTTGCAATGCGTTTATGCAAACTACTGCCTGTGGAATGGTTGGAAATACTTGCAATGTAGATTGTTAAAGACAATCATATAATTTAGACATTATTAGGGCAGTGCAACCAACAATGCAAATACCTTCACTTGTATGTTGAAATGTCCCCTTATTACAAGGAAAAACATTGGAAAACTGCAATACATGATTGGTGTATCCCATTTGATTTTAAAATATTCTGCCTGGCACAATTATGCATGCTTTGCTAAGATTCTAAGATGTTGTTGTGCTTACTGCTAGATGTCAGTAGGCAAGCAGAAACGATTGATCCTTCTGTTTAAGAGAGAACGCAATAGTAAACGTTCTTACAAATCATGAAAGATATGGTGTTAATTTGAGAAAGGACAACTACAATGAAAGCATCAGCAGGAAATATTATAAATCGAAGAAACAGCAGTGACAATTCTGCAATAGGAAAATTGCCAATGGACTATAATACTATCGAAATACCAGTCAAACATTTTTAACCATACCTGAACTGAAGAAAGAGTTTAATCAGACCACATTCAGTATTATTCATATTTCAAACTGCAAGAATACTCAATCCTGATTGCCCAATGCAAGAATATAGTAGGGAATGCAAAAACCAACGATAACGTATGCAACATGACCCCGACTTTCTGCGGAACAACATGAAGATCGTTGAGCACAGAATACTCTTGTAAAAGTTAACATTGACAGAAAAACTTTCTCCCATTTTCTCCCCAATTTGAAATGCCCAATTCCCAGTGTGCTCTAGGTCCTCGTTGTGGTGTAGTAACTTGCCTCAATCCGGGTGGCGGAGGATGAATCTCTGTTGCCTCTGTGTCTGAGACCATCAATCCGCGCATCTTATCATGTGGATTGTTGAGCGCATTACCACGGAGCCATAGCGCATGTGGAGGCTTCACGTTATTCTCTGCGGCATCCACGCACAACTCATCATGCACCCCATGAGAGCGAGAACCACACATTAGAGTGACCATGAGGAGTTTACCCCATGTGACCCTACCCTCCCTAGCAACCAGGCCAATTTGGGATTTAAGTTAACAATTAGAGTCTGGAACCACCATAGACAATGAGGGTCCAACAACAATATTCAGATCAGTGTTCAAATCAAATGGGTTTTTCAGTGTTTGATTAGAGTTGTTATAATGGTTGACTCACAGTCTCTGCATATGTGTTATTGCGAGAGTCCTGTGTTCCATTCACTAGAAGTTGTGGTTTGAAATTGTATTTTTAACACCTCCAACTGCTTCTCTTAGAATGAACAAGCATTTGTCTCAGATTTAAGAGATAGCAGGGGGTTAGAATAAAGGATAGTACACTAAAAAAAACCAAACAATTCTTATTATTTACTCACCCTAATCCTATCCCAGATGTGTTTGACGTTTTTCTTATGCAGAACACAAATTAAGATTTTAGAAGGATATTTCAATGTTATGTGCATGTGAATGGTGACCAGAACACAGACAGTCCAAAAATCACATAAAGGCAGCATAAAAGTAATCCATTCAACTTAATTTGTTAAATCCATGTCTTTAGAAGTGATTTGATAGGTGTTGTTGAGACACAGATCAATATTTAAGTCCTTTTTTACTTTAAAAATGAACATTTATATAGTGTCAGAAGATATGGATTTCACCACAGGAGTCTTTTGATTATTTTAATCCTGCCTTTATGTCCTTTTTGGTCCTTCTGAGTTCTGGTCACCATTCACTTGCATTGTATGGACCTACAGAGCTGAAATATTCTTCTAAAAATCTTAATTTGTCTTATGCAGAAGAAAAAAGGTCATGCATATATGGGATGCCATGAGGGTGAGTAAACGATGATAGAATTGTAATTTTTGCGTGAACTATCCCTTTAAAGATTACTGCTTTAAAATGAAGCTAGAGAAAAAGTTACATTTAGAACTGAATTCAGTTAGTCTGGGCATAATATTTACCATGTTAAAGGCATAATGGAGACTCTAAAACATTGTAAAATACTGTACCTTTTTAAGCTACTTAGTATTGAGGTTAATCTAATAAATGACTGCCATTTTCTCAGAGGTTTATTGCTCTAAGGATGGAAGCTAAGTATTTCAGTGTTTGGTTTTAAAGTGAAATATTGTGATATGCTGTCTAGAGATTCAAATTTACAATGGCTGTTTTGTGCACTTTCTCTATTCTCTATATTCTTGGTTACCTGTTTTTGAAAGGGTTTAAGTGGTTTTGATATAATTCATGATAAACAGCAAAGCTGTATTTCTCACACAAACTTCTCAAGTATTTATGGGTATTCTGGACACTGTACTCTGATGCATCAGAACATAAGTGCATGGTACATCTGAGATGAAGCCAGGATAAGAGCATATGAATAACATACAGTATACTAATGTCAATCAGTAAAATTGATTTTAGCGGAGTACTGTTTATAAAGGGGTAATTCACGCGAAAAAATTTAATTCTCTCATCATTTACTCAACCTCATGCAATCCCAGATGTTTATGACTTTCTTTCTTCTGCAAAACACAACAAATATTTTTTAAATAATTTCTCTGCTCTGTAGGTCCACACAATGCAAGTGAATTGTGGCAAGAAATTTTAAGATCCAAAATGCACATAAAGGTAGCATGAGAGTAGCCCAGACTACTCCAGTGGTTCAGTCCACATCTTCAGAAGCAATATGATAGGTGTGGAATATGAAGCCTATTTATTACTATAAATTCCACTTTAACTTTCACTTTCATAATTTTCTTCTTTTGTTTTTAGCGATTCGCATTCTTCATGCATATCGCCACCTACTGAGCAGGGAGGAGAATTTATTGTAAAAAACACTTAAATATTGATCTGTTTCTTACCCACAACTATACCTTCAGAAGAGATGGATTAAATAACTGGAGTCATATGGATAGCTTTTATGGTGCCTGTATGTTCTTTTTGGAGCTTCAGAATTCTGGCCACAATTCACTTGCAATGAATGGACCAACAGAACTTAAATATTCCTTTAAAAATCTTTGTTTGTGTTCAGCAGAAGAAAGAAAGCCATACACATCACCTTTCAGTGAATACCAGCTGCTTTTTAAACAAAACCTTATTGTATTTTTCTTTCAGCGATAGAGCTTAGGTTCGTACCTGATCCTCCAACCCTAAACGTCACTGAAAAGACTCTCAAAATCAATGCTTCAGATACACTGGAGATCACTTGCAGGTAACAGTTCTGTCTTTGATTCAAATTGAGGTTTGTTGCACTAAACAGACTAGTTTACTTTCTCTCTCTCTCTCTCTCTCTCTCTCTCTCTCTCTCTCTCTCTCTTTCTCTCTGTGCTGAGGATTTTTGCATTTGCGAGGAGGGCAAGGGACACTGTCAATTCAATTTATAATTGTAAAATCAGAAAGCAAAATATCCAAATATATATAAACAGTGAAAGTGTTGCAGTTTACTCTGCTGAAGGTCTTGTCTACCTGCTATTCAGAGGTCGCCAGATCCTGGAGTGGTCTACACCTCACAACCGAACCCGTTCCGAAAACCGGCTCACCACATCCGACTGTAGTGGAGACGGACTTTTCTGTAGCACTTTAACCCTCACCAAGGCAGTAGCCAATGAAACGGGAGAGTACCGCTGCTTCTACAAAAACCTGCCTATAGAGGACGGGAAGACTTCAAAAGCGGTTTATGTCTTTGTACAAGGTATGTTTTTCATTGTGAATATTTTGTTTTACATCTTTAATAGATAGATTAGTTTAAAAACAAAACATGTATTGAAAGAGAGTGGAAGAGAGAGTTTGGAGTGTTACAAAAACATTCATTTTATACTTCCTTTGTTATCATTCAGAATAACCTCAACATTTTTATTGACCCCTTTATTTTCAGCCTCCACGTTTTACTTACAAATACAATATTTCACATAAGCTATAGACTCCTCCCCTGCCTAGACAGACAAAGTATAGGAAATTGCTGGGTTGTTTTGAGAGTCGGTTAATGTAAGTGTTGTTGTGTGAACTTGCTCTCCACTCCATACCTATGAGAATTAGTTCAATCTAAGCAAAACATGCCCATTGCAGATTACCGCACACCATTTGTCCGAATGGCTCAAGATTATGATGTGGTGTTCATCCGGGAGGGAGAACAGGTGGTCATTCCCTGTCTAGTATCTGTGGCGGACCTAAACGTTACACTTTACACAGTGAGTATATGCACACATATATTAATCTATCCTAGATCCTAGATAAGAATCAATTCACTCTCTCCTTTCACTACAAATGCAGATATACAGTACATACGCTTCTGTAAGCACAAATATATACACACAGACATGATACAGTACATTATCTAAAAATATGGTCTAAGTATACATAATACCATAAACCATACTGTTGATAGCACACTGGCTTGATGAGTTCTCTTTATAGTGTCTATGTACTTTCTTTTGAAACATAAAGTTGGTTGTGGGACATGTAAAAGGGCTTGTCCCCTTTTTTAAATATCTAATAAGCTACAGTTTATGTCACAGCCGTGAGCATGATTTGTTGCTTGCTATTGTTGGTCAGAAGTAGGTGGTATAAGGATGGACATTCTCATTGTAGAGATCATTATATTTGGAAAAAATGTGTGAGTGCAAGATGAGTCATCAATAGTTTTGGTTTGATTTCCAAGAAGAGAAATACTGTATTTTTAAAATGCATACAGTATATTTACTACAAGTTAATTTTATCAACTTTGACAAATACTAACGTTACATGGAGCAAAAGCCACAAAACTTTAAACATGACAAATGCATTTTCAAATTTTCCAAACATAATGTTCCATTCACTTTATTTTTAGGTCAACCATATAGATAATGAAACAAACTTTTACCAGCTTAGATAACAAATTGTCTTACTGTCTTGTGCAAAAGCCATTGTTCAAAACAGTATGATACGCTATACGTACAGTATGATAAGTAGTATACATATCTTTGAACGAGTTCTGTGTATCAGCAAAGATTATTAAGGAGCATTTAGGAGCTATTTCTGATCTAATCCTTAAAATTATTATTATTATTATTATTATTATATTTGCATATTTGTGTGTATAACCTAATGTAATAAGGTTGATTCAGTGATGTTGAATAATATTTTTGACCTTAAAAAAAACAAGCTGATTTAGATTTTATTTAGTTACCACATGAACACATTTTTTTAGGTAAAAATTTTTTCAGTGAATCATAATTGTGTGTTTATGATGTTTGACTTTAACAGAAGTATCCAGTAAAAGAACTAGCCACTGATGGCAAAGAGGTCATCTGGGATAGCAAGAGGGGCTTCATCCTCCCTAGTCATGTAGTCAGTTATGCTGGTGTGGTCTACTGTGAAACCATTATTCTAAACGAGACTTATCAGTCCTCACCTTACATTGTGGCTGTTGTTGGTAAGCCAGATTTGAGAACCCTGAATTGTGCATGAATCAACACTTGTATACTGTATACTTGTAAACTATGTTTTTTTTATATATTGTTCTATACTATGCAATTTTAATCTGGGCAGGTTAATTATGTATGAAGTTCCATAAACAAGTAATTTGATGTGAACATGTTTCTTGTTTATTTCAGATTTATGAACATGTTAGAAACTGATAAAAGCTTTCTATTTTAGAAGAGATGAGATTGCATGTTTCACAAATTATTTGTTGAGACTATTGAATACTCTGGTGTGAGATCTGCTGCCCTGGTCTCAAGAGAACAATGCTCCACCCGGCACGTCGCTTACACCCCTTCCCTCTTCCGCAGGATACAAGATCTATGAACTCACCCTTAGTCCAGCTCATGAGAGGCTGACGGTGGGGGAGAGGCTAGTGCTCAACTGCACAGCTCACACGGAACTCAATGTGGGAATCGACTTTCAGTGGACCTTCCCTCATGAGAAGGTCAGGAACTTAAAATTCATCATCAGCCAATCTCTTGTGTGATTCTTGTGTGAATTTTAACTGCTGCATGACTGTTTTATGAAATGAACGTCTCCCGAACAGACATTCAAAAATCATAATTTTTCATATGAATCTACCAAGGAGGTCTGCGTTCCATTCAAGTTGGATGTGGGATATTCCTACTTGATATCTCCAACCATAAATGCATTCCATTCAACGATATTCGGAACTGCAACGTTTCTGTTAGCTAAGCAGGGGTTTGACTCTCATTAGACATGTCTCCTAGAAACCCAACTGATAAACAGTCCTGCAGTGTTAGCATTTGTGCTTCAGGTGTACGATTATCAAAAGAGATTATAATGTTTTATACACCTGTTTCTGCAGGCGTTTGTTAAACAAGCTTTAATATCATGTAATGTGGAAACAAACTCATTTACCGATATTACTTAATAAAGTGAATGTTAACATGTACTTTGTATATCTTCCTGAGTGTTGACATATTTGTATGACATCATGCCCCTGCTTCTCGGCAAAATCAGAGTTGAGAATTTCTGCAGAAGTTGTAATTGTGGCTTCAAGATGCATTCAACAATGCAAAAAGCACTTACCAACTTACTTGAAGAGCAAATCAGTCCTCCTTTCCTGTTTAATAAATGAAGCAATCGCACTGTCAAGCAGAACATCTCATATTTTAAATCCATAAATCCATAAATCCTCTTTCTCAATAGTGATAGCGGCAGTGATGGTGATCTTGCGCGCTTCACTTTCAAATTACGTACATCACTTAAAGCGTGATTGCGTCACTCAAGGCCAGCTAGAAGGCCTCGACTGGGACATATCCTAAAGACCACACCCACAAGAACAAATAAATCTATTTGATTGGCTGATGAATCTGACAAACTGACTTAAGTTGCTCATTCATTTGCATTGTTGAGGGATTCTGTGTAATTTCTGAAGGCCTGACGGTGTGGAGCTCAGTCTCACACACTGCTTCGGGCATGCGATTTGTGAAACAGTTGACAGGCTTCACTTGTAAGCATCAAGGAATAAATTCTGACTGGATAAACATTTAATTTTTCTCTATTTGTTTGTAGATTAATTAAGAGTGGAAAGCGATTTAAAAATACATTGGCAAAAAGGTGATTGAGAATTAAAGGATGAAAAATATTTATGTATTTGGCATGTTAGGCCAGCAGAGAAGGCTTTGCTGGCCCTCAGAATTCGCCACTGTCCTTAAGCTAGTTTAAGCATAACTTCAATTCAATTTAATTAAATAATAATCAATTCAATTCATTTTAGGTGTTTTTGTATGTATATTGGCTTTCAACAGAATACATTTTTTTACATATTTTATGACAAAAGTTTAAGACTTAAATTGAACAAACAATGACAAATTCAAAACAAACAAACAAACAATCCTCCTACCCCACCCAACCTGGACAATGCACAAATAAACTATATTTATTACCTTAAGGACCTATTTCTACTTGAATTTTGTGTGTGTCACCTGATGTTTATAGGTTCATTTAGTCAAATTAAATAATATTTTTTGACATGATTAAAACCAACTAGTATAGATGTCTCCACGTGAAGCACATTTTTAGGTTACCCGAAAAAAATTGTTTTACCGTGTAGTTGCATTTCATCAAATATAATTTATCAGAAAGGTGCCGACCAAATATGTCTATGTATACTTTCCTTTTTATTAAAAAACTGTCACATTAATTTTGTTGAATTGCAATTCCATAAAAATCATTATGCAACTCTCTCCCCTTACAGAGAAGTGTGAACAGCTCAACACAACGGTCACGCTATGACACCAAATCCTACAAGAAGAAGCTGTGGAACTCTTTAGAACTGTCCAATACCCTCATTGTAGAGAATGTGTCCATAAATGACACAGGGGAGTATATATGCACAGCCTCCAGTGGTCAGATGCAGAAGGCCGCCCGTGCCTCCCTCATTGTCTATGGTACGACCCTAATTTCACAGTCTTTAGGAATAACCTCAACTTCAACAAATAAGGAGCATAGAGCATTATATATTTTAAAGGACCCGCAACATTTATTTTAAATTATTTGCACCTGTAGATGGTGCCAAATGACCATCTTTTAAGTAGGGCTGTTGATTTCTCGCGTTAATTCAGTGCGATTAATTTGACAAAAAATAACACGTTAAAAAGATTTACGCAATTAATCGCACCATAATAAGGAAGATTCCCGAGAAATGCGAGCTTGTAATACCACCTGTTTACTCCAGAGGGCAGTAAGTGAAATTTCAGCTGTATGAGCAATGCACAGTTTATACAGTGAAGAAAACAACCCACAACACTGACATGCATTATGTTCTTGCGTTCAAAACACATGAAGGAGCGCAAATGCGAACTAAGGGATCTCAAGGTGTGTTTAAAGATTGAGTATTAAACTATATTTAACTTGACACAGTGACCTAAACATTTTATGTTTATGATGCAACGCACCCGAGACGCTACACAAGCATGTCTGACGCAGGTGTAGATTGACGGGCTCTTAAACAAGCCCTCATAATAAATCTCGAACTGATTGACAAATTCACTTGTGAAATGGATTGCTGTGAACTGTATTACAATGATTGAGTTATGATCAATAATATGGTAGTAAACAATACATTGTATTCTAAAGCCGCTTTTTGTATATTATTAACAATGATGAACTCTACTGCTACAAGAATGTAAAGCATTTTAATTATCTGAATATTTTTATTTTATATATATATATATATATATATATATATATATATATATATATATATATATATATATATATATAAATAAAAATATTTTCTTACAAAAAGTTTTTCTTACAGAGGTTCAGAATGAGGGTGGACAATGATCATGTTTTACAAATATATGATATTTAAACTGTGTATAATATTTTTTTGTGCAAAAAAAAACAACTTTTTGTTGCATTGTACTAATAGTATGCACTAACTTTTTTGATATTTCAGAGAAGCCATTTATAGCACTGAATGATCAGTTGTTGCAGACTGTGGAGGTAACTGCTGGCCAGGAAGAGGCAAAAATCCTTGTTAAATACTATGCCTATCCAGAGCCCTCTTTCAAGTGGTAAGTGGTTAGCCAAAATAGTGTGTGAATTTGCATAAGAGGTGAAGTATTTTCGGTGCCTTCGGGATGCTTAGTCTGTATAGACTACAGACACTACATCGCCTCATATATGAAGCATTTATAAAAGCTTTATAAACACTTTATAAGGGCTTTCTTCATTCTTTAATTGAAATTCTCTATTATCTCTCTGTTAAGATGTTTATCAATAACCAGTAATGTGCATTGCATTGTTTGTTAGTTATTAGGACTTTTTTTTAGGATAGCTTTTTCCAGCTATCTGTCAGATTTTTTTTTTAATGTATTGTCCCTTTAAAGAATGGAGTAGGACTTTCTGTTCAACTGACTGACTGAACTTGAAGCTTGAGCATGAACCTTGCTTTTACTTTTGTCCACGCAGGTATAAAAATGATCAGCCAATATCCTGGAAAGATGAGTACAGGATGAAGCCTGCCAGAGGATCTCTCACCATATATGGTGTAACAGAGAAGGATTCTGGGAATTACACCATTATAATGACGAATAAGTTCAAGGAGGAGCAGAGAAGAACTTTTCAACTGTTGGTTAATGGTATTTTCACTTTCTAGTTTTCTCCTCTCCTCGCCTCTCCTCTCCTCTCCTCTCCTCTCCTCTCCTCTCCTCTCCTCTCCTCTCCTCTCCTCTGATTGTGTTTGTGTGTGCGTGTTCATTTACACAGATCATCCTAGGATATTTGAGAAGGAAGTACCTTCGGATCGAGATGTTCATATGTATGGCAGTAGCCCTATATTGAGATGCACTGCAAGTGGAGGATCCAGCCCTGTCAAAATACAATGGCAGTGGATGCCCAGAGAGGACTGTCCAATCAGATTTCAGTAAGTTATAACACACATGATTTGATGTTGCTGTGTTCTTTTTTGGCTTGTACCCAGCCTAATACAGTCACATTACACTGGAGTAATACAAACAATGCACATGTGATGTTAAGTTTTGATGCTTCTTGTGACCTGGTAGTAGATACAGTAGTACTTTAGCCTACCTCAGTCCCAATAACTGCAATGAGAGATCATTTGAAAGAAACCATCAGCGGCTCACGATTTCTGCAACTCAGATCCTGAACTCAAGATGCTCAGTTTCTGTGTAATAGCAATTTATTATTTGAAAAAATACCTAAATACTTAACATCTCTGGTTGGTACAATGAATGTACTGTATTTGACACAGTGTACGTTCTGAAGCACTTCAGATCACAGCAACAACAGGATTCCCCATGGCCCCACAAATAGCTGACTATTAAGAAGCAGTAGTAACCAAACTATTCTGCAATTAGCTCTGAAAATCATTTGTCAAATTCATACTACCTTTATGCCATATTAACTTGTTTGTTTTAATAAGCAGTCTGCAAGAATGATGGTTATGCTTATGTTTCGATAAAAAAGCAGTACACTTTACATTCAGTATGTCTACATGGAAGTCATATGTTATATTATGCTGCTTTGTCATTTGTTATTCATCAATTTCCACAGTAGACCAAGATTGGGACCATATGAGTAGCCCTTTTCTATTTGTTCTGGGGCGGGGGGTTGCTGACAATATCTTTAGTCATTGTTTTTGTTGACAAAATATGCAGAGACAGAGAATGTTTGGGGGTCCTGATTTGCTGCTTGCTTTGGTTAGGGTAGACCGGGGCTAGTTGTCACACCTTCAGTTTCTCAGAGTAGGTTTATTTTCTGACATTTAAGAAACACATGACAAACTGCCCTGATAGAAATATGACATGCCCTGACATGACTTAAATAAAATATGCCTTTGTCCTTTAAACCTTTCGATAAAATCTACATTCATAATATAGTTGACTTTCAAGGGTTGAAAAAACATTTTTCCCTGGTTTGCCAATGTATCCTACAGTGCAATTCATTAGGTGCTCTAATTGGGCAGTCATCCTGAAAGAACTGTTGTGATTAGGCCACCCGTGATTGCTAATTTGGTTTGTCCCATTATGCTAAGAAATGAGCACCTGTGAGCTTTGGTTGACTTCTGACTTTGATTGGCAAACTGCATTCACAGAATAGCTCGTCCAAGGATGTTGTGATCATGTCATGAGTGTTCAGGGTCAGCCATCACGCGAACCTTATCTACAGACTGCACCCTCACCTCTTCCGTAGCCCTCATCACAACTTCCTGTTGTTCTAAAAGCAGACGCATTCAAATCCTCTGTCCTTGATTAAACAAGAAAAATAACACAATGTCTATCACTGCACCTTTCTAACAAGGCTTTACCATGGTCACCCTTTTCTTCATCTTTCACTTCATTTTTTATGTGTCCTATTTTTGTGCTTGTCTTTTTTAATCTTTTCCCCCCTTTTCCTCTCTTTCTTGTCTCTTCTCCCATGGTTGACCTAAGTGAGGCACTGATGTCTAACCCATGTCTGACCCTGATGTCTGCTTGTTGACATTTCTGATAATTCCCATTGCTCATAAATATGTTGTGTAACAGTGCTAGAAATAAAACCATCTGTAATTAAATGAATTATGTTATGATTTTGACAGTTGCAATAATAGATGTATTCGTGCTTTACTTCTATAGTGGATAGTTGTTTTTGATTCGGTTACATTGTGTTTTCTGTTCCCGCTTTGAATATCTATAGCTAGATGTTTATTCTAGTGTGTTTTAGTATTTTTTTCTTGTGTGGGTGGAGGGGGAGGAGGGGGTGGAGTGTTTGAGTGTGTCTTCAGTCGATGGGGGTGTGCGACTTTCGTTCAAACGCGTTTCATTCGAGTTTGGGTTAGCGCCATGATGATACAGTTCGATTCTTTGCTTAATTTGCGCTTGGAGGAGCATGAGATCTGGCCCTGACCTATATCCTAATTATTTACAATTAGTTGTTTTATTATTTACATCTAGTATTTTTTTTTTCCTGCTGTCTGTGAACTTATCAGAATCGAACTGTGGCATATTGTATGGTTGTGAGTCGTGACTTTACACTCTGTTTGTACATGCATTGGTTCGAATTTTATGGATCTATAATTATTGTAGTTAAGATAATAATTATTATCATTATTACAGTGGTAATACTATCTTTTCTTTAACATTCATATTACAGACCAAAGTCACACCAGAATGTGGTGAAGTGTGATAAATGGAGGGAGATATCAAACAACACAGGAAAGAATCCCATCAGCAGCCCCATATCGACTATTGAGCGATCTCTCAAGGTGAACATCCTCACTTACCCTTACTTGACCAGAATGATTAGCTTAGGGTTCATACATAACCTGTAAAGCAATTTCACACTGTTGTAACAACAATAAATTATCCACTGCCTTTAGATGCAGTTTTGACGTGTCAATGTGTGTTCTCCCATAGACTATTAGCACACTGAAGATCCAGAAAGCAGTTGACCATGCTCTCTACAGATGCATTGCCACCAATAAGATGGGAACAGATGAAAGAGTCATAGTATTCAGAGTAACTCGTGAGTGCTTCCTTCACTTAAAAAAATAAATAAAAACACCTTCCTTTCAATAGGCCTACACCTGCTGCTCTACCTCAATGCAGCCAACAAGAGTGTCTTTTTAATCTACTATGATGAGGAGGATGGCTCCCGGCCCCCATTCGAGGCTAATCAGCCGAGGAGAGGGATAAAGGCAGTTTGGATGCGGCCACCCTCCTCCTCATCACATCTACGTTAAAGGTGCACTCTGTAAATTTAGTTTATGTTGTCTTTGATTTACACTGACACCTAGGGGCATGGATGCAGCATCATTCAAATTAAATAGTTTCCACTTCTCAATGCCATTGTTGAAATTCAATATTCACAGTCAGCCATGATAAATTTAATCCATATGTGATTGTGTTGAATAGCATCCTATGATCACAACATGGCTGCCCCCATGAGGGGACCCTCCCAACGTAGAATAAAACAGTTTTATAAGGTTACTAATCTTCATCTCATGAGAGTGCTCATGATTTTATACATATTTTTTTAAAATCTCAATTTATTTAATTTGGAGTAAAACATTTTGAATGAGGAAAAGCTTACCGAGTGCACCTTTAATATCAGCTGTAAATAGAGCTCAGGACTGTGCATCCCAGCTGGAAAATATCCACTTAACCTATTGGAGCCACTGTAAAGTGATCAATCACTTATTGCCAGTCAGAACTTTCAGCGTTGACAGCCTGTGTTTCTTCCTCACAGATTTCATCAACCTAAGTGTTCTCCCCTCTAGCAGCCCTATTGAGGGAGAAGATGTGTTAATACGCTGTGTAGCCGATCGGCTGCTGTACTGTAACTTGCGTTGGTATCGGGTAATAAACGCAACCAATCCTGATGCCCTTCCAGTGGCCGTGCCCTGCGATACCCTTACTCTGTCACCTTTCCACCAGCCTAATGTCACCATATCAGGCCTGCAGGGCACCAATGCAACACTTGACCTGCCCATACCAAACGCCACCTTGATGGATCAAGGCCTGTACGCTTGCCAAGTGGAGAACATGGGCACCAGTGAGAGAACCTGCTTACTTCACAACCTCAGACTCCAAGGTCAGTGTCACTTGTGTACTTGAACACAGTTGAACATAGTACAGTGAACAGGATGTGTTGTGTCAGTATGAATGTACATCATATCTCAGCGTATTTCTTTTCGTAGCTCTTGAGGTGTCAAGAATTGTGACCAATCTGACTGACAAGAGAGTGAATGTAAGTGACTCTACCACACTAGTGTGTGAGGTTTGGGGTACACCAACCCCTACTGTTGTTTGGACTAAAGACAATCAGACTGTCATAGAGGATTCAGGTGAGAGAAACATATTCTGGAATAATGAAAGGAATAGTTCACATAAAATTGAAAATTCAATCCAAAACGTATTGTAACCCTTTAGAAGACTTGGAATATGACGCAGAAATGACATGGACTGCGTTTATGAAACCTTTGGGTCCCTTTATAAGATTTAAAGTAAAGCATTATTCACTGTCATTATGTTGAAAGATGGCTTGTGATATTCATTTGAACAACTCCTTTTGTGTTCAGCATAATAAAGAAAGTCGTACGGGTTTGGAGCAACATAAGGGGAGTAAATTATGACAGAATTAATTTTTTTATTTAAAAAAAACAGCTTTTTCTTTGTATCCTTAATTTTATCCCACATTGTATACGTTCACTATAGTGATATTTCACTTTTCAAGGGCAAAACATTTTGATAATAAAAATCTATGAATGAGTACTATTATATGATTGACTTGCATTTATTTTTATTGCTAGGCTAGAGAAAATGTATCAATAATGTAAATGTATTGTTTGTTATATTAATTATACAGTGTTTAAGGGATGTAACTGTCTTTAAGAGTGACTAGTTTTTATCCTTTTATTTTTTTTGTCAAATACTGTAAACATAGAACAGCTGCCTAATGGTAGGAGCTAGCAGTGTAGATCTGGGTTCCAACAGTAGAACGGGGTCCCCAAGGTAATGGAAAATTAGAAAATATCAGGGAATTTTAAAACTGTGATTTTCTGGCCTGAACAAATCATGGCAATAAATGAAACCCTAAAAGTCATAGAAATTTCTATAGAGACATTTACTTTTCTTTTTAGCTTTTCTTTAGCTTTTCTTTAGCTTTCTTTACCTTTGAGTGTCAATGGTGGCAAGTAATCACATAACTGAAGTAATGGAAATCATGGATATTCATTGGTCAAAAGGTGTGGGAACCCTTGTGGAACTAAAACCAGTGATCAGTCAGTATAGTCCTACAGTGCTGCTTTTACAGTTTGTGATGTCAAACATTGTGTACAGTAAATGCTTTTTATAGCATTCATTTTGGGACATACAGTATAATATATATTGGGATGCTTTTCTGTTGCCAGGTGTGATTCTGAAACAGTCCAACCAGATCTTGACCATCCAACGGGTGAAAAAAGAAGACAGTGGTCTATACATATGTACAGCCTGTAACCAGCAGGGCTGTGACTCTGACCAGGCTCGTCTCATAGTGGATGGTGAGTCTGTCTGTCTGTCTGTCTGTCTGTCTGTCTATCTATCTATCTGTCTGTCTGTCTGTCCGTCCGTCCGTTCGTCTGTTTTCACAGTTTTCAAAAGTCACAAATGCCAATTTTCCATTGACTTTGTGAGAATGTAGGTCTCAGAGAGGATAGTATTTAAATTGGTTTGCGTCAGATAGGGCAAAAGTACAAACAGAATTATTATGCACTGTTAGTTCTTACAGACTCTGAGAATAGTTTCCTTTGGCTCAAGCCCCAATATACGGTTCAGTGCTCAGATTTTCACTCGAACCGTCAGATCCTGCCGGAAGACGATGACTGCAGAGGAAAGGAGCTTACCCATATGGCAGGACGGGATCTAAACTGGTGATGATGGGGTGGTGAAGGGTGAAAAAAACAGTGGCATAATGAAGCGATGAAGGACAGCCAATCGGAGCTTTTAAAGCAAAAGCTGTATTATGATTGGATGAGGTACCTAAATTGAATTAATGACGTGATGGTTACTACTATTCCTGATAGAATTATCCCTTCGGCTTCCATTTCCAGTCATTTAATCTGATTTGGCAAGTGGCTTTCCAAACGTGCAAACATTTATTACAACAGCACTGGGATGCTTCACTATTTGTATCGCTCCTTTACACACAAAGGTTGATTTTACTTTGGCTCTATGTAGAAGTCTTTTCTTTAGCGAATCAAAAATAGACAAAATTACTGTCCAGATTGTTTTCTACAATCTACTTAGGTTTACGATGATTTTAGGAAGCATAGCCCATATTGTGTCTAAAATTTAAGATGCTCTATATAAAATTCTTAGAAATAGAACTGTTGTAAAAGAAATACCCTATATCACACTTGCAGTTGTGCAGATATTCAGTAAAACAGCATTCTTGCCTGTGTTACTGGCCACACCATTAAAGACCACAGGAGGCATTTCTCTAAAAGTGTAACAGATTAGAGGTGAGCTCAGTATCCCACCGACTTTTATCCTGATTTGAGAGGAGATTTTGTTTTAATCAAGGCTCTGCGGAAAAATAGCTCTTTTTTTAGTCTGTCAGGAAGAGGGCTCAGTTAGCGCACATACTTTAGGGAGTGCTAAAAGAAAACAAAGCAAAATCCCAGAACACAAAAGAAGACTGGGGTGACCCACCCTCTCCCTCTCTCTCTCTCACTCACATACACATTTCTCAGATACTTGCATCTTCGTATTCTTCCCCTCTTCACACACACACAGACACACACACACACACACAGAGAGAGAGCAGCGACACAAATAACAGCCAGAAAAAGAGACGGACACAGGGTGTACGTGACTCATCTCTCTGCATCACTGTTTCTTCTTGTCATTGCCAAGGCGACTATCAGACGCCAGTCACATTCACTAACAAGGCCTGCTAACAAGGAGCCCTGTTCCCATGAGAAGAAAGAGCGTAAACCAGAGAGAAAGAGAAATTACATTTAGTGACATTTAGAATCACATAAAGAGTTCACCAGATAGGACTATTTACACATGAATACAATCATAACAGATGCAAACATACAATCCATTTTATCACAGTATATGAGCCACAATATAATCATGAACACAAACTTGACCACATTATTTTGATTAGATAAAATATCAGGGCAGCACACAATTCACATTCCTGCAATTCTTAAATGGCCATTAGCATAGAAATATTTCCTGTAAACTAGTTTCTCACAATTCATACCATTTTTGCCAGAACTTTTAAGTGAATCATTGTTTTAGTTCCTCTCCAAAAAATAATTTACCTAGTTGAATTATACAAATTTAACAGTTTATTTAAGGGAATAGTTCACCATAAAATTAAAATTATCTCATTTACTCACCCCCAAAGATGTTTAGAAGAATATCTCAGCATAGTAGATCCATACAATGCAAGTAAATTGTGACCAGAAATTTAAAACTCCAAAAAGCACATAAAGGCAGCATATAAGTAATCCATACAACACCAGTGGTGAAACCCATGTCTTCAGAAGAGATATGATAGGTGTGAGAGAGAAACATATCAATATTTAAGTCCTTTTTTACTATAAATTTACACTTTTACTTCCACATTCTTTTTCTTTAGTTTTTTGGCAATTTGCATTCTACGTGATTTTCGCCACTTACTGGTCGGCGCTGGTCAAAGGTGGAGATTTATGGTAAAGAAGGACTTAAATATTTTTCTGTTTCTCACCGACACCTGTCATATCGTTTCTGAAGACAGAGATTTAACCACTGGAGTCATATGGATTACTTTTATGCTTTTAATGTATTGGAATATTTTATTATTACATTATTATATACTGTAAATAATATTTAGAGGCATTGTGTCTGTTTAATTAGTGAAGTGTGTGAATAATTTTTTTATTGTTATCATTGTTAAGGGTGTGTTTTGTGTGTTCTGTTCTCTTATGATATTTAATTGATAATGTGACCCATCCAACAGGTGCAGAAGAAAAGATGAATGTGGAATTGATTATGCCTATTGGTGCTGTGGTCATTGCCATGTTCCTCTGGCTCCTCATCGTCTTCGTCATTCGTAACAGGAAACGGGTAACATTGCATTTCATCTCTTTTTCTCTCCCTGTCTCATAAACGCACACAAATGCACACAATGCTCCTCTCTGACTGATCAGAACTGACTAACCAGGCTTGGCATGTGCCATCTCTATTGTACACAAAGCCCACATGCTGCTCTGGTGCATCACGTAGACCATTCATCCTAGGGCCCCAGTCCCCTCTGTACCCCAGCCGTAATTTAGACTTTGGATGTGGGGACTGAGTAGGTGCGAGAGGCGTCCAGTAACTCATTAGTGGTTGTCTTTATAATGAGGGGCTGATTGTGGGGGACTCAATCATAACAAGGTTTGAAGTCCTTAGCTTGCTCTTTCAATTGTCAAATTAATACAACTTTAATGTGATTTATCTGCATTTTATGTACATTTGCATTTGAATATTTACATTTGTGCACACAGTGAGAAATTGTGCAATGTAAAATAAAGTAAAATAAACAGCAGTGTAAATAAAGTACTGCAATAAAATGCTAATAAAATGCAATATCAGTAAAGCCAGATACATTTAAATAATAACAAAATAACAGAGCAAAATTAACTTAGAAATTTAAATGTGTTACTTTTCATTTTTATTTCAATAAAGATGAATAAATCAAAGAAGTGATATTATTTGAACAATTAATTAAGGAAGATAAACTAAAGGTGATTGAATAAAAACACTCTGCAAAAGTTATAACCTGCAATTACCTTAAAGAGCTATTTTTTTATTCTTCTCTATTTCTACTTGATCTAACCCTTAAAATTTGTTATGTTTGTATATTTAAGTTGATTCAGTTATGTTAAATAATATTTCTGACTTGAATAAAACTAGTTAATTTAGATGTTATCACATATAGCATAATGTTTAGGTTATCACTTTTTCAGTGTTTTCTCAGGTAACATAACATTTGCTTCATGTGGTAACATCTAAATTAACTGGTTTGATTCAAGTCAAAATACTATTTAAAATGACTACATATGTATTATGACTTAAACCTGGCTTAATTAGTTTACACCTGCAAAAAGGGTTAGATCAGGTAGAAATAGGTATTCTTAAAGGGATTGTTCAACCAAAAATAACAAATTCTCATTTCAAAAGGTCTTGTTTTTTCTGCTGAACACAAACAAATATTTTTAGAAGAATATCTCAGCTCTATTGGTCCATCCAATGCAAGTGAATGTTGCCAGAACTCTGAAGCTCCAAAAAGGAGATAAAGTCAGCATAAAGGTTATCCATAAGACTCCAGTGGTTTAATTAAATTCCTCTGAAGTGGTCTAGTTGGTTTTGGTTCAGAACAAAATATAACTGTTTTACAGCACATCTTGCCATTGCACGATAATTCACTCCAATGGTTTAATCCATGTCTTCTAAAGTGACCTAATCACTTTTTTTGGGTGAGAATAGACCAAAATGTAACTCCTTTTTAAATGTATATTTGCCATTGCAGTCTCAAGGCACCATCATGAGTTCAAGCTCAATTACACTTCCTAGAGTTTGACACGTGCAGAGCGCTAGATGTCTCTATAGGGTAATCGAGTTTGAAATCATGATCGCCAAGGAGACTGCTGTCAAGACCTACAGTGAAAAATAAATTCTATTTTGGTCTGTTCTTGCCTACAACAAACTGGATCACTTCAGAAGACATTCATTTGATCTGCCAGTTGGAGCTTCAAATTTCTGATCATCATTCACTTGCATTGTATGGCCCTGCAGAGCTGAGATATACTTCTAAAAATCTTTGCTTGTGTTCTGCAGAAGAAAGAAAGTCATACACATCTGTGATGGCATGAGGTGGAATAAATGATGATAGAATTTTCATTTTTGGGCGAACTAACCCTTTAAGGTAACGATAGCAGGTTATCACATTTACAGTGTAGATGTGCCATAAATAGTAATAATGAGCATAAGTTAAGGGACGGAGACACATATTCAAGGCAGATCACTAATTATCCCTCATATTACTCAAGCAAACACATACTCAAGCAGAGTTTTCATTGTTCTGTGCTCTCCCTCTCCCTCAAACCCCCCCTTTTTTTTTTCTTTTAGAAGCCTTATGATGGAGAGCTGAAAACTGGCTACCTGTCAATCATACTTGACTCAGATGATATGCCAATGGATGAGCACTGTGAGAGATTGACCTATGATGCAAGCAAGTGGGAGTTCCCACGTGATAGACTGAAGCTAGGTGAGACTGAGCCTCGAAACACCTAAAATATTTTTACAAAAATGATACTGTACATGTTTAATGTTCACAAATTACACTTTGTTTTTTAGGGGAGCCGCTGGGCAGAGGAGCATTTGGCCAAGTTGTGGAGGCGACCGCATATGGTATCGAGAAAGCCACCACCTGTTCTACAGTAGCAGTGAAGATGCTCAAGGGTATGAGGCATCTGCTCATTTGGATTTAACCTACTGTAAATCTGATTTATATTTATGGTTTATACAAAATGTGTATACACACTGCTAAACATGACACACATTTATCAAAATATAGATATAAATAAAGATATATCATCATTTGAGTTTGTGTCAGACCCAGAGTCTACAACCACAAAGCGCTAAATGTGAAGAGAATTGGCATTGATGAGTAAATACAATTTTGTTACTCACCATGTCCAGGAACATTTCAATAACATTTTAAACATGTATAATGTTGCAATTCCTTATAAGACAGCCTGATCCTCGCTGATATAAGTTATGTGTGCAAAATCAAACCATCTACTAAAGAAAACATCTGTGGCGACTCACTCGTCTTCAAGCAACTTTTACCGTACTTTTTCCCCAGAACTCCGTGTGGCGATATTTGGAAGATTTCTATCATCAAGCCACCAAATCTAATATATTTACAACAGACTTTTGACAAAACCAAGAACAAAATACCTAAATAATCCTGTTATTTCATAAAGAAATAAACATAAATTATGTTTTTAATAAAAAAATAAAAAAGCAGTATACTTGGCCTGCTTTCATGGCCCAGCAATATGAATGGTTGGTTCTTAAAGGAATATTCCGTGTTCAATACATCTTAAGCTCAATCGACTGCATTTGTGGCATAATGTTGATTACTAAAAAAAATATTTTCACTTGCCCCTTCTTTTCTTTTAAAAAAAGCAAAAATTCTAGGTTACAGTGAGGCACTTACAATGGAAGAGAATGCGGGCCAATTTTTCAACGTTAAAATACTAACTGTTTCAAATGTATGGCCACAAGACATAAAAAATATGTGTGTTAACACGATTTAAGTGTGACGCAATCACTAACTAACTTTTTCTGTGTAAAGTTACAGCCAATTTTACAACTTCGTTACCATAACGATGCAATGGCAACAAAAAACCCTAAAACCCTAACAGAAGAACTTATGCAAATGCATTTATAAAATTATAATCTTCACATTTCTGCCTTTAAACCCTCTAAAAATTGGCCACATTCACCTCCATTGTAAGTGACTCACTGTAACGTTTTTTTTTAACCTTTTTTTAAGAAAAGGAGAGACGAGTCAAAATGTATTTTTGTGGTAATCAACATTATGCCACCAATGCTGTCAACTAAGCTAAACTTGTATTGAACCCAGAATATTACTTTAATATGTGCAATAAAAAGTTATTTTTTGGCTGTGGCCAGACCTGTATGTCCTTACTTCATGCTGTATCACATCTGGCTGCAATATTCTCCAACTCCAACAGAGGGTGCTACCTCCAGTGAGTACCGTGCTCTCATGTCTGAGCTGAAGATTCTGATCCATATTGGTCATCACCTCAATGTGGTCAACCTTCTAGGAGCCTGCACCAAACCAGGGGGTTAGTTTCTCATTTCACCTCAATAAAATGTAAAAACTGGTCAAAGTTAAAAAGACCTCAGATATTGACAATAATTGCTTCTCTCTCTACTCTAAATACATTTGGGGAAAGTAGTATCCTTTCCTCTCTGTCTGCATTTGCTGTAGGCATGTTCTGTTCAGTAGGATGTGTGTAGAAATTTTATGGCTGACAAAATGTACAGTCACAGTAAAAAGTAGTAAGCAACATCTGTCACGAACACCACAAAGTGATTGCTGGTTGTTGAAAATGTTCCCATATTAAAAGTCTCTCATCTTATTCGTCTCTTTCTTTTACTGACTTCATCAGGACCCTTAATGGTGATTGTAGAGTACTGTAAACATGGTAACCTCTCCAGCTATTTAAAAAGCAAGCGAGGAGAATACAGTCCCTACAAGGTAAACGGCTCCATATTTCATTATAACCCTGTCAAAGAGCCTATAATGTGGTTTCACAGATTACAGGTCATGATTTTAACAATGCTCTGCCATCCTCTGATGAGGTCACATTGATTTAAGAGCCTTATGTTGACTTTGGGCCACAGCCAAATTAATGTAAGGACTTCAAATGTTATTCAAGGTAGAAACAGTTGTTAAGTTGCACACAACAAAGCCGAAGTGTCATGCCCATTCAGAAACTGACTTCACATGCCCCCGCAGGCTTTTGAGACAATTGGACAGTTATTGTTGAAAAAATGTTTGTCTAAAACAACGTGGCAGATATTAATTTAAACTTTGGTCAGTTTAATCGAGTTGCACCTTCCACAGAAAAGATCATTAGCTTTAAACTGAAAATTCTTTCATCATCTATCCATAAAGAAGTTATTATCAAAATGTCAAAGCTGAGTTTTTCCATACAACAAAAATTAAAGATGATCACTGGCTGCCAAGTTCAGCAATTTTGTTTGGTTAAAAAAGATACAGTTTATACTCAGTCAGGATTTGAACCCTAGTCCCCTTGCTTGCTCATTGAAAACTCTACTCTAGTACTTGACCAATCGATCTTGCACTTAAGCAATGAAGTAATGAGCCAGGACTGCCACTGGTGCTATGTAAAATAAAGAGGTGCATGATACCACTACAACAAAATATGTTAGTCACAGTTCTGATGTGTTTGTGGTGTTTAACTCTGACAATCATACTAACCAACTACCCTGACAACAACTGAAACAGATCTACCTGTGTGTTGTTTCTCAGAGGCATACTTCACGGCTGGGAAAGAGGAAAGTGCAGCAGCAAGAGGATTTGCGTGAGGGGGATCTGGGTCTGGGAGCCAGCACTAGACTGGACATCTGCACTGGCACTGCATTGTGCACCAGACTGGGAGAGCAGACAACCACCACCCATGTGCAGGATGAGCAAGGTACATTAGACAGCTTGTTGGGTTCTGGTAGTTATTGGACACTTATGGACTCGTATGGAGTATTTAAACACTTATAGGAATGTTCCGGGTACAATACAAGTTAAGCTCATTTGACAGCATTTGTGGCATTATTTTGATTTCAACAAAAAATAATTTGGACTCATTCCTCCTTTTCTTTAAAAAAAAGCAAAAATGAATCGAGGTTACAAAGATGCATTTAAAATGGAGGTGAATGTGACTAATTTTCGGAGGGGTAAAAGGCATAAAGGTGAAGATAATAATTTTCTAAAAGCATATACGTTAATTCTTTAGTTAAAACACATGTATACTGTTGTTGAAATATTTTTTTTAGGGTTTTTACAACGTTACGTCGATATGGAAACAAAGTTGTAAAATTGGATTAAACTTTACAAAGAAAAGGTAAAGAAGCGATTTTATCACACTAAAATCATGTTAATGCCCATATTGTCTTCGTATGGTGACGTATACTTTTGAAACAGCGTGTATTTTAATGTTTACAGATTGGCGCCTATCACTTCCATTGTAAGTGCCTCACTGTAACCACAAGGAGGGACAAGCCAAATAACATTTTTGTAATTGGAGAAAAAGAAGAAAAAAAGAAAAGTGAAGTTAGTTCTGAGGACCCGTCTATGATTATATTTAGATGCCACTTGGTTTGATATCTTTATATCTAATGCAATTAAGTGAATACCTTTTTAATAGTGGCTGTCTAAAAGAGTCCAAATACTTTACCTAATTTGTATGTTTTAATTACACTTGTCATATACAATACTATGCATTTTTACAACTTGATGTGTATGTTTAGAGAGTTCAGACTGGGATCACCTGACAATGGAGGACCTCATCAGCTATAGCTTCCAGGTGGCCAAAGGCATGGAGTTCCTTGCCTCCAGAAAGGTAATACTGACCAACGTCACAAGAGTTCATTTGTGTGTGTGTGTAAGCTTTGAACTTGAGCAATTTCCATTCATTAAAGATAGCTAAATTACTGTATATCTTTGGTGGTTGGTAGTGTATTCACCGTGACTTGGCAGCCAGAAACATCCTACTATCTGAGAACAATGTGGTGAAGATATGCGACTTTGGTCTAGCCAGAGACGTCTATAAAGACCCTGATTACGTCCGTAAAGGAGATGTGAGGACTGCTGCTATACACATGAACAAAAATAAATTTTATTTAATTTGTTTTGTGGAATACACCAACATATACAGTACTAGAGCATTGCCTCTCTCTCCCACTCTTTCTCACCCAGGCTCGTCTTCCTCTTAAGTGGATGGCTCCCGAGACCATATTTGACCGTGTGTACACCACACAGAGTGATGTGTGGTCATTTGGTGTGCTGCTCTGGGAGATCTTCTCACTTGGTAATAAGCCTTAAGGTGTTATGAATCTCGCAGAAATAAACTTTAAATGTAAATTAAAGGAAAAGTTCACCCAGAAATTTAAATTCTCTCATCATTTCCTCACCTTCATGCCACCCCAGGTGTGTATGACTTTGCAGCTTATGCTAAATCATCAGCACACTTGGAAAGATGCTTATCCAATCAGATTAGTGGACTGGGACTGTTGTATATAAAAAATAAAAGACCTTGCAGTGTTCACATTAAAAGGAAACAATACTTTTGTTTTATTTTCAGGAATAGTAAAAGCTGAAGATGAAGTAAAGAATATTGCAAGATTGCATACACCTTCTGTGCTTGCAGTAGTTGATGTTGTCTGATGGCTTTTGTCTTTTGGCGCAGGTGCGTCTCCATATCCAGGTGTGTGTATTGATGAGTCTTTCTGCAGGCGACTCAAGGAGGGAACCAGAATGAGAGCTCCAGACTATGCAACACCTGAGATGTAATTATACACTTCTTATTACAAGCTTTTAGTAATAGGATCTATTTGAATCAATCATCAGTGACAGTGACAGACAGTGAAATACATCTTGGATTCAGGTTTTTGATAGCCCAGTTTACACCTTGTATTAGCATCCATTTTGGACAGTTGGCAGCACAACAGCTGTCAAACAGCTGTCACAAGTGCACAGCCCAAAATACAGTTGTGAAAGGGGGTTCAAAACATTTTGTTGATCTAGTCACTCAAACCATTATCATAGGTGGCCAAATATGCATGTGACTGCATCACATTTGCAGTGTAAAAGTGAATGCGTCCATGTGTCTCACCGTGATTGGATCACCTGATGGAGATGGATGTTATTAGGTGCAAATATGGCCCAGGTCAAATCATATTTAGCTTTTTTTTTAACACATAATTGCTTGAAGCGAATAGGTTGCATAATACGATTATGTTTAAACTAGGAAATAGTTTTTTCTAGTAGTAGTATTTAATAGTATTTTCCTTCATATTTTCATTCATTCCTTCATTATTTCTATTAAACATATGACATATTTTGGGAACGTCTCTGTTTTTGGAAAATCTTGAAGTTGCTATTTTAATTAATGAGATCAGAGATGTAGCAACCATAAAGTGGAAACTTGATTAACCCAGCTTCTTCAATGTTAATATTGAATTCTTCCAGATATCAGACCATGCTGGACTGCTGGCTTGATCGGCCTAAAGACAGGCCAACTTTTACTCAATTAGTCGAGCATCTGGGTAATCTGCTTCAGGCTAGTGCACAACAGGTTAAACTTTTTTTTTTACTGTAATGTCTGTGGTTTTATGTGATTTTGCAACACATAATTTACTGTTTCTGGTGTTTATTGTGATTCCACATGTCATTGAACAAAACTCAAATGTGATTCTTTGAATTTAACTAGTATTTGTTGTCTGTTTTAGGATGGAAAAGACTACATCCCATTGACAAATGGAGAGATGGAAGAAGAAACAGGAACATCTAATAGAGCACCTTATGTAGGCAGTACAGAAGCCCAGCTACACTATGATAATGCTCCACCACTGGGGTTAGTTTACGCTTACTACATTGTCTAGTGTGCTGTTGCATCATTTAACTAATTTAATCAGGTTTAATTATATGCCAAGCACTCAGACATTTCTTTGCCCTAGTTATATCACATCGGTTGCTTATTTATCCATCCAACCTCGAAGAACTGACATTGGAGGATAAAATGTGCTGAACCACTCCTTTGTTGAACTAATGTAACAGTGGTCTCACTCAATCTTCTGCTGACAGGTTCCCACAACAGACAGACAAATGTGGAATGCCAATAAGTATGACGACTTTTGAAGACATTCCCCTGGAGCACAGTGCTGTAATGGTAATTTAGCTCTACATACTATAGCCAGGATCTAAATATATGTCAATGTCAATGTCACCTTTATTTATATAGCACTATTAAAACAACACAAGTTGACCAATGTGCTTTACATTCTCACTGAAAAATAGAAAGAGAAACATACTACAATAGTAATAGAATAAAAAATAAAAATATAAACATTTAAGACGAATAAGCCATGGCAAACAGATATGTCTTAAGTTGTACTTTAAAAACATGTACAGAGTCAGCATCCCTAACATATGATGGCAAACTATTCCAAAGTCTTGGCGCTACTACTGCAAAAACCCGATCCCCTTTCTGGCTTAACCTAGTCCTTGGAATTTTCAGCAACTTTTGAGTTGATGATCTCATGGTTCTTCCTGATTGATACTCTATTAACAGAGCTGATAAATAAGTCGGTGTAAGGTCATGGAGTGATTTATACACCAATAAAAGAAGTTTAAAATCAATTCTATAT
Organism: Xyrauchen texanus; assembly: GCF_025860055.1. Taxonomy (NCBI): domain Eukaryota; kingdom Metazoa; phylum Chordata; class Actinopteri; order Cypriniformes; family Catostomidae; genus Xyrauchen; species Xyrauchen texanus. Next base: position 20,093,710 of record NC_068305.1, read on the forward strand.
TGTACAGGAAGCCAATGTAGAGCGATCAAAGATGGAGTGATATGTTCTCGTTTTTTAATATTCAATAATAATCTCGCTGCTGCATTTTGGACCTTTTGCAGCCGTAGAATAGAAGCTTGACTAATACCCTTATATAAAGAGTTACAATAATCAAGTCTTGACGATATAAGCGCATGGATAGCAATTTCAAGGCTCTTATACGTCAAACACGATTTCATCTTAGCCAAGTTTCTTAAGTGAAAGAAACTTGTCTTCACCACATGATTTATCTGTGCATTTAGCTTCAGAGAGCTATCGATGTAAACACCCAAGTTTTTAACACGTTCTTTAACATGTATTGAGAGTGGGCCGAAATGTAACTCCGCTGAGCTCCTTATTCTTCTGGACCCGCATACTACAATCTCAGTCTTATTTTCATTAAGATATAGAAAGTTAGAGGCCAACCATGATTTAAGTTCAGACAGGCAGGACATTAGAGGCTCCAGGCTACTTCCGTTTCTTAATGGTAAGTATATTTGCAAGTCGTCTGCATAGCAATGAAATGCAATGTCATACCTCCTAAAAATATCTCCCAACGGCAGCATGTAGAGTGAAAAAAGTGTTGGGGCCAGGATAGAGCCTTGTGGCACACCGCATATCAGTGGTGTAGAACTTGATGTATACTGGCCGAATTTCACTGCCATGCTTCTTTCAGTCAGGTATGACCTAAACCAATTTAGGGCCTTCCCCTGAATCCCTACATATTCCTCTATATAATATAAAATATAAATATAAAAAGGTCTTAAAAGAGCTGTTTACATGCACATAATTATACGATTAACCTTGATAGTCTGGTTAAGCCTTTTTATTCTGAAAAGAAAATGGAGTGCAAAATATAGGCCATGAGTTACAAATATAGACATTTATATGGTGTTTCTTTACAATAATGTTTCTTGTCTTTATAGACCATGATGTTTCTTAGTGTTTACATTACACAAAATTCTGATTAATACAGCCTTATGTAAGTTGTTCTATTCTGATTTCTAAACTGATTTTTAGAATCTAGAATAGTGATTTAATCAGGTTATGGCAATCAGGTTAAAACATTTACATAATGTTTACGGTGTTGGGTGTTACCTGATTTCAAAGAACAGTAATTAGTTATTGTAATCGAATTAAATTTTTTGTCAAAAAGTAGTGTACACATAACAATTCAAATTCTTGTAATCAGATTAGTTACTGAATTTCAATTAAGGCTGAAGCATGTAATTCCTGTGACACTAGCGTGGCCAAATGAAATTGCAAAAATAAACTTTGTTTTAAATCAACCTTCTGAATACCCACCACCCCATCTGCCATTGGTCAAACAAAGAGATAGTCCCACCCATACTCACAGCATTGGTTGAGTAACGTTGTTGGGGCGGGTCTAAGCAGGTCACTCAAGACAAACAGAGAAATTTTCATAGTGCCACAGAGACACGATGCTTAAACTTTTCGAGAAAATTTAGCCTATCTATGAATAGCTTAATTATAGTTGTCTCTGCATATTATGCTTGGATAGGAGAAAGTATTTTAACCCAAAAAAAGTTACATACTTAAGCTTTAAGTTAACTACTTTCAAGAACACTACATGGGTTACACAAAATGTCTTGATGAATTGTTTACTATGAATTATGTTCAAACGTATCTCTGCTTGTGTTTCTGTGACAGCTGAAGACAACAACAATAAACAAGGAAATACAGACATTATTTTGAACTTACTGAGCAGAAAAATAAAAAATAAAAAGTTTTTTTAGAAAGTAACTTAAAAGTAAATTAGAAATGTCATTACTTCTACCATGAAGTAATCAGTAAAGCAAACAGATACCTTTTAAAGAAGTAATTAGTAATTTATAGCAGATTCCTATTTTGGAGTAATTTACCCAATACTGAAACTTCACATAAACAGAACTATAAAATCAATCCACACACTACACTTTCATTAGAATCGACAAGCCTTTACATTGTTGCATCTTAGAAATATTTATAATGGTAAAAATTGTCTATTTTAAGTTATCTCCTGCTCTACAGAATGGTCACATGGACTGTGGAGTGGGCTTATCACGTGAGCAGATGAAAGCTTTGGATCGCCATGTGCAAAGAACACCTAATTTCAGGTGAGATGTAGCAACATCACATTCATCCTGATATCAGTACAGCTTATACTTGAACGTGTGTAAACCAAGAAAATTCCACAGCCATGTAAACACGTTTGCGTTCATGCTTTTACCCTCAGCCAACTCCTGCGGTGCAAGAGTAAGGAGTCTTTAGCTTCTGAATCATCCAATCAGACCAGCGGCTATCAGTCGGGCTACCATTCTGATGATGCAGAAGCGCCAATATACGCTAACGAGGAAATGATCCTGAAGAGAGACTTTCGGAAGAAACCTCCACTGCCCAAGAGAGACGACAAGTTCACCGCAGATGTCCGTTACAGTGCACCTCCAGTTTAATATCAATACCTATGTTTATAGATGAGCTTCAACAGTGTTCCTCTTTCACAACAACACACTTAGCACTGTCATGCTTATTTCATGCAAGTGGTAGAAGAGTTTTAAATCATGGAAAAGTCATAGAAAGTAAAACAAAACTGTAAAAGTTATGGGAATGTCATAGAAATATCTGTATATACATATTAATATTTTTGTGGCTATGTTTAGCTTTAAAATATTACTGTAGATTGGCTTTAAATTGCTTAATGAAGTCAATATAAAATTATATTTAAAAATCCTAATCCAGTAATCGTAAACTACTGGAATCATCATGGAAATTAATTGGTCACAAGGTGTGGGAACCCTGAACCTTCAATGTCATTGTTCATCGAATATTAGGTTTTTCCTGCCATTTGCCTACTCATAATGACTCTGGTATTATAACCACATGCACTGCATCATCTAAAAACAACAAACTTTTTAATTGGCCCTCAATCTTCAATTTGAATGGTTAACTTTTTTATTATATTCATTTAAAAAAAATGTAATATATTGCATTGGAACAAGCTGTTTTGTAGCAGATAAGGTGTATGTTGTATTTTTATTCTTCTAAATGTCAGGGGAGTGAGAAAGCCTTAGCAATACAATCCTGTTTACACAGACTGCAGAACAAGAGTGTTCCAAGTGTGTCCACACCACTTCCTGAGCAGAGGCACGCCCTCTTCCTACCGAACAGGAAATAGCAACTGGAATGTCAGACAACTGATTGTGTGAATGTTTTCCATTTTTGTCTTCATCTTTTGCATTGTCTTTAAACGAATGATGGCCAGACTTGTTCTCTCCCAAGTAACAAACAATCTGTCTGATTTTTTCTCAGCTTTGTTTCTTGGTTCGTCTTTTGATTGTACAGATTATAATGAGGGCCTTTTTGTCTTTGTAAGAAAAATGTCAGTATTTTGCCATTTTGAGTATTATTTAGTAACACATTAATGTAATTAGTTTTTAAAATAATAAACTCTTGCCAATCAAAAAAAAAAAAAAATATATATATATATATATATATATATATATATATATATATATATATATATATATATATATATATATATATGTGGATGTGTGTGATTCCATGCACATGTGCGTACATCTTTTGAGACCCCACTCTTCCTGTATCTGTTTCTCAATGACCCTGAGAAGACAATATACTCTTATCTTAACTTTTTCCTCTCTGTTTATGTATGTCTGAGAGAATGGGACAATCACGCTAGCCTCTTTGAGCATGACTTTCTTGTTTACTACTTGCATTTACATTTTGGGTTTCACGCGTTTGTATTTTTGTGTATGCATGGGTGACTGAAACTCAGAAAACAATGCTCACACAGCCTTGGGTGTTGTCTTAGGAGTGCTGGTATCAAAATGGCCACCAAAAATAGCACGCACAAGGCCATCAAAGCACAGTGAGCACTCAGTGCTTTTCATCCAGCTATTGTTTACACTTATTATTGTATTGAGGATAACAAAAATGGGGTCAGTTGGATTAACACCAATGTGGCAACATAACAACAAAGTTCAGACACTTATTTTTCAGAATGAAATACTAATATGTATATATATATATTCACACTAGCGGCCAAAAGTTTGGAATAATGTACAGATTTTGCACTTATGGAAAGAAATGAGTACTTTTATTCACCAAAGTGTCATTCAACTGATCACAATATATAGGCAGGATATTAATAACGTGAAAAATTATTATTACAATTTGAAAACATTTTCACAACTTCTTAAACTACTTCAAAGAGTTTTCATAAAAAAATCCTTCATGTGGAGCAATGACAGTTTTGCAGATCCTTGGCATTCTAGCTGTCAGTTTGTCCAGATACTCCAGTGACATTTCACCCCACACTTCTGTAGCACTCGCCATAGATGTAGCTGTCTTGTCGGGCACTTTTCACCACCTTACCATCTAGATGATCCCACAAAAGTTCAATGAGGTTTAGATCCACAACACTCTTTTCCAATTATCTGTTATTCAAACTCTGTGTTTCTTTGCCCACTCTAACCTTTAGTTTTTGATTTCTGTTACAAAAGTGTCTTTTTCTTTGCAATTCTTCCCATAAGTCCTGCACCCCTGAGTCTTCTCTTTACTGTTGTACATGAAACTGGTGTTGAACGGGTAGAATTCAATAATGCTATCTACTGAGGACATGTGAGGTGTCTATATCTCAAACTAGTGACTCTTATGTACTTATCCTCTTGTTTAGTTGTACATCTGGCCTTCCACATCTCTTTCTGCCCTTGTAAGAGCCAGTTGTCCTTTGTCTTTGAAGACTGTAGTGTACACCTTTGTATGAAATCTTCAGTTTCTTTGGTAATTTCAAGCATTTTATAGCCTTCGTTCCTCAAAACAATGATTGACTGATGAGTTTCTAGAGAAAGCTGTTTTTTTTTGGTGCCTAGAGACTGCAATGGCAAAATATACAGTTAAAAAGGAGTTACATTTTGGTCTGTTCTCACCCAAAAGATTCCTTTAGAAGACATGGATTAAACCATTGGAGTGAATTTCTTTTTGTGTTCTGGAGAAGAAAGAAAGTCTTACACATCTGGGATGGAATAAAGGTGAGACAGTAAGTAATTTTTAGGTGAACTATTCCTTTAAAGTTGTCACTGTCACAAATTGACATGCATTTGATTAGTGACCAAGAAATAGTGCAGAATGATACATATTTCTTCTTCATTCTACATTTTAACTTACCTGTTTATGTGTTACATATTTTCAGTGTGGTCTCTGACTTTTGGACCCCACTGTAAATTCTGTAAAAAGCATTATTTATTTGGATCAACAGATCTTCCACTTGGTCGAAGCTACATTTAAAATTTTCTGTTTGTCCTCTTAAAATCTAACCTAGTCAAGTTACTTTTTAGGAGCTGTGTTGCACAGTCTATAAGAAAAGGTATTTTCTCTGTTCTGAAAACACCTTGTACCTGGAAACCTCTATGTGTACTTCATAGCTGGTGTTTGTGTAACTCTGAATAGGAGGCTGTTCCCTGGCACTGATACCCACTGCGTGAGGAAGCTATGTTTACATTAACCTGCTCTTTACTGGTGCCTGCAACTGCTGAGAACATAAACATCAAAGGGCTAACAATATTCTGACTGCAAAACAGAAGCACACTTAAGGACATGTGATTTTAAAGTGGTCACCCTAAGACCTTTGCAATAATTACTTGCAGTACCGTTGAAGACACAAAACAACTATATTAAATAAAAACAGCAATGATTTCCTTCACAGTACTACTTTTAGATGGCAAGCTTCTCACTAGCACCATCTAAAGATAAAAAAATGACTCCACGTGCTCCTGTGTGTACCTACTTACATGTCACTGCATTAAAGTCACTGTGAATGTTTGCCCTTGTTAGTAACATGGCAGTTTTACCCAGTTTAGATTTGAGATTATAGATTAGGGATGACCAAGTATTAATGTTATCTGTTTGTTGTTCATAAAAAAGCTTACCCTTCTTAGATGCAGGAATTCAATCTCATTTCCTTTGGAATGGGTGAAATGTCCAGCAATGATCTGCAATGTCAGGAAATATCTTTAAACACACACACAAACTCTGACACACTCCCAGCTAATAATTTGTGGTTCCCAGAATGTTCCAGAAACATTAGATTTTGGTTATAAAATAAATCTAAAAACCATTATCTAACGTTCTGAATAAGTTCTTATTAGGTTGTCAAACAACAAACTCCCTGCAATGTTATGGGTACTTTCGTTTACGGTTATATTTACATAAAAAAGAAAAACCTAAAACGAACGTTCCATGAATTGGAATTGGTTCCCACAAAAATAACCAAATGGAAGTCATATGGTAACGTTAGGTCAATGTTCTATATTTACTGGTCTGGTAACCTAGGGTAGTGTGTAAGTGTGTGCAAGGCAGTGGATATGGACACTAACATTCACACTGATATGTGGCATAAATAAATCACTGGAAAAATATTGTGGTTTCTGCCAATAGACCCATCAATGTTCACACTAAAAGAAAAGAAAATCTATTTAATGTAGCTTAAATCAGAGGAAGGGCAGCCCCAATACAAGCACAGTGCATGTTTCAAGTTTTCCCACACTTCTTGAAATCATAATTGCCATTTAAATAAGCATTTTTAAAAAGTATCTACTCTTGAATAGCCTTGACTTAACTTGTGCACTTTGCAAATAGTAACAAAAATCATCTTCCTGTGAGCTCAGAAAACACACAATAAACTTAACAAGAAATAAACAAAACCATCCTCTTAATATCTGTCGTATTGATCCATGCCATGTATTTGCCATATATTATGTACACTGTATATCCACCAGCATTTGTGCTAGGAGCAACAATACACTACTATACGCTACTATACGTCTATATAAGTTCTGACAAGAAGAAGAAAAAAGTTCTACTTCCACCTAGTGGTTCATAGTGTGAGTAATATTTGAACAAATTGGATACCGTTTTCCAAGGTCGTATCTAGAGGGTAACCTTCCAGATGACGAAAGTCTCGCGAGAGTCTCATACGACGTTCACGCACCATATTTATTATAGAGTCCCACAGAAACCATACACCGTGCACCAATATCTATTTCCTAACCTTAGAAAAATCAAATGCGACTCTCGCGAGACGTTGGCATCCAGACCAAAGTATGACCAAATAATGTGTTATTATATTTTTAGATTTTTAATGTAGTTTTTATTTCTATTTTATATTCAAATTGTCATTACAATTTAGTTAAGTTTTCGTTATTTTTCAGAGTTTGTCTGTTAGTTTTAGTTTAGTTTTCGTTTTATGTTGGGTTCTGAACTAGCTATTAAACACATGCATCAAACCTCCATACCAACAAAGCCTTTTTTTTTTCATAGATATGCACTAATGCAGCTAATTACATACAAACAAGGATGTCTTAAATAATGACTAAACTAAAACTATGCTAACTAAATTCAGCTGACTCGTTTTTTAAGCAGTACTGGTAAAGTGAAGCAGAGGAAAAAATATCGTCTTGAAAATATCTACATCTATTTGTAATACATTTTTATATTTTCATACACACTTTCACATCATAACATTAAGTTAACTTATTCTTTTTTATAACCTTAACAAGATTTACCTCAAATTTCTGTCATTTTCTTTACCATTGCTTTTCCCAACAGTGGTCATGAAATGAGCTCTGCCACACATCCCAAAGTAAAATCATCAATTTAAAACCTCAAAAAGATAAAGGGATAGTTGACCTTAAAATGAAAATTCTCTCATCGTTTACACACCCTCATGCCATCCCAGATGTGTATGACTTTCTTTCTTCTGCCGAACACAAATTAAGATTTCAGCTCTGATGGTTCATACAATACAAGTCAATAGGGGCCAAAACTTTAAAGCTCCAAAAATACAATAAAGTCAGCATAAAAGTAATCCATAAGACTCTGTGGTTAAATCAATATCTTCAGACGTGATATGATTGGTGTGGGTGAGAAAGAGATCAATATTTAATTCCTTTTTACTATAAATCTTGACATCAGCTGTCTCCTTGACAATCATGATTTCAAGCTCGATTTTATTTCACAGTGCCATCTAGTGGACTCTACTAGAAAGTGTAATCAAGCTTGAAATAATGATCGGTCCTGACTGTAATTGCAAGGTGTGCAGTGAAAAAGGGGTAACATTTTAGTCTGTTCTCACCCAAAGCAGAAGACATTGATTAAACCACTGCATACATTTTATGCTGCCTTTATGTGCTTTTTGGAGCATCAGAGTTTTGGACCCTGTTGACTTGTATTGTATGGACATACAGAGCTTAAATGTTCTTCTATAAATCATTGTTTGTGTTCAGCAGAAGAAAGAAAGTCATACACATCTGGGATGGCATGCGGGTGAGTAAATTATGAGAGAATAAAAATTTTAGGGTCAACTATTCCTTTAACCCCGCAGGGCAAGGAGTACAGCCAACAACTCCAGGCAGTTGATGTGCCAACGCAGGCGCGGCGGCGTGTGCTACGGGCATGCAGCTGCTGGCTCCTGGACGGGGGCCCGCCTGCGTTGGCACATCAACATCAACCCAGTTGAGAGGCGTCTGTAGTGACCACGACACATCTAGACACCTGCTGTAGGGGAACTCCTGTCCGCAGAAAACAGAGGTCTGTCCAAGGGTTGAAAGTCTGATGGCAGGAAGGGGTGA